>NC_074723.1:10948750-11298333 GCF_947242115.1 Biomphalaria glabrata
CTGCACTTTGACCATGTCTCAATGAATTCATTGGATTCATAGAATTCATCGAGTTCGTTCTGCGATTAGGAGGTAGAAATCGTGGACTATTGTAAAACTTGCTGGCAAGAACATCTAGACCTGGAATAGGAGATGCATCTTTACGGCCTGTAGTCATCGAAAGGGGACTTCCTTGCTCTGGATCTGATGGGTTGGAGTAGGATCTGGCTAAGTTTGCTGAAAATGGTGGCAGTCGAGTTTGGCTGCGGGAACCACCAGAGGTTAGTGATGAGGTTGGAGATCCGTGACTGAAATGGTGATGATCTCTAGATGATGGGGAAGCTGATGGGAAATGATTATCTGATGGAAATCGGACTCCTCCTGGTGAGAGTGGCTCCTGCTTCACTTGAGAATTTTCACTGTGGTGATTCTGTCCTCTGCTAGCTAGCTGTGAGCAAATTGTATCAATACGTCTCATAGCTTCAGAATCCATTGTCAAAGACATATGTCCAGGAGATTTGTCTGGCGATGTCAATGTTGGGCTTGGTAAGGACATGACAACCTTAAAAGAGTATGACATGAATTAGCACATTAAATTCCTAATTGTTTAATTGTACAACTTAAGAAAACCTAAATCTGACTTTCAACTTGTGAAAAATGTTGACAAATGATTAAATAAAAAAAAGACTTGAAAAAAATTACAAAATATACATGTACGTCTCTCAATATGACAACATAAATACACTATATATAGAACCTTCAGTAAGTAGGTAGCAATAATGCTGAATTATAACTACAAATGTAAAGCTAAGTGCTGAAACAATGAATAATGCATACATACACGCATAATGATGGAATGCCTGTAATTTATAAGAAAAGATATTTAAAAAAAAAACAACCTGAGATGGTGGGTCACCGCTATCACTGTCAAAGCTGGATGAATGCCTGCGTGTGTCATATGTTAACAGTTTGTGACTTTCTTGAAGATGCTGATTTAATGCCTCAACATTTGTAGCAGTGAATGGGCACTGACTGAGAAAAGGATTTTAGATATTTAGCAAATGAATGAATAAATGAATTTTTTTTTGACACCTTAATCCTTGCACTTTCAGTTTAATTTCAGTTTAAATTTTTATCCCCAAGGCACTACACTGACAAGAAGACGTTAAACCGTAAACAATAAACATTTCTAATTTTTTCAGGTTATCAAAAGTCTCATCTCAAAAGCTTTGCCTAAAAATAGATGTAGGCTTTCACCACAGACCAATCAATTGAAGTTATTGTTGACTTCCACTTCTTCTGGCACTGAAAGTGTTATCAGACAACAGTAAGCCCAAGTTTGTTAACTCACAAATTCAGATTTACGCCTTTAGATATTTTATTAAAGAACGAATGAAATAACAATATCCTTTAGCTTCAAAGATTTATTTATGATAGTACCTTTTTTCAATATTATGCTTAACTAATATATATATATATATATTTAAGCTAATAATGTATAAGTAAAGATACCATCTTAACATTTTCCTAATTTCTGCCGATTTATTTCAGATTTCTATTTATAAATTGACATTTAAGATTAGATTTCTAATTGTAATCACAGTAAATTTGGCAGCTATAAAAACTTTAAATTAAAAACCTAAGAATAAAATAACATATTATTTAGGAAAAAGCAACATACCTGCAAGACAAAACATTTGCAGTTGGGTGAAGTTTCAGATGTCTCTGTAACTGCTCATCTCTGTCAAAACGTTTGTTGCAAATGTAACAGCAAAAAGGCTTCATATGAAGCAAGCGATGTTGAAAAAGATTGGATCTGGCAGCAAATCTTTTGTCACACAAGGTGCAGGCATAAGGTTTAATTCCGAAATGAATGTTCTAAAAACAATGAAAAAGGTATCCATATTGTTCTTAGAAAAAAAAAAATTAAAAAATTTATAGGAATGTAAGACATGTATTGATTTCAATAACAACAAAGCTCAGAAGTCATACATATGCATGCAGTTTAACAAGTTTAAAACAAGATATTCTAGATTCAATTAAATGTCATTTTTCTCTTCTTGTCTAAAATCATTAACCAAAGATAAAAGTAAATAAATAACTTAACATTATTTTTTTTTTCAATTTCAATTTTTTTTTTTTAACTTATAGATTAGTCATTTTTCAGAACCAAAGTAAGGGTTCTTCAAATATATTTTAAAGCAAGAGTAGAGTCATAAAGTTGCTCCTGAGACAGTAAGTCATAATATAGATAATATTATCTAAAGCTCACAGGTTTTATTTTTGGTCACCCAAAAGTTTCAAAGTAATATTAACAAGGACATTGTTTACATTTAGTGACATACAAGTATTAGTTAAGACATGACTTTTCTTTGTGAAATAATGGAAGACGTTCAATGTAATAGAGCCAATAACTGTAATATATTTATATTAATCAAACAGCACACCTGATGTTCCATCAAAATGTTCTTGTAACCAAAGCGTCTGTGACAAATATTACATTCGAAAGGTTTTTTCTTTTCATGGGTCAACTGTATATGTCTTGTTATGGCTGCTTTAGAAACTACAACCTTAAAATAATGATTAATTAGTAATATAATTTGAATAAGAGTTCTAAGATTTTATCAAACAATATATATATATATATATATATATATATATATACACATATAGTGCTTTTTTTGTAAAAAAAAAATAAATACTCAATGATTAGGTGCTGGTACTCAGTGATGGATTGGCTAACTTTTAACTACTAATAAACTAATAATAAACATTAAAATACAAAAGTAATAATGTTCCCAACATTCAAAAAGGTGCCGGTACGATGTACCAGTGCGTTCTGTCACAAAAAAAGCACATATAATAAATCATACAAATATTGAAAAACTTTTAAAGCTGACAATCAAGATCCAACCAATATTTGAACTCAGCACACCCAGCTAGCCGTCATTAATGTAAAATTTATTAAAAATGTCTTAAAAATGTTTTTCTCTTAACTGAAACATACTTTGCCACACAGAGAACACACAAAGCTATCCCCTTGTCTTGTATAAGCAATGGATGAGATGCTGGGCTCGCTGCGATCATGGTGCTATTGAAGACAAAAATATGTTATAAGATATATATTGTACAATTTATAAAATATGTGCTAATTTTTTTCTAATTCACTAATGTGAAATTGAATAAATAGTGAAGATCATTTCAGCGTTTCTCAACCTTTAGCTTGTGATGCCCCCCCCCTCCAATCCATTATAAAAAGGCATGTTTGTACTTTCTCAGCCAGCCATGGCAAACAAATTTCCTGTATTCTGGTCTGCAGAAATGTATTCTACAGTGCACTCATTAACATAGTAAAAAATAAAAAAAAACAAAAAAAAAAAACAGGTTCAATAAACAAGGGAAAGCCAGATACTGAAATGTGAGAGACATTCCTGGCACATAATGTATTTGACTACCGCCCTTAGCTGCACTCTCTTTCTAATCTTCACGAATGACCTCCCGGACCTCATTTCGGTCAATAAGGCACTTTATGCAGACGACCTTTTAATTTGGACTACAGAGAAATATCCAGTGCTGACTAGATCCAAACTAAATAGAGCCCTCACAACTATCTCCACATATTCAAAATTATGGAAAGTGGAAATAAACAAAGAAAAGTCAGTTTATTCAATCTTTAGCCACAGCAACAAAACAGCAAAAAGAAACTACATCCTAAAAATAGACTCTCAGCCAATAAATAAAGAAGAAAATCCAACATATCTTGGTGTAAAACTAGACCAAAGACTGTCTCTAAAACACTTTATGGCAGATTTAAAAGAAAAGGCATCACAAAGATTAAACATAATAAAACACCTAGCAGGAACATCCTGGGGAGCTGAAAAGAAAACCTTAAGACAGTTATACACTGGATATGTCAGATCTGTAATGGATAACTGTCTCTCCATACAAGTAGCTGCCAACAAAACCTATCAATCATCATTAGATACAATCCAAAACCAAGCCTTGCGGCTAATTAGTGGAGGTATGAGAACTACTCCCACAGCAGCCTGTGAAATAGACTCCAATATTGAACCTCTTAAGTTAAGGCGCAACAGAGCAGCATTAGAAGCTATTGAGAGATACAGAAGGTTGGAGGACGATCATCCAAATAAATTACTAACACAGAGAAATAGGAAAAACAACCGAAAAAAAGCAAAGGACTCTGATCCAACTTACGAACTAGCCCTAAAACACCACCTACCCAATAACAGAGAAAAAATTACCAGGTTTTCAAACATTACACCCGGACTAAACTACAAACAACCAACCATCAAAACACATTTATTAAATAACACCTTAACAAAAGAATCAAATCCAATGGAGCTCAAAGTAGGCACGCTTGAAACAATTGAAAGCTATCAAAAAACAGCTATCCATATTTATACAGACGGATAGGCTTTCAAAGCTACCAATGCTGGTCTTGGTGCATTCCTGGTCTTCCCTAAAAATAAACACTTTGAGATAAGCGCACCCTGTGGCGATTACTGCTTCCAAGCCGAAATTGAGCCAATTACCATAGCACTACAGATAGTGGAAAACAAATTATATGAAGGAGTGCAACCACCATCAGATATTGTTGTCTTTACAGACTCCCAATCTACTCTGCAAGCACTTAACAGCAGCACCTCAAACAGCCCAAGAGAGTTGACAACACTCATTGTGATAATCCATCAGATGATATCAAAATTAAATATCAATATCACACTACAGTGGATCCCTGGACACATTGGCATCATGGGAAATGAAAAGGCAGATAAGCTATCAAAGGCAGGTTCATCTAAGGAACAACCAGATAGACCTGTTAACTACCTCACCCTAAGGTCAATGTTAGTCAACAATCACAAAGAGGAGTGGCTCAACCAATGGGCATCAGGAAACACAGGCAGAGCCATGTACAGAGAAATGACTACGCCTAACAAACTGGACGGTATTAACTTCCTCCCCCGTAAAGAACAATCTACAATCTTCCAACTAAGAACAGGACACACACCACTATTAAATTACCACCTGAACAAAATAAACTCCACACAACTACCCCTTTGCAGACACAGCGCCCACCCCTTTGAAACCGTAAACCATATCCTCTTTAAATGCCCCTCCCTAATCCACCTTAAGCAGACCCTACTTCCACTACAGCCCAACATAACCAACACCCTGTACGGTAGTGCTGAACAACTGAAGAAAACAGCACACTTTTTTCCTTGGCACAGTCTGCAAAAGAGCTTTCAGCTCAGCAGCAATAAAGCTGGCTAGAAGAAGAAGAAGATTTGACTACCGTAAGATCATCATTGTGTAAAAATAAACCAACCCTTTGTGTTTGTTTAAAATAAAAAAAGACCTCATCAGAATGATGATACAGTGGTTATGAGAGATTTAAGTGTTTTAATATGAAAAAGACAAGTTGGCATAGACACATTAGAATGTCTCCTGATAGAATTACATTTTTAAACATCAGTAATAATGTCCTTTCTACTTGATCAATGTTGAAATATGGAAATATAAGGTGGTTGATCGTTGTGCTAGCCACATGACACCCTCATTGACCGTCAGCCATAGAAACATCTGCCTTAATAGGGCACAAGGTTTGAAAGGAGTACTTTCCTTTATTTTATTTTTTTCAAAATACAAATAAAGTCTTAAACAGGAAGTGTTGTGGTCTAGTGGTAAAGCCCTTGGGTTAGGGGGTCCTGGGTTTGAATCCAGGTGAAGACTGGGATTTTTTATTTCAAGATTTTTAAGGCGCCTCTGAGTCCACCCAGCTCTAATGTGGCCACCCTGATAACTATGGGCCACAGAAACAGATACCTTTACATCATCTGTTCTTTACTTCTTAAGTCTTATACCTTTTTTGGATTCAATAAATTCCTTTTTAATTAATTTTATGTAAAATAAGGGTTATTTCAGAAGCAACTAGAGACTCCCTTTCCTTTTTTAATAAAAGTAAATAAGAGATCAAAGAAAATAAGTTTTCAACTACAAAATAAACACTGGAGAGAAGGCTTACGTCTGAAGAGCTTTGGTGAGAATGTGAAGGTCCAGGTGTTGACTGAGATGATCCATGACTGGAACTATTAGAGTGTCTGGAGTACATTGGTGATGTTGACAAGGGAAGATGGCTGCTAGATCTATAGTCTGGTAGGAAAGGGAAATTTATAAAATGTGTCTTACTTTAAAACAAGTTTATAATTATTTATGACTCAATGAGCTAAAACTCTGACCTGGAGATGCCATGGAGCTACCACTGCTCAGAGATGCAGTTTGTGGGAGCATTCCTATGAGTTCACTGATGCTGCTGCTGCCAGATGTTAGCTGCTGGTGTAGCTGTTGTTGTTGCTGCTGTATGGACTGATGTAATTGCTGTAGATGCTGGTCCTGCAAGATGTCCGGACTCTGGCTTTGACCTGGTTGTCCTGTTCCTGGCATTCCATGATCATTTACAGGATAGGAATCCATACTGGAGTTCAAGGTTCAATGCACCCTGAAATGGGAAAACTAGAAGCTAATTTTTTTTTCCCTATCCATGAAATGGATTTATGTAGAAAATAAAATTTTGTTTCATTTAATAGACTACTCTGATTATTTTTCAAGAATTATATTAACATAATATTAACATAATATGAGGCGCGGTGGCTGATCGATAAAATGCTTGGCTACTGAACCGGGGTCCGAATCCTGGGATTTTTAACTTCAGGATCTTCAGGCCCCTCTGAGTCTACCCAGCTCTAATGGGTACCTAACCTTAGTTGGGGAAAAGTAAAGGCGGTTGTTCGTTGTGCTGGCCACATGACACCCTCGTTAACCGTACACCACAGAAACAGATGACCTTTACATCATCTGCCCTATAGACCACAAGGTCTGAAAGGGGAACTTTACTTTACTTTATATTTACATAATATTGACAAATTAAATATATTCATTTTTTTTTTTTTGCTTTTCTGGCTAGCTTTTTATTGCTGAGCAGTAGGTTATTTATACACAATGCCAGTAAAAAAAATGCTGTTATTCTAAACTGTTCTAAAATGGCACATATGTTGTCTGACCTGTTCTACCTGGTACTATTTCTTTCATTTGAGATACAGGTCTAGGTAATGAGACAAGATCTTGGGGTAATTACAACAGTGAGTAAATTGTAGCCCAGTCTTATTAACATTATCTGAAATCTTATAAATTACAGACATTTCATCAAGGCAGATAATTATAGCATACATATATGCTTATCTATCATGTGTTAATCTACAGTAAGTTCCCCTTTCAGACCTTGCGATCTATAGGGCAGATGATGTAAATGTCATCTGTTTCTTTGGTCCGAAGTTAAAGTGGGTGTCATGTGGCCAGCACAACGACCAACCACCTTTACTTTTCCCCAACTAATGTCAGGTAAACATTAGAGTTGGGTGGACTCATTGGTGCCCAAAGATCCCAAAATTAAAAATCCCCAGTCTTCACAAGGTTTTGAACCCATGGAAGCAAAACTAAGTGCTTTACCGATCACCAACCAGGCATCCTGTGTTAATCTAGTCCTGCATTTTAATAAGAGACTTAAACTCAACAAGAAGTGATTGATTTTCCTGGCTTAGTTAGGTTAACGTATTCATTGCTCTAATAAAACTAAGAAAGGAAGAGCATTTAAGAATCTGTCCCAGCATTATATATAAAATTTACATCTATCTTTATCACGTCTCTCCTGAAATTTTATTAGATTGTGTTAGTTGTTTTTTTTTTTTGTAAATTTAGGTTCATTGTTAAGTGTCCTAAGAATCAGGTAGGGTTAGATTGGCTAGATCTATATAATGTGTATATAAATATATATATTTATAAATCTAGAATTCTAGTATCTAGATCTATACTATCATAACTATGTGAGTTTTGTGACGTATGTCTATTCTAGATAAATTTATAATAAATCATCATCTTAACTTGTACAAGTCTTAATTCTAGACAGTCTTAGTAAAACTAGATTTAACTAGATCGAGTAGACAGTAGATAATCTAAATCTAGTCACTAGACTAGTGACTAGTCACTAGAGTCAATCTAGTAATCTAGTCCTAGAGTCCCCTATAAAATTATAATATCTTGAAACATCTTCAGAGAATATATATCTAGATCTAATTAAAGTAAAATTTAATTATTATTTAATATAAAAATATTAATTATTATTTTTAAATTATTATAATTAGTATAATTATATTATAATAGTTTATAGAGTACTGTAACTAGATCTAGGTCTAGATCTTTTTTCTGGATCTACTTTTTAAAAATCTAAACAGAGATTTTAGATCTAAACTCTAGATCTACATTCTACTGATTCTGGATCTAAAATTAAAATGACTAAAAGTCTAAATTGTTAGTAAACTAGCTAGATCTAGATTTTCTAGATCAGATTCTAGAAAGAGATGAGATCTATCATCTAGACCTAGTCTAGGGCTAGAGTGACCTAGACTAGAATAATCTAGTCTATTCTCTAGACCTCTAGAGACCATCATGATACACTAGATTGTCTAGAAATCTAGAATCTAGATATATAGTAGCTTCTTATATTAGGCACAGCTCATCAAATTCTCCTTTAAGAAACACGTCGCTTTTTTTGTTTATAATTAATTTGTTTTTATGTTTGGAGCTAAAAACGACGTTTCGGGACAGTGCATGTCCAATTTTAGTTAAGTTCCTGAATTTTTGTTCCGCTTTTCCAAAGCAGATGGCAGTTTTTTAGATTCTCGGTAACCAAAGTATGTAAAGCTATTGTTTTAACCTCCCCCGGCAATTCATTAACCCATATAAGGGATGAAGGCTATATTATTAGCCTGTTTGATCGTAGGCTGGTGGATATATCAAAATAAGCTTCCAAACATCTTTAGAAAGACATTCCAATCACATTCATACTGTTAGCTGTTAAATAAATTAAAAAAGGAGGTGTTTCAATGAATAATAATGAATTAAACACATTCTCCTATAGTGCACAAGGCAAAATCGTAATAAGAAATATTATTGGGATTAATAAATCTATGATTTTTTTAAATAAATAAATGTGACCTAGATCGAGATATCTAGAATATATAATTTATGAATGAAAGAAAAAGTGCGGGCTGCTAATTTGAAGCCAGAGACCATGCCCACTGCAGGTGATCACGCCAGGCGAGTGCTAATGGTGAGGAGAGGTATAGGCCTACACTAAGCGTGTAGTGTCACAACCTATCATACAGGCAGTGGAGGGAAGGGGGAGAGAGTCATGAAAAGAATTATAAGCATCTATGGGAGGGAGGGGATGTTAAGGTGTAACAAAACGAACATCCAAATTATGAAAACAAGAGGGTCCTTGGATGGGAATTTAAAGAAAGAGACAGAGAATACATGTAGCCTAGTTGAAAATATCATGTTTATTAAATTATAATAATTAATTTATAGATCTATAATTATAGGCCTATAGATTTATTTCTGTCTGTTTCTACACATAGATTATATAGGTAGGCATATATGTATATATATATATCTAGAGAGAGAGAGAGAGAGAGGCAATATATACTATAAATACATATTGCAGAAGTGAATCTACTCCTTTTAATACAATCTAAATAATTTTTAATTAACACAGATATAATTTATTAGCAATAACATAGTGGTGTTTCTTAACGGTGCTCGATGTGCGCTAAAGGAGAAAGCACAAAAACTGCGTTTATTATAGGAGCATGAAGTGACCTGATTTATTTTAAAATAAAATCTTGACTATGAGTGGTAATTCAAAGAAACACAGCTATTTTTATAGTCCTTTAGTTGCAGAATAAGAATCTGCTTTCAGTTTTTTTGTACGTTAAACCGTCACCAAATAAAAAAATAAAATAAAAATTTGACCTAGTTCCCAAATACGGTGTGCCTAATATAAGAATCTACTTATATAATAAATATAATAGTAGAGTATATCATAGATCTAGATCTCAGTCTAGATCATGTAGACCTAGAATCTACTAGATCTAGATCTAATTAATTTTGGTTCAATGTTGAATGAGTAGTGAGCCAGTTAGAGAAGTAGTTCAGTAGTTAGTTGAGTTCAAGAGTGACAAGTGGCATTGTCACTCATTCAATCTCTATCATTGTGACATGAGAAGTAAGAGTGTAGTACTAGATCTAGATCTAGTAAAGTAACTTAGTAAGTTAAGTAAGTAAGAGTAAGAAAGACTTGTTATTATATTATATTATTTATACTATCCTAGATCTTATCTAAGAATCTAGGTCTCTATTAAGACTCAGTACAGAATAGATCTATAGTGTACAATTTAGCGTACATTTATATCTAAATTGCCCAAAGCATTAAACTATTATAAACAAAACCTTCAAAATGTGTCATTACATACTCATTCTGACTCTAGTTACTACGCTATGTGTCAGCCATTTTGAACCGGATACGGACGTAACACATTCGATTGTAGCGCAATCAGTGTATGAAATGCAGCCAATGAGTGGAAATATAAAAAACGCCGACTATGAACATTTAATATATTCAATTTTATTTGTATTGTGCTCCTCCTACCGATCTGAAAGTGAGGCTGCATTGAGGAGCAGGGAAGATTCGAGGGGAGACAAATATCTATAACGTAACTTGGCTGTTTTCCCGACCAAAAAAAAAACAACACCAAAACAAACAAGACAATACTTTCTTTCGGCTTATCAGTTCATTAATATATACAGTTAAGATCTTTACTGGCGGATCGGTTTATTTATTTTGGGGGGAGGGGGCGTAGAGTCTGAATAGTTCAGAGTTGAAAGTGTAGATATCTCGATTGGTTGGAATACACACGTTCACAATCGTACACGAGGCTAGCCAAACCATCGAAGTATCACATAAACATTATTTTTAAAAGTAGGCCTACACATAGGTCTACTCGCCGAAAGCGTGAACACACCTACATCTGCTTGTGAAACTCCAATATTTAACCTTTAAATTTAATCAGGGCATAAACAGTGCAAACACTAAAAGCCCAGCCCCTTGCTTTAGAGGGGCCCCGCGATAGAGAGAATCTGTTGTCACCGCGTCAGCCCATCGTACAAATAGCCTAGGCCTATCCCCGAATCCGTGATCTGATATATATGACACTCGCCCAGGCCTCGCTCACTGCTATGGCCACCTTAGAAGTTAATTAAAGGATTGCACATGTTATCCCCAATTATGAAAATTTAACTATCTAACAAAACGGAATATAGAAAAGCAAATCAAAAGAAGTAGTCTAAAGTTGAGCTAGCATTTTGAGTTGTAGTTCCAAATTTCATACGTTCCTTCACAACTGAATATTCTAGCGCTATAATATCCTCCTGCTGTTATGGCTATGGCGGCAGAGAGGGTTCGAATCCGGGAGCGCATAATTTAGGCCCACCACACGACTAGGCAGCCAGCACTATCGAATACAGGGGAGGGAGAGACACCCCCCTCACACTCTACCGCCCCCCCCCCCCCCCCCCGATTGGACGGGTCGTATTTTTTTTTTTAAATTTAAAAAAAATAAAAATTACACGCAGATTGTGTACAAAAGTACTTTTCTATTACATATTTACCACACTCATGTTGCATAAAAAGCCTAATTACATCACCTATACACTACTTGTCTTAGGCTACAGTTTTAAAAAAAAATTGTTAAGACAGCATATCCAAACAAACCATGCAACGTCAGTGTGAAGGTTGAACTTAAATTGTTTAAATTCTCGGGGACGTCTTTGCAAGAACTCAACTAATGTCATCTTCTGCGTCAAGCCTATATATAGTGTACTTTAGTCGATAACTGACAGGCTGGAAAATTCAGTTTCGCAAAGATATGTTGTTGGAAAGAAGACAAAACACAATCTCAGATACAACGCGCGGGATATGATAGCAAATATTATACTTTATCCACAGTTGTTTAGCTTGGCCTACATTGAAGAGGGACTTCTAAGGTTCCGACAGTTACGCTGGGCAGGGTACGTATCCCGTATGGGAGACGAACGTATGCCAAAGGCAGTCTTTTTTGGTCAGCTTAAAGGTGGTCGACGTAACAGAGGTGCCCCACAGAAACGCTTCAAAGACCATCAGCTTAGGCGCCAACTTGCCTTAGCTGACATAAAAGAGAACACCTAGTTGCATGCGGCCTCAGAACGAGACAGCTGGAGGTCACTCACAATTTAAAGACCGAGGGATACACATTTGAGACTTAAAGAAAATCCGCTGCCGAGGACAGACGCAGATGGCGAAAAGAAAATCTAAATTGACCACCTGCGGACAATGGTTATGCTAGCCCTGGATGTGGAAAAATATGTAGGTCGCAGCTGGGGCTCCACAGCAACGGGATATACTGCATTCCTCACTAATCTTCGGACTCGAAGACAAGCCTTATTATTATTAAGTTGAAGAGAAATCATTTATCGCTGCACCGCTAATAATGAGTTAAATAAATAAAACTTTTTCTGGATGACTTTGGAGCATCTTCCATTCTGACTGTGAATAAGCTTCTGGCAAGTAGGCTACAAACGTGAATTGTAGATTGGGATAGTGTACGGTAAAATGTCTTCCTGAAGCATGCGCAAATGTTCTTTCACATAAATTACTATTGCATTGTAGGCCTAAATTGTTTGTCAAAGAAAGTAGATACGATCAGCAACATGTAGCCTAGCTACATTTAATTTTCCTTCGATTTTTTTTCCAAAAGCTACAGATCCGCCGCCAAAAATATATGGACTACAGACACCTACATAGGTGTAGGCCCTTCTGCTTCCACTCACATTCCAAAATCCTTTAAATACGTATAAAAGATGCATGAAAGTCCCCCTCCCCCTTTTTTTTTCTGTTTGGCCAAGGTCTAAAATCCAGTATAGCAATCCCCTCACAGAGGCGCGGTGGCTGAGTGATAGCAAAGATTTTGGGCCCAGTAAGGGCCCCAACTGGGCTAGCCCATGCTAAACATATGGGCCCCAAGTGGGGGATGAACATTGGCCCAAACGGGTGCCATTAGGGCTGAGTCGACTGGGCTTAGTCAGGGGGCCCAGCAAATCCCAGTGTTAAACCCTTGAAACCCTGACGGATCCCTCATGGGCCGGTATGGGCCAAACATTGAGGGGCCAGAAAGGGCTAAACACATGGGTCCCATTTGGGGGATGAACGTTGGCCCAAACAGGGGACATTAGGGCTGAGTCTGGGCTCAGTTAGGGGGCCCAGATGAAGCCCTGATGGAACCCTCATGGGGCCAGTATAGGGCAAACATTGAGGGGTCAGAAAGGGCTAAACACATGGGCCCAATTTGGGGGATGAACGTTGGCCCAAACGGGGGCCCTAAGGGCTGAATCTGGGCTCAGTTAGGGGGCCCAGATGAAGCCCTGATGGAACCCTCATGGGGTCAGTATGGGGCAAACATTGAGAAGCCAGAAAGGGCTAAACACATGGGCCCAATTTGGGGGATGAACGTTGGCCCTTAGGGCTTTGTCTGGACTCAATTAGGGGGCCCAGATGATGCCCTGATGGAACCCTCATGGGGCCAGTATGGGGCAAACATAGAGGGGCCAGAAAGGGCTAAACACATGGGCCCAATTTGGGGGATCAATGTTGGCCCAAATGGGGACCCTTAGGGCTGAGTCTGGGCTTAGTAAGGGGGCCCAGTTGAAGCCCTGATGGAACCCTCATGGGGCAAACATTGAGGGGCCTGGAGGGACTAAACACATGGGCCGCATTTGGGGGATGAACATTGGCCCAAATGGGGCCCTTAGGGCTGAGTCTGGGCTCAGTAAGGGTGGCCAGATGAAGCCCTGATGGAACCCTCATGGTTCCAGTATGGGGCAAACATTGAGGGGTCTGAAAGGGCTAAACACATGGGCCCTATTTGGGGGATGAACACTGGCCCAAAAGGGCACCCTTAGGGCTGAGTCTGGGCTCAGTTAGGGGGCCCAGATAAAGCCTTGATGAATCCCTGAAATTACTTAAGATGATATGAATAATTACATGAAACAATACTAAATTTACTAGTTGAAATTCATCGTTTATTGCATCATAAAATATTAATGTCAGAACCTATTAAATATAACAAATAAAAATACCAGAAGAAATTATCTACCGGTACCTTTAATGGTACACTAAAAAGAAAAGATTTATGAAAAGGTAAAACCAATAGCAAAATTTTATCGGTTATAATGGATTCAACCAAGAGAAGGCATCAACACTGACTAGTGATGTCACTACCTGTGGGCAGTCCAGTCTAATAACATGCTGCCACATCACAGGTCTGACGTCACAACCTGTAACATGGTAATGAGCTATTGGTCTAAACTACCTATGGGTTGCAATGTCGCAAGTAAGTGTTCAGGCCTTCTGTAACTATCGGTCTCGGTTCAACAATATTATGGAAATATAGTATATTATGGAAAATACATTGTCTATAAAAAAGAGTAGTTGTGAATGATAACATTAAAATGTTTACAGAACATTTTTCAGAATTATCTACACAAAGTATAAGTCTGCTGTATGTAATTACATTTCAAAGCAAACAGTTCTGAAAATCATGAAAACAAAAGCAAAAAAAGACTACCTTAGCTTTGTACGTATGTACAAAGAAAATTAAAGTAACAAAAAAAAATATTGAGTAGATGGAATGTTAAACAATATGTACAGTGAAATATGAAAATTTATACACTTGGATATAAGTTGTAATAACAAATAGCTTAAAATGAAATAAGTTAGAAATATGGGTGCTTTTATTTATAAAGTAAGTATTTATTGTATCATAAAATATACCACCCTTATTTAATTGTATTATGTACAAAAGCTTGTACAAAAGCTTGAAGAGCTTACATAGAAACCTATGCAATTATATTGCAACTGAGAATTGTCTAAACAAAGTATAAGCCTACTGTATGTAAATTAAGTTGAAAAGCAAACTGTTCTGACAATCATGGAAATTATTTGAATAAAAAATTGTCCATCTAAGATTATTAATCAAATCTAAACAAGTTACCAGCATTCATCCATCCATCCCAGTGGCGCTACAGCCCATGGAGGGCTCTGGCCTGCTTTAACACATCCTTCCATTCAGATCTCTCCTGGGCCTTTCGTCTCCACGCCCTAACCCCAAGCTGCTTCAGATCTGCTTCCACGTCATCTATCCATCGCATTCGGGGTCTGCCTTTGGGTCGCCTGCCTTTTGGTTTTTGCCTGTATACGATTTTCGCCCCTCTGTTGTCTGACATTCTTTCAAGGTGACCTGCCCAACGTAGTCTGTTCTTTTTTATTTCGTTCACTATTGGTGGGTCTTCATATAATTGATATAACTCATGGTTAGTGCGTGTCCTCCACCCTGTTTCATCCTGTATGGCACCATAGATACCAGCATTAAGTATATGGAATATAAGCAATATAAACTAAAATTTTGAAACCATACATTTCAACATTCATTGTTCAAATAAATTAATTGCATAAAATAAAATAAATGACATAACATAATTTTATAAAAGTACCAATGGTTTAAAAAAAAAGAGAGTTCTTATTACACCATACAAAATATATATACATTTTTTAAAAAGATTGATTTCATATTTGTTTACACAAAAACAGGACAAAAGAGTTTGTGGAATGTATCAATATGTACACTTAAGTAAGTAAACCCATTAATATTTATGTATTAATTGTAATAACAAAAAACTCTCTTAAAATGAAATAGATTAGAAACAAAAATTTTTCCTAAATACCAGTGCTTACATATACAAATTAAAAAAAAAATATATATAAATACAATCGTAATATATTCTAAATAAAATGAGTAATAATTTTAGATTTTTTAATGTACCAAGAAGCTTGTATAGCCAACAGAGAAGCATATGAGATGATATTCATGAAGTTAAGAATAATCCCCACCAATCTGGCCTGATAGATGTCATAAATTTAAAAGCAAACGAGTTCTGACAATCATTAAATAATTTTTAAAAATTTGAGAATCTTAGAATATGCTATACACAGAAATTACCAAAATAAATAATAAAACGAGGTACGGTACCAGTATTAAGTTTATGGAATGTCAGCCATATACATTCCTAAATTCTAAAACCATACATTAAAACATTGAATTTACAAAGTGAGAAACATAACTTAAGAAAAATACCAACACTAGCATTGCAAAATATAATAAAGCAAATACTTATTAAGCCATAATAAATAAATATATATATATACCTTTTTAAAAGAAAGTAACGGCTAACAAGCTTAGATTTTATGGAGAACCAAAAAAAACTCTGTATGGCCAACACCAGATATACAGTTAATTGCAGAAGTAATGTAAATTAAAAAAAAAATAATAACCCCCCCACAAAATTTATTTTTTTCAATTAGCTGCTCTAGCCTATTAACATTGTTCGTCTTTGTCTAACATTGTTGAACTCATTGAAATACTTGTTATATCCTTCTTTTTTCGCGACCTCCATTACGGTCATGGGCATTTAACAGCCAAGTTCCAATTACCTTCTCCGCTTCTTTTTTTGACAGAGTTGGGTAACTCACTTAAATTGGATAGAGTCTAAAGGAGCATAAAAAAATTGTGTAACTATGCCTTCTTTAAGACTAACATATTTCATTATATATCAATGTGAGATCTCTTAAGATATTTTTTTCAGCAATGATGGGTTAGCATAGTATGAGGAATAGTATAGACTTGTGATGCAAACAATGTATAAAACAATGTATAAAAGAAATATAATCTGCTCAAAAAGAAATTTAAAAAATTGTAATGCGTTGATCTTAAATTAATAATACAGACAAATACACAAATGTATGAGGCTCAAATTAGGTTGATATTATAATTTAATTAAGAAATGAGACAAAGAAAAGGAACAGCAAGCATAAAAATGAATAAAAAATGTTAGTTAAAAATATGGAAATCAAAGACTCATACCTAGCATAGTTTCCTTAATTGTTTTGAGCCATATCCAGTCAGATTATACTCCATGGCCAGGGTATCCGTCATTAAATATTTAAGCATTCTTCTGATGCTATCCTCACCAGATAGACCACCCAAGTGGAAAAAAGTCTGATTCTGCAAACACATAGATAAAGAAAACATTTAATCACTTTGTACATAATGGAATTTTTTTTATCCTAAATCCAACTATATAAATTGAGTGCGCCTTACCAAAAAATTTCTAAACTCTTCATCTTTAAGCTTCACTTCTATCTCTAGAAGTGATTTTGTATTATCAGCCACTGGAAAAAGTGCTGCATATTTAATTTTGATAGAATTACTTTGCATCTCTTCCATATGTCTTTCATTTGTAGTTGCGCCTGCACTGCAGACAAATCCTCCCTGACGGTTTCCAATAGAAAGAAAAGTTTATCAATCTTTTTTTCCATTCTGTCTAGAACACGTTCTGCAGACAAAAAATACAAATAACAAAAACATTATATAAACAATAGAAATATGAATCACTAGATTTGTACGCATTTTTAAGCTAAAAATATTTGTAAAAATATTACCAGTTTGATCATCAATAGAGTTCTTGCCTGACAGAGTTTTCAAAGAAGGTCCACCTTGAACTATAGGACAAAATAAAAAATATAGTAATAATTTACAATTTATTGAGCTTAAAATATGTTTAACATTATATAAATTAATAATTATATCATTATAATTCAATTCAAATACCTGTAATCTGGTTCAAACCAGATCCAGCAAATGGTGATGCAATCCCATTTTGGTTTTGATAATCTGAAATAAAATAATAATTTTATTTATTAAGCGCTGTTTAAAAAAAAAAGGTTCAATGTGCTATAATAACATATTAAACACTAGAGTCAAAATATTACCTGTGTTTTCCAATACATTCATAGCTATATATACAGGGGAGACTGTCATGGGGGTGGACATTTTTGCTTTTTTGGGGGAATCTAAAAAAATACAAAAAAACAATAACATAAAATATTAAGTATATTCTATTATATCCTCCCTTTATTTTATCTTTAAATTATAAGTAACCATTTATTTAAAGCAAAAATAATTGGCTTCCCAACCAGGGCTCCCAGTCTCGAATTCTGATGAAGACTGGGATTTTTACTTTAGGGATCTTTAGGGCGCCTCTGAGTCCACTAGCTCTAATTTAATGGGTTCCTGGCATATATTATGTAGTCATTAGTTGGGGAAAAGTAAAGGCGGTTGGTAGTTGTGCTGGCCACGCCACCGATAGCTATAGTTAACTATAGTTTTATTGTGAAGGATTGGATCTTTTCAGGCAAATCTAGCTATTTTTTTATCCTTGAAGTGATGAATTTAATTCCTTGACGATGACAAAGAAAGATGTTAACCAAGTTCGACTATTTCCCGTGGTCGTGGTTCATTTTCATCGCTTTAACTAAGTGCTTTCAACTCTATATCTATATATATAATTAGTCTAATTAACTCTAATTTTGCTTTATGATTTTAAAAATAAAAAAAAATGTTTCATGGATCACGAAGATCAAAAACAGTTAAAACACGCTTTAGAACTTTGCCTCTCATCAACCTTAAAATTATCTTATAAAAACAGATTCGACGTTACTTCAAAAAAGAAGATGATTATAGATCTAGATCTATGTATATATGTATAATACAAAAAATGTAACTATGAAAGGAAAACAGTTAAGTTTTAAAAACAGCGTCGGATAGCAACGTTTCCGGTATTCCTAGATCTTTAGATATAGATCATAGACTAGATCTAGATTATTAGGATAGAATATTATAGATCATTGTCTAGATCTGGATATACCATGGAACTATACTAATATAGAGCCTAGTACTGTCTAGTAGTCTATACTATATATGAAACATGCCATAATATGGGTATATCTATATGATGTGCTTTGTGATCAATATAGTTGAAATTTTAGAGTCAAATTCATACTCGTGAAAAAGAGCTAGCTCACTTAGTGTGACTTAGCTGCAACTGCCAGGGAGTGTACAATGACCGAAATGGCAGTAGTAGATCTAAATGATGGTGGTTTATCTTTAAATTCTTTCAAAGAAAAAACTCAAGTTTGGGCTTCAAAAGAAATACAGCTGAAGAATCTGCAGGAAGAAATGTAAAACTAACTGTTACTAACAATAACATGTAGATCTAGATTGACTAGATAGAGTCTAGTCAGTCTAGTCTAGATTTAACTAATAAGTTAAAATAAGCTAATATTTTTTAGTCATAGAAAGCTAGATCTACTGAATTGGTCTGAATCTTATAGTAATAGAATCTATATATAGATTCTAGTATCTTATCTTATAATACACAGACGTTATTTCAAAAAAAAGGAATAGAGGTTGAAGAGGATTTCATGACATGATTGACATGATTATTCTTTACTCCTTACTCTGCATCAGTGTTTTTTTTTTTTTAATCAATTTTTACAGAAATTTACAAATTCAATTGTGCCCCTCTTAGCCTAAGCTGTAAGCTCCCACAGTGGGGTCTGGAAGGTTTTAAGGATGTAATAAAAAGTAAAGAATCTTACAAACATATAATTGTAACAATTTTCCAGTTTTTCCTATCTATTTTTTAAGCTTAAGTGTTTTGTATACTAGAAAAAAATTTCTGGAGATAGTATTTAAATTGATATATAGGCGTCAGTTTCTTCCTCCATCCAGCAAGCAGACTGGGGTAGCTTACATTGCTATAATACAGCCCAGGAGCCATGCAATTTTATGTGTTCTTAGCTTCAGAAATTCATTCTCCTGGCATCAAAAAATGTCTTATTAAAAATGGTTGAGATGGGCTAATACACATGTCAAATTAAGTCTAATAAAGAAGGAAGCAGCACTGATTTAAACTATTATGGGAGGGATATCTTATCTTATCTTATATAATACAGACGTTACTTCAAAAAAGAAGATGATTACGTCCTACGCGTCATGCATTTAGTCATGCATATTAACCAATGACTTAAATTCTGCCAAGTCACTGGTTTTCCTGGCTAGCTCAGGCAACCCATTCCATGCTCTAATAGCACTAGGGAAGAAGGAGTATTTGTACAAATTTGTCCTAGCATATGGGACGAGGAATGTGCCTTTATCTTTGTGTCTTTCAGAGTATCTTATTAAATTTTGTTTTTGTATTTGAAGATTATGGTTCAGTGTTTTATGTATTATTGCTACTTTACTTTTGAGCCTTCTGTCCTGAAGGCTTTCTAAATTTAGTGATTTTACTAAAGGTGTTACTCTAGTCAAATGTGAATATTCGTTTGTTATGAATCGCACTGCTCTATTTTGTGTCTGTTCTAGTTTCTTAATGTTTTCTTGAGTTGAGGGGTCCCAAACAGTGGATGCATATTCTATTATTGGCCTAACCAAGGTTAAATAACATTTTAGTTTTATGTTCTTATTTGATTTATAGAAATTTCTTTTAATAAATCCTAATGCTTTGTTTGATTTTTTTGTAGTTTCATCAATATGTGGATTCCATGACAGTTTTTCATTTATTATAACACCTAGGTATTTTGCGTTTTTAGTCTGTGTTACTGGTTTGCCATGAATAAGATAAGTGGAATTAATTTGTTTTAGTTTTTTTGTTACTCTTAACAACTGACATTTTTCTGGGTGGAAAGACATGCTCCAATTTGATTCCCATTTCTGTAATTCATCTAATTCTCTTTGTAAAATATCTGTGTCTTGTGTTGTTTTTATTGTTCTATATATTATGCAATCGTCTGCAAATAATCTGACTTTTGTTCCTGAAGTAATGCAATTTGGTAAATCATTTATGTAAATTAAAAATAGTAGTGGACCCAAGACTGTTCCTTGAGGTACACCTGAGTTTACTGTTATCGGTGTTGATTTAGAGCCATTTATTATTACAGTTTGTTCTCTCCCTATCAGAAAGTCTTTAATCCACTGATGCAGTGGACCATTAATGGATATTCAAGATAAATATAGCACACTTATGTCTGTAATGGGCATTATTGCCCTAAATTGAGTAAGACATCTTGCCGCATATTTTTTATTGCTACTTAAAAGTCATGAACATAATGATGTACCGGTACAACATTCAGGAGAAATGCAACCATTCTGACAAATGAAAGTCAAGAAAAATAGCATGGTGGAGACACCTTCAAATCGATGTACGAATTTCAAAGGAACAAATTGACTGTTCTTCCATAAGAAAGTTGAGAAGAATTATGTTTTTAAATTTAAAAAAGTATTCATAATGAGTTCATAATGTTTTTGTCATCTCTCATGAGAACTGTATACATTTTTAAAGGTTCTACTTAGAAGATGAAAGAATGTGAACTATGTGAAATATTTTTTAAATTTTTGTAATATATATTTTACCCTTTCTGAGATAAGATGTTAACTTTGAAAATTTTTTTTCTCAGCCTTAACAAACGTGAAACACTACTAAGAACATCAAAAAACTTCTTGCAAAGAGTTTCTATTGATGATCTTCCAGTCAGTGATTCAGAAGCTTCTTTACGAAATACAGCATTGAAACAGGTATGTCTAAATATTTTAATTACTCATGCACATTTTAATTATCATAGTCATTGTTTGACAGTTTCTTAGATCTAACAAAACTCACCATTTTATTTCATAGATGAAAGAAAATTAATTAAAATTTCAAAATGTAAAATTAGAACTAGGTATTTTTTTCAAATGTTCTAAACATAATTTAATTTAATTAAAATTAGATGCATATTTGCCAACAAAAAAATACATGGACTGATTGGACTGAAAATTATTGCCATCACCAATTTATAAATAAATTTTATTTTTTGAGACTCAGGCGTTTAATACTATTTGAAAAGATTATTTTATAATAATAAATATATGATTGTTGTGATTTTATTTTATTTATAAACTAGTTTTGTGTTGTAGTTTTTAATTACTTTTTTTCTTATTAATATAGCATATTAATGACTTAGATGCCAAAATAGATGAAAGTCTCAGTGAACAACAAAGTCCAAGGTTTTCCTATTTACAAGTAAGTAATTTAAAATAGAAAATGTATGTTTGAATAAAATATGTTCAAACACACTAAAACTTCTTAAAAATTCATTTCACAAGGATTTCTTAGAATAAGCAAAAAGATTTTCAAAAAATTAACTAGATTTGATAATAGGCTTCATTTTTTATTTTTTGCTGCTCATTGAAAATGCTCAAATGGAATTTGGTATCTAAGCTTAGAACTTTTGTCATACAGAGTAGATTATTATCCAGTCAGCAGTGTTGAAGCTTTAATTTAAAAATAAAATCATTTTACTGTATTAAAATTTTTACACTATTTCCATATTTTTGAAAATATTTTTCAGACTAACTATTGGTCCATGGTTAGAAATATGTTTCCTATTTGGAAGAAATCCTTGGAAGAATTATAGTGAGTTTCTTCAATCAAGTTAACACTAGCCCAAAGAAATGTGTATAAAACATGATTGTTCAAAGATAAATTAATCCTAGATTATTTGTTACATTACAACATTCTTGTATTTTTAGTTTGGGCATGGCACCATTTCGATCATCAAATGCCAGTCCATAGCGCATACAACATGATCAGGCAGTACGAGGATTACCTGCTATTTCACTCCCAAACCTATGTTTGATACTATTAAAACTTGATTGGCTTTGGCTAGCCCACTTTCAGATTCCCAGTCTTCAGTAGAGTCTGTCAATATAACCCAAATATAACCCAAACTAATAGTACTTGTGGTCATTAGAAGTTAGATACTATCATAAATTAAAGGTACCAGTATTCAATAAATTTTGTATTGCACCAGTATATCTTTCTTCTTTTAAAGTAATCAACTTAGTAAAAATTAAAGAGCTAATCATCTTATATTTTTAACCAAATTAGAGAGAGGATTATCATGACAATTCATAAACTCAAGTTTCATTCATTCAAGATTTATTTATTGTATAACTTATAATTTTTACTGTTTTTTTTTCTAATTTTAATGGAAATTTGAAAAGATAAAAAATGTAAATGAAAACTTGTGTCCAATGTGAATCTGTTAAAAATTTAAATATCAATGTTAGATTTACTGGTATTATAAATATTCATATGCATACATTATATTGTAATTTTGACTTTTTAAATAATAATTTTACTCTTGTTAAAAAATTGTTCAAAATTAAATGTAGTTTGATCTGTGATTTTTTTTCTTAATACTCAACTTTTTAAAATAACTATAATATAGTTTAGAGTGGTTGGTTCTTTTTACTCTAATTCAGTTGTGCTGTAACTTGTCACACATTTATTCTTAAGTGAAACTCATTTCATTTTATATTGTAAAGAGTCCTCTATTCTTTAAATTTTCAAAATTATTATAGAATCGTTTTTATAATTCATTTATTATTTTCATTTCAACATTAAACAATATCCATCAAACATTTGTTTGAAGATTTAACTAAATATAATTTGTATAATCTTTCTTATATCTTATAAATTACTGACTTTCATTCAAAAACGATAATTA
This sequence comes from Biomphalaria glabrata, assembly GCF_947242115.1. Taxonomy (NCBI): domain Eukaryota; kingdom Metazoa; phylum Mollusca; class Gastropoda; family Planorbidae; genus Biomphalaria; species Biomphalaria glabrata. The sequence continues at coordinate 10,972,179 of NC_074723.1, forward strand.
TGTTTTATGTATAATTTTGTTAATCTAGTCATGCATGTTAATACATTCTGTTGTCATAGGTTTTCATAGCTGACTCCTAGGCAACTCATTCAACACATTTCATGCACTAGGTAAGAAGGAGTATTTGCAAATTTTTACTACCATATGGAATAAGAGGTGTTCCTTTTATATAATACTTGAAAATTACTGAAGTATCAGTATCACTATAAAAAATCATGTTATATGATTGCAGCTTTTGTTTTTAAAACTAACAGTAAATGTAAAAATGTTTGCAAATTGTTTTACATGTTTCGGATGTTCCTTCAGAGCTGAAGATAATCTAATTCCTTGTCGAACCTCCTGCAAGACAATGGGGGATGACAGTGAGCGGGGTATGAACCATTGCTATAGAGATGACTGATGTTGTGGCTCTTCTGCCGTGTCAAATTCAAACAATGAAATAAACAGGAGGTAACCTACAAACACCGGCGAAATGCCAAAGCAATCAAGATAGGTAGTTGACACTAGTAATAAAATAGGAAACACTTTTAATCCTCAAGAAGGGACCCGTCTAATGTCCTCTGTTACTAGCCGTCTGGATATAACTTCTTATTTTCACTGCCCTAATGAAAAGCGTCTTGTTGATAGTCTTGAATAGAGCGTTCTTGCTTTTTAACAAACTTTACGTCATCGTCAATAAGTAAAACTTTCTCCCTATTCCCGAAACAAATAACTAAATCCTAATCATGTCATAACACTGAACGACAGTCCACCGCTCATACAGCACTACCAGGCAACATATTGTAACGACTAGTGCAAATGCAGCCTTTGTCTGCTGGATTCCTTTTTTTTTTTGGGGGTGGGATGAACATATTTTTTATGCACCATTTCATTGTCTCCACGTTTCTGAGCTAGTACTTTCTACTTCTCATCATAAATATGATAGCCTCAGAACTAATCAGAAGCAGTTCTTAAGATTTCTATTCTTCTTTTTAGCTAATGCTGCTTTTTGCATCCATTTATCCCTACCATGATTAATGTTCTGCTTCATTGGCTAGAACATTATTATTTGTGATACATATTTCATTTTATTAAGTAATATAATTACTTTTTTAATATTTTTTTTAATGGAATTTTCTCAATTAACAGCCTCTCCATTAACAGCTATATTTGGAATCTGCAATGTTAACAACCAGACAAATTGTATGGCTTGGTTGTTAATTTTTATTTTTAAAATCATTTTATGGAAAATAAAAATTGTATACACACCATTTTATGCCTATATTTTTTTATAATCATTATTAGTCAATTACTTTTAATTAGAGTTGGCTATATTTCCAGTTTCCAGCAAATAGTAAGTTTCAATTGTTAGGGTTGTGGAAGATATAAGGGGAGAACAATAATGCTTTCACCTAAGGAACATGTACTTGATCAGAGGCATAAAATGGCTAGGCTAAGAGGGATTTTCTGGTGAATGCTGGTGTAGTAAAGAGGCACTAATTACTGTTCAACAGCTGTGCTGGTCAGGATACTTACAGAGCATGACCTTATGCCAAAGGCCTCTTTTTTGCAAGCATAACAGAGGTGCCCTTAAGAATTGATTTAAATAGCCACTTTTGAAGTGAAGATAGGAGTATATGGCAAAAATATAACTTAAATTGTCCTCCTGCAGATTAATTTTGTCTGCATTGGATGTGTGGCAAAATAATATTGCCAATGTCTTCGATTCTGAAGATTACCATACTTGACATCAAGCAATTTATTGGATTATAATATATATAATCATAGGCCCTGCCAATTCTAGGTGTAAATTATTAAATTAAACCATTTTAACTTATTATTAAAGGGTTCCTGAAATTCTCCTGAGATTGCAAATTCTACGAAAAAATCATGAAAATCTGAAAAATTATTTAAATCTTCTGAAAACTCATGCAAATCTCCTGAAAAAAAAAAGACACAATTGTCTTTTTGGGGTGTTATTCAATATGGAAGCGCCAATCCTACTTGTGAATTAAAAAAAATTGACATTATCATCTTTCATTTAATAAAACAGTAATAATAAGGTGAATTTTAACCAAAACAAGAAGTTCAAATACTTAATATCCTTTATAAGTCACTGACATGTAAATATAGATCTCAATCTATCTTGATTTTGCTAGGCGATAGTCTAAATCTAAAAGGCATCAGCTTTTTGTTGGAAAACTACCATCTATTGTAATTGGCTCGTTAAGTAAATTTGACAGTGATTTTGTACTTATTCTATTACAAAATCTTATTTTTTCACTTATTATCCTTATCCCTACCCAGACAGGGCCCCACAATCTGTAGGACCGGCCCTGATATATATATCATTGGCCTCCTTCAGTCGTAGAACGACTATGGTTCATCTCAGAGCACACTTCCTCATGTGGCTGTGGAGCCCTATTTTGGAGAGACACTCCCGTCCACAGATAGCGCAGGTTAAGGTGGCTTTTGCTTTGGTGGTAGAGGAGCTGGCCATTTTTCGGATTGTGCGTTTTTCTTCCTGAGCTGAGACCCATGTACTTTCACTGTCCATGGCTTTCTTGGTCACTGTCTCTCTCCATCTGTTGCGGTCTAGAGCTATGTCTTCCCAATTATCAGTGTTGATGTTCACTGATTTGAGGTCACGTTTTATTACATCTGTATATATATATATATATATATATATATATATATGTATATATATATATGTATATATATATATATATATATATATATATATAAACCAATGCCTTAAAATGGGCCCTTGGTTCTCAGTTTGGGCCATTAAAAAATTGACAACTCTACCATGTTGGCACCCATTAGGAAAGATTTATAACCACTTTTCACATCAATTACATTAAATACTTAAATGACCACTTTTTTTTTTTTTAATATTCATATTGTTTTAAAGTCTAAAAACAACTCTTTAGTAACATGTATTTATTTTTTAAACTATTAGAACTCTTTTTTTAAATTGCTGGGTAAGCATGAAATAAGGCAACATTTTTATGAATAGGAATTGATATATCTTTAAAAAAAAAAATAAAAAAAAATAGTTGCATGAAAGAAGACCTAGGTTACCACAAGCCTTATGGTTAAAACATTCCTTTCTTTATGGACTATAACTGACTGGACACAAATTTGGATACGGGTGGATATAGACATGGTTAGATGTGATAGCTTGATCTAGATATAGATCTGTAACTGATTTCAGATACTTAGCTTATACTTTTGAAATAATAATTTAAAAAATTCGTCAAGATTGAATAAAAGAAATGTATGCAATATAATAGATATATAAATTAATATATTATTTAAATAATTAGACACGCTATTTTTGGCTTAGAATTATGGTAATCTGGCAAATTAAAGCATTCTGGGATATCTAGAAAATTAAGATGGCGACGTTGACACCCCTTATCACCGGTTTGTTATTATTTTCTTAAAACGATTAATTGTTAAGTAGCTTCCTATAAATTCATATCTTAGTTATAAATTGAGTAGCATACAAAAATTTTACATATTTCTAAGCTACTTCTAAACTCTAGATAAGAATTATATAGATCATGAGCACTTGATAATAGAAAAATAGACTGGATCGCTCACTGAACTGAAAACTGTTAGTGTTAGTGAAGTTACTTAGTGTTAGAACTGACTAAGTTCTAAGTCTAAAAAGTGTTTCTGATTACTGTTACTGAGTCGCTCAGCTGTTCAGTAACTTCTTCAGGCCACTTCAGCCTGTTCTGTCAGTCAGTGTGTCTAGATGTAGTTTAGATACTAGATTGTCTAGATTTATCTAGTCTAAAAATAGAGCTCGAGCTACGTAGTACATCAGAAGATGAAATTTATCATCTCTAACTAATAATAATTAGTCTTAGATCTAGACGTCATCATGGTCATGTCATGATTAATCACTATTATTTAGTATTAATCATAATGACATTAGGCTAAATTATTAGGATTAGTAATTAATTAGTTAGATGATTAGACTTGATTATAAATATAGTAGAGATTCAAGATCATCTACTCTAGAATCTAGACTAGTCTAGAACTCAGAAAATCTAATCTAGTCTAGAAGTTAGTAGTTAATATTAATAATGGAAGTAGATTAGATTTTAGAATGTTTCATTTCAATGATGTGGCTAGAGTGCTGCAGCTAGAGGCTTAGAGGTAGAGCTAGCATCTTAAAAAATGTTTGTAAAATGTTTTACATGTTCCTCCTCGACCAAGCAGATCTTGATCTAGTACTTTACTGTATACATATTACTAGACTAGATCTATGCTTTTATACATTTTTATACAGTATTGGTAGTAGTATTATTAGAATTATATAAATATTTTAGTAAAGCTTTACTAAAATTTCACCAGGCTACTATCTAGTACTTGACTAGACATAGGTTAAATCTCTATTACTTAACTAGACTAGACAGTTTTAGCAAAGGCTACTAAAGGAGACCTGGTACCAAGTTTCTAAGTCTAGATCTAGATTCTACACTAGGTTTAGATTGAAATAGCTTCACATAGTAGTTTCTTCTAAGCCCAACCTGGTGTTGATTTGGAGCAATTTATTATTACAGTTTGCTCTCTCTCTATCATGAAATCAGCAAGCTATGGTCATGGTGGTGAAGTTAAGATCTATTTGTTCATTATTATTTAAACCTTTGAAAAGGGTGACATAAGAATGACATATTTGTTGAGTTTCACATGAATGATTGCTGCTTTCTAAAAAAAAAAAAATCCAGACCTTTAACAGTCAAGTGATTTACCATTTGGCTGCCTTGTACTATAAACTTAAACATAAAAATAATCTTTATTATTTTGTAAGTAAATTTGTCTTACAATTAGTGCATTTCACCAAACAAAACATTTAATAACTATAGATAACAAAATATTATATATTCACACCATATCCTTCAAAAATTATCAGTGAAATGCTTAAATACAGATAGTTTAATTGCATCTAATGATTTGATTGCTATGGGAACAAAGGAGATTTTGTGTCTGTTTGTCTTTGTGCTCTGTATCTTTTAAAATCACAAACTCCTGATCTTTTTAGCTTTCTTTAAATTTCTTAGGAATGTTTCTCTTAAACAGGTGGCCATATGTTTTTTTTTTTTAACCAATGATAGTTAATGAAATTTTATTTTTACTTTCAGATGCAATTGCAATGTAATTAAAATTTGAAAGGCATCACTGAAGGACATTACATTTTTAGTTGATTGTTGTGTGATATACAAAACTGATAGGGCTACACAATGATTGGTGGGTTGTTTATTTACAATCACAAAGGAGAAGTCCTAATTTCAAGAGTTTTTCGAGATGATATTGGGTAATTGTTTTTATTACTTAAATTTAATGTGAGAAAAAAAATTTAAAGATATATTTGATACACTGATGAAAACATCTAACTAGAATAAAATTGACAGAAATACTTTAAGTAAAAATATTTAAAAAAATAATACACAATTATTTGTTTATGTTGTAGAGTTATATTTATATTTAATTTATAGTCATTTTAAAAAGAAAACAAAGACAATTTTCCTTCATTAAAATTTGACAAGCTGCTTAAAATTTATCAGAAATTATAACAAAATGAATAAAAAGTAGAATTATGTAGGAATTATGTTATAATTTATTTAGAAATTAATGTGATCGTTTCATTTCAGACGCAATGCTGTTGATGCTTTTCGTGTGAATGTGATTCACGCCAGACAACAGGTGCGTTCTCCTGTAACTAACATTGCCAGGACCAGTTTCTTTCACATTAAGCGCTCCAACATATGGGTTGCTGCTGTAACTAAACAGAATGTCAATGCTGCCATGGTGTTTGAGTTTTTGCACAAAATGTGTGAGGTCATGGCTGCCTACTTTGGCAAAATTTCTGAGGAGAACATTAAGAACAATTTTGTATTGATATATGAAATATTGGACGGTAAGTAAAAATATCTTTGAAACTTTCCTGTTGGAAGTTGAGAATGGGATCTAAACATTTTTTTAATAATTTTGTCAATAAGAGAATAAAAGTTATACACTAAATTTTTATAATTACATGGTATGTACATTCACCCTTTATTGTTGGGTTGAGGTGGCTGATTGGTTAAGCGCTTAGCTTCTGAACCTGGGATCCTGGGTTTAGATCTTGGTGAAGACAGGGATTTTGAATTTCAGGATTTTTAGGACACCCCTGAGTCCACCCAACTCTAATGTTGGAGGAATAAAGGCCATATATTTTTGTGCTGGTCACATGAAACCCTGCTCATTAACCTTAACATCATCTGTCCTACAGATCGCAAGGTCTGAAAGGGAAACTTTCATTTTTTAATATTTTTTTTTTTACTTTTACCCGGTTGCAACTTTGTGAGTGCTTAATAAGTAAAAACAAAAAAAAAACATTTGAATGTAACTGCTGTAACTTTGAAAAATGTTTGCCATATTATAACCTTTATTTACTTACTCTTACTCAAATCTTGTATTTAAATCTCTAGAAATATTGGACTTTGGTTATCCTCAAAACACAGATGTTGGGATATTAAAAACATTTATCACACAACAAGGAGTCAAATCACAGGTCAGTGATTAGAGTGATAATAAAAACCTAGCTTCAACACTTTGTCATCTGCACAATTTAATAGCCTACAACTTTTTTTTTTTTAGACAAAGGAAGAAACGGCACAAATCACATCTCAAGTGACTGGTCAGATTGGCTGGAGGAGAGAGGGTATTAAATACAGAAGGAATGAACTCTTTTTAGATGTTCTAGAATCTGTAAATCTACTCATGTCTCCTCAAGGTACTTTCTTGTCCAAGTGCTTTAATATATCTAGAATTTTCCATTTTTCCAATAAGCATTCAGTAAATCCTCAACTATTTTTCTCATATTGCCACTATTATTGTTAATGTAATGTAAAAACATTCTAAAAATATGTTGGCTGCAAACTTGTAAAAAAAAAACAAAAAGGATTAATTTTAATTTTGGTTGTATGACCAGACACAATAAATATGGTATCTTTCTCTTTAAGAAGTGGGCATACTATTATCACCTTGTATAGCCATCATGATAGAAACCTTCTTAAAAAAACATGTATGTTACGATTACACCTTCATAAATAGCCCATTGGTGTGTGTAGCATTTCAAAATGTTTATTCTTCCAAACGTATTCTGAACAAGGTGACTGCACAATAACATTTTAAAAATTTGTTTACTTTGTGTTTTTCAATTTAGTTAGTGGTAAACTTTTATTTTAATATTGTTAAACTTTCAGGACAAGTTTTGAGCTCCCATGTTGCTGGAAGAATTGTTATGAAAAGCTACTTAAGTGGAATGCCAGAATGCAAGTTTGGCATCAATGATAAAGTTCTAATGGAAAGTAAAGGAAAGAGTAGTTTGGATGATACAACACGTGGTGGGGGGTATGTATCATGATAATAGTCACAGGTCTTCATTAAAAAAATAATTCTAGATAGATAATATCATATTCTTTTACCGTAAAATTTTCAAAATGCATTTGCAATTCAGTACACACCCACCTCTGCAATTCTAGACACTGTACATTTTTTTTCCAAAAGATAACCCTAATTTATTATTTAAATAAAATATAATCAAAACCACTGATGGAGCAATTTTAAAATTATCATTACAGTACTGCTGCTAAAACCTCTATTGCCATTGATGATTGCCAGTTCCATCAGTGTGTCAAATTAAGCAAATTTGAAACTGAGCACAGCATAAGTTTTATTCCACCTGATGGTGAATTTGAATTGATGAGGTAAATCTTTAGAAATGTTATATACTTTGTTGAAGTTAGACCTGATAATTTAATATTTCTATTCACTGTTTTGAATTGATAAAATGAATTTTTTTTTATGGGATGTTTAAATTTTGTTCTTATTACATACAAAGATAATACAATAAGTTTTAATTTATTTACCTCTTGTTTATTTGATATATTTTTGCCTTTGCTTAGATATCGAACAACTAAGGACATTAGCTTGCCATTTAGAGTGATTCCTTTGGTGCGTGAGGTGGGTCGACAGAAAATGGAAGTGAAAGTTGTTGTCAAATCCAACTTTAAACCTTCACTTTTGGCTCAGAAAGTTGAGGTAATGTTAAAATAACTATTAACAAGATATATGTGGTACTTTTTTTTTTTTTCTTGAATAGGGTTAATTGATGGTTAATTTTGGGCAAGGGTTGTTTTGTAGTAATGAAAAGTAGCCAAAAAAAAAACAACTATAACTCATAATAAGACAGATGGAAAAAATCTTTCAAAATAAGCAAATCATGGTCTGTAGTATTTCTAAAAAAGAAATTTGTTTTAGATTAATTTATTAAAAATTTATTAATTAATAAGTGCAAAATACCACTGACTGACTGTCAGAGAAATTAGGATGTGCAGGTTAAAAAACAAAACAAAATGGGAGTTCCAAAGAAAAAAAAATTCTGAGGGGCAGAAAAGGAAATAGAGAGTAGATCATAAAATTTCATTGTAACAGATACACTTATTCACTGGCTAAAAAAAGTATGTTAGATTGATTGTTAGAATGTGGCCCATTTTTTTACAATTCAAAAAGAAAAGAAGTGTGTGTTCTGGTCATAATTATCAATTTAAAGCCTGGGAACAAGTCAACAGGCATAGCCGGTGTGTACTGCAAACTAACTAAATGCAAGTAATTATAATTTTTTAACCACATCCATATTTGGCTACATATTTTACATAAAAATGGTGCCCAGTTTGGTCTAACTGCATTTGAAAATAATCAGTTACTTAAAATTAAGAATTATGACAACCTCAAAGCATTCAGTTAATTGGTTTCACTTAATCTTTCAGGTCCGTATACCAACACCATTAAATACAAGTGGTGTTCAAGTGATTTGTATGAAAGGAAAGGCAAAGTACAAAGCTAGTGAGAATGCTATCGTCTGGAAGTAAGGAGAGCCTTTTTAAAAAATGTTTAAAAATATGCTTTTTAGTTGTCATTTTACAATTATGGACTCCTAAGGTTGCCCAGAACTTCATTCAATAATGTAAATGGAGATATGTATCATACAATTTTCAACTCATGCATATTTTTTATTTGTGCATTCTTTAGCTAGTTCCATATCAAAGCCAGGATCAAAACGTTTTGTTGGAAATTATGCCTTTATTTATCATTTAACAGAGATATAACCAAACAATGAATATGGATCATAATATACTTTTTGCAGTAATAAGCCTCTCACAAGGTACTTCATCATTGTAACAGGTGATACAAGTGTCTAATTTTGCAGCTGCGGAAAATACTTTTGCCTATCATACAGTTTTTCGTAATGACAGTTTTAGATCAATGGGCTGATTGTATTTCAATATTTGTACTTCAGTATTACTTTAAACAATGCATGATCCAAAATTCTCATGAGTAAGAACCAAATGTGAAGGTTACAAATGTCTTGGACCCTTTAATAATGGACAAAGTAAAGAAGCAGGAAAGTAGTGCCCAGTTTGTGACAGTGCTCATGGATGCTTTGAACCAAAAGACATAAAAATGTGTCCCCCCGATAATATGATTCTTTGTGTCATTGTTGGATGTGAAAGCTAAAGTATTGAAAATAGAATTAATCACTTCCAGGAGACAACTGCTAAAACTATTTGACAATTTATTGCTAATGGTTTTCAAAAACATGGACAGATAAAGATGTAATTTATTTCGACAGTAGTGCTAATTTTGGAGGATTAAAATGGCAAGAACAAATACTGAGATATTGCAAGACTCAGACGGTGTTGGCAAGAAGCTATTAGGTATTGTCTGTGCTTTCCAAATAGTATGCAATGTCATAAAACTGCTGCAGTTTTGTCTTCCAATAGATATGGAAACAGTGAAAATTTGTTACTACTTCAGCTCCTATAATGATTGTGTGAAATCATTAAAAGAAATGTATCCATATAGTATATAGTAGAATTTCAGGCTAAAGAAAGACCAGGATGTTTTTTTTTATGTCTGTGGTTGACAAAGAAGTGCTTCACTGGAATTTTTTTTTTCTAGTCCAGTGTTCTGAATTGTGGCTGCATTTTATACACATTGTGGAGCCGGAAATATTCCATTCCATGCAGCAGTTCTCAGTTCTGCATACTGAGTGACAGAATGTCAATGTTCTTGAGGTATTTTCTGCCATTTCAGAAATGCCCATAAAGAATTCCAGAAAGGTTTCTCCCCAAAGATGTACGCATGAAACTTACTTATTAGCAAGTTGTCTGGTTGGTAAGGAAAAAAGTATGCAGAGGTGACTATCGTGAGCTCTTATGAACATTGTGCAAAGTATCTCACAGAGAGAACTAATGCTTTTAGATGGATTGCACTGAAATATATTTAATTCGGGGAGACCGTTTCATACCTTCATCGGCACAGTTAAGAGGAGGATAATAAAGTATCAATCTAAATCATTTAATTTTTTTTTTTTAATGCAATATTAAATTTATGCAGATTTAAAGATTGTTGAAATCACAATTGCTCAGCAACATCTGAAAAAGTATTTTTTTTATGTCCCATGTTTGACATGTCCCGCTTTTTAGCTAATTAAATTTTTTTTTGTCATAACTATTTTTGATTGTCATAATTTAAAAAAAGGGGGGATTTACAAACTTAATCTGGAAAAATTATAAGAGCCAACTTATTATTTTTTTTTTTTCAAATCAATTCAAAATTCAACTCAATATACAATAATTACCAAATGTAAACATAATTTTGTTTGAAAACAGAATAAAAAGAATGGGAGGCATGAAGGAGTGTCAGCTGAGTGCAGAAATTGAATTGCTAAATACCAGTGACAAGGGCAAGAAATGGACCAGACCACCTATTTCTATGAACTTTGAGGTAAGTAGTTGATTGCATTAAATAATTTTAGTTTCAGACTCAGAACTAGCATTATGTCATCCTTGAATATTCAAATAATTTAAATAATTACTTCTAAAATTTAATGCGAATGTCTTTTTTTTTTTTAAATAGGTGCCATTTGCTCCATCTGGGTTCAAAGTTCGTTATCTTAAAGTTTTTGAGTCCAAGATGAACTATAGTGATCATGACGTTATAAAGTGGGTTCGCTACATTGGACGCAGTGGGTTATATGAGACTAGGTGTTAATTTTAGTCTTAGGATTGTAGGTCACCTAGGTTATTAATAATTGGATGAAATTAACCCACATTATTGTTCTACAATAACACTTGGCAATAGATTGGAATTTTTTTTTCATAAAGGTTAAGTAGTTTCAAATTTTAATAACAAAGAGCTTTTCTTTTTTCTAACATTTCAATCTTTTATAATACCAGTATTGAAACATAAAACATTTTTAAATAGACCACTGTGATATTAGCATAAAAATTAATAACACAGTTTTTTATAGTGATCTTTTTTTCCTAAACCTAATTATTTAGCTTATAAATTTTCTTCATTAGAGAGCAAGTATTTGTAATTTTTCTAATAGAAAATAATACATACATTTTTGCATGAAATTGTACATGAAATTTGATAAACCGTCTATAGGACAATCTGTCCTATACCATCTCACAAATATATATTTTGGCCATTAGCACCTCAATTTTTCAAGGATAGAATAGTATCTTTATTCTTTTATTCGGCAAAAAAAGGAATTGCTTATGAACCAAGTGATAAATGTCTACATTCTATGTATTATTTGTTGGATAATCTAAACTCAATATGAAACTATTTGATTTTGAATCTGTCCAGCAGACTTTTTTAAAATTAGTTTTTCAAATTATACTATATTAGTTATTTTCACTTGATGTGTAGAATTTTAAATAAAGACAATAATAGTTAATGAATGTAAGATATGTTTCTGTTAGTGAAATTGACGTTAGAATTAGTACTTGGTACATGTTGTCACTGTTGCATTCTCTTTTAGATATCATTTAAATTGTTTAAATATTATATCTCTAAACATCAAATTGTCTAGATTAGTTTATACATGTTTCAAGAATTTGTTAGAAAGAAGTTTCATTTGATGATGCAGTTATTTTTAAATCTATATGTCACATTTGTTGGTAATCTTGGTCATTTACACTTTGTACAAGACATTAAGCATTCCTACCTTTGTGTATTTTTGTTTGTTTATATTCAAGATTTCACAGAAATAACATTGATCTTTATTTAAATTGATAATTTTTTTTTCTTTCTTTAGCCATGGATATTGAATTATTGTTTGTGCAATATTTAAAACTAGGTCAATTTCCCCTCCACCTTTTTTTTTTTTTTTTTTTCCAAACACATACACAACAAATACACATGCTATGCTTTTGTATAACATTTATCATCATGTATAATTAGCTGTGGGTATCAGTCCTTTTTTTTTTTCCCTGTTTCATTCCTTTAAGCCAATACTGAAAGTATGTGGTCTTTCTATGAATGGTTTACTTACTAGTACTCATTTAATTTTAAGTTTCCAGGGTTTAATTCCACCTGTAGTTGGAATGATTCATGTAACTTGTCTCCCCTTATGCTAACTCCAATGTAAGTTTTGGCCTGCCTGTAAAGAAAGACTTGTGTAATATTTGACTACAAATGTCATTGTTTTTGTGTTAAACATGCATTTAGTTAATAAATGATACAAAAACACAGCTTTTAACTTTTTAATTGTTGTTGTTTTTTTTAACAGCATAATCATCAATTTTTTTATCAATCGGGTATAGTAAAACAACAACATTAAAAATACTTTTAAAAAAAAGGGGGGGGGGGCAATGCCTCTGTTGTAGAGCAATTATTTTTCTCTTAAATGACCAATGAATGTTAGATTAAAAAAACAACAACTGAGAATAGACCTTGTTTTTAATAACTTAACTGAATACAATTTAGCTCTTGTGGTATGAAGGGACAGTAACCTTTTAGGGATTATGGGCACGAGTGTGCCAAAAGACTCGAAACTTAAAAAAAAAATAATATTTTTTTACCCTGCCCACATTTTACAAAAGCAGTTGTTGTTTTTTTAAGAATACACAAATGCATTTGAAGTAAAGAAATCCTTCATACACAGAATATTATATAATCATTAATGTGGTCAGCTATGCAAATATCTAAAATATTTAATTACTTAAAAAAAGATTTACAACTCTGCCTGATTGATTACATTTATCATAACATAGTTCAAGGGTTTTAATTAGGCTAGAGAAAACGTTTCCATTATTGATAGTATCGCTAGTCTATGACATGACATGAAAAAACATACTAAAGGTAGGCCTACTAGATTTATATCTTCATATCTGCCTGTGGTCCCGTCTTGGGCATAGGCCACAAGGCAGCTAATTCGTTTCTTTGCAAATTTCTCCAACTGTGCCTACATCTTTTCCTATCTAGGTGGCATCTGATTCCCAATCGCGGCGCCATGTATTTCTGGACTGACAGAGGCATATCCATCTTCAGCGTCTATGAAGTATATTTACTTTAATGTCTGACCAGCGGATCATAAAAATCTTTCTGATGCAGGTATTGATAACTGGATTATTTTTAATGGTGGTGACGGTGGTTCTCCAAATCTCTGCTCCATAAATTCCGGACGTTCCATGCGCCGATGAGGTCTTGGTGGAAACGATAGTATTCGGCCTGTCGACTTCCAGATGACACTAATGTACCTTCCAGCTGGAGGTACATCTTCTCCCAGGTACACGACTTCTGTTGATTTGCTGTTTGGACTGTTCCTGTAGCTGGTGGTTTTTCAACAGGTAGGGTCGTAGCTTAAATATTAGTCAAAGCAAGACTAAGATATTAGTCCAGAACACAAATACTGCACCTCACGTAACCATTAATGGCCCACCTCTGGAAATTGTTGGCCATTTTTGTTATCTTGGCTCCATCATATCCAACGATGTTCTATTGCAAAAAAAAAAGACATTAAAAACGGGACAGCCAAAGCAATGAGCACCATGTCACGATTGCAGAAAGGAGTGTGGGACAATACCTTGCTGACTAACAATACCAAAGCCTTAGTCTACCGGACCTGTGTGATGAGCACTTTACTATACGGAAGTGAAACATGGCCAACCTACTCATGGCAGGAAAAAAAAACAACAACTAAATATCTTCCACCTCCGATGCCTAAGGCGGAGCTTTAAAATAAGGTGGCAAGATAAAATAACCAATGAGGAAGTGCTACGAAGAGTAGGGTGCCATGACATCCGCTCTGTTATCAGCAGCAGACGCCTTGGCTGGTTTGACCACGTTCGTAGAATGCCAGAAGGTCAAATTCCACAAGATATTCTGTATGGCGATCTAACAGAAGGCAGGAGAGTCGCTGGTCACCCACTTTTACGGTAGGCCCTATACGGATGTTTGCAAACGCGACATGAAGCTCTTCAAAATCGACACTAGCAGCTTGGAAAAAGTGGCACTGGATAGATAGAGCGAGCATTAAAAGAAGGGTCCTGGATTGAAGATGCCTAACAACAGTAGTCCTAGTAGAAAGAAGGGTGAAAATGCAATGGCGCCTGGTGATTACATATATGCCCAACCTGTGACCGCAGCTGTGCATCAAAGTAACACAAGAAGTTGCAAAGGGAAAAGATCGTCTCTCGAAACGTCAAGTGCCACAGAGGGTGGTTGCTACTTGCTAGCCTTACGTCCAACCCTCCTGCCTCCTCCTTTTTCAGCCAAGCTTGGGACCGTCCACGAGCCGGAGTTACTAGACCCAACATATTTATTTTGAAATAATATCATTTTTCATCTTTTTCTATTAGATTTAGTCTAGTAGGCTAGATTGCCGCAAGATCTATAGGCATATGCCTATTTGAATCTAATCTATCAGACTCAAACAGCTATTAATTATTAATTAATTTTAAGTCATGATCACAGAGATTATAGATCTATAATCTACATTCTATGACTACGCACGTTGTCTAGAGTAGATCTAGAATTCTAGATATACATTTAAAAAACGACAGTTTTGGAAAAAAAAAGGATCTATCTAGATTTAGATCTAGACTCTAGAATCTATATTTTAGACTTTTTACAGACTATTACAGACAATAGAGATAGATCTAGTAGATTCTAAATTTAGTAAAATGCCATTTAAAAAAATTCCAACACTGAAAGTGGAGAACAGACAAACAATGGTCTATATGGTTGAACTTTCCCGAAGCTATTTATAGATCTAGACTCTAGCAGAATATAGTGTACACATTTGCTACCGTCATAGCTCAGCACTTCGACGCTCACAGTAGATCTAGTGGGGTCAATATGTTCACTGCGAGCCACCAGTAACACACCTTACTTAGCCAAACGGTTATTGATGGCACATCATTTTACTCTCTTTTTAAACTGATTATTTAGACCGTAGATTTTGAATACATGTTTCATTGTTTGGATAGTCAAATTTCACAGTTATGAGATAACTAAGCATGCGATTCCGAATTTATTGTGACAAATATGAATCACCATACAGGTCAGTAATCAGTTAGAGTAGCTAGCTTGGCTAGCCCTTAGCGGCTTAGCTGTTAACTGTTACTACTGTTAGTGTTAGTACTAGAGTCTAGATCTAGTAGTATAAATCTATTCTATAGTCTATAGATTTAGAGTCTAAGTCTAGATTATAGACTTAATAGACATATAACAATAAGTTTGAATAAGAATAAGAAATAGAATATTCAATATAATATAGATCTAGATTTCTAGAATAATATAAATATCTTAATCTAGATTCTAGATTAATCTAGACCTATAGTATAATAATATAATCTAGGACTTCTAGGTCCTACTCCGAGGTATAGACTATAGACTACATCAAGAGTCTAGATAGATTTGATTAAAAATAGATCTAGATCTATAGTAATCTATAGAGTATAGAGTCTAAACTTTTTATAGTTTTTATAGATTTGATTTAGATCTAGATAATAAATGTAATGTAGATTATATATCAAGATGTATCTATATCTACACATCTAGATTATGAATATAGATCTAGTTATAAAAAATATATATATATTATATATATATATATATCGGTCAAGAGAAAGAAAAAGAAAGCTGCCCTGTCAGTGAGCCCTAGGACAGATGAATATAAATGCTCGAACTGTGGCAAACTCTGCCAATCCAGAATTGGCTTGATCAGCCACTCCAGATTATGCCCCGTCTCAAGACGTAACCAAAGCCAGTGACTCATCTGGGCGCATCCATTGTCTTACGAGACAGAAGGAGCCATATATATATATAATATGGTGGGAAGCGTGGTCGAGAGGCTAAGTGCGCATGAACTTGGCTTGTCTTGGCTACCTAGAAGGGGGCTCGAGGTTCGACACCCGACTCGGGCAGAGTTGTGTTTATTGAGCGCCTAAAGGCAGCACGGGAAAACCAACTCCTAGATACCCCCTCCCACCCACTGGTCCACAAATGAGATTGGACCAAAGCGCTCTGAGCATGCTATAAGCATGAAAGTAGCGCTATATAAAAGCTATAATAATAATAATATATATGAATAAAATGAATATAAAATAAAGCCTCACCAAGATAAATAAATATATTGAACTATAATATCATAGGGAATCAGTGAAATATTCAAAGACCAATATATATAAATATATTGTTATAAACCTGGTGGTGGCACAGATGGGGGTAGTGGTGTGTGTGTAGTCAGCCGACGCAAATCGCCCCAGGCCAGCGCTAGACGAGCGGTCAACCGTGACGAGTTACGACGATCGGCCGAGACGAGTATCAACATGATGGTTCGGGAAGGATCGACATCGTGAACAGAGCTCAGGAGTGTCACGAGGGATGTAGTCATCTGACCACCTAGAAACGTCGAGCGGCGTTCTGTCCGGTTCGAGAAGGCCAGTAGGGACCCTATATAAGAGCGGAGGTGACGCAGTCAAGACGGTTCAGAAAGGAGGTTCACGACAAGAGTTCAGAACACGGTCGACTACAGCACAGTTCAGCGGTGTGGTTCTGTACGGAGCATTACGACGGTTCAGTGCGGAGTACTATCAAGTACAGTTGAGACGAACGGCGTCTTGATCTTGGTCTGTGATCGAGTCCGACACAACGAGCCCAAGTGTGTGAAGTCAGTCCTGAACTGTTGAACCCAGTGCAAGCCCGGAACGAGACGGAGAGGCCAGTGCAAGACTTGATACGGCGGAACGGTGTTATCGGAGAGATATTTGTTATCGCAGAGCTATTTGTTCTGTTCTACGTGCTGCCAATTGTACAGTATTGGCTGTTATTTATGGACATTAAACCTTTACGTTACTTTGGAGCCCTGAGTTGTCAAGTTCTTTAAGTTGGTGGTGTATGGTGCAGTTTGCAGAGAGCCTTGATAGTGAGATTCTTAACAATATATATTATCATTATTATTGCAATACATTGTTGGGCCGACCCAGTACTATTATTAGTTTTTTTTTTTTTTTAATGCCATTTAGTGACATGTTACAGACTAGCATTTAATAATACTGACATAGAGTAACAAGAAAGATGTTAACCTAATTTCACCCTCTGCACCCTAAGTCTTCCATTAATGAGGAAGAATGGTAGACGTGGCTTATAGAGTAATCTTCCTAGTTGTAGTTATATACCCAACTTTTTTTTGAAATCACATTTGTAGTCCAGATAATAATCTAAAATTAAGGTTTGTTTGTTTTGTTTATTTAGACTTTTAAGGAATGTGACAAAAGCTTAAAAAATAGCACTGGGAATAAAGCTGGTTGAATTAAAATCTGTTTCAAATTGCCGATTATTCAATATAAAAAAAATTTGTAAACAGGCTCCTCCAACTGGAAACTAAGTTTCAGTCACTTCATTTATCAGTTTGATGTAAAAGAGTTTTTACTCTTTATTTCTTTTTATTGTTTTTCTGCTCCTCCACTATCATTTTCTCTTTCCTTTCTAATTTATACCTCTCTTAAACATTAAGTCTCTTATCTAATTTCATTCTTTTAATAAGAATACAAATTGTAAAAACACATTTCTTATATCATATTCTTAGACAAACATGTATAAGAACTTTTTCTTTCTAAGTGCCACTCATGCATTGAACAGCTTTGCAATAAATAGCCAGGAAATCCCATTTCTTAGTTGTATTTTAAATTTCTAATTGACTAACTTACATGGATTTTAATAGGAAGTAATTATCTTTTCCTGAAGTGTTATTGTACATTTCTTTTCATTATAGAACTTTTGATTTGCTTAAAAGATAATCATAATTCTCCTTTATCATTTTCTTTTTGATCATTTGTTATGTCTAATGCTGTCATAGATTCTTTTTACATCTTTTTCTGTGTCTAAAAATTTGTCTAAAGCTCAATTAAATCTTTTTAATTTGTTGCTTCCATGTTGATACATCAGCATTGTTTGTTCTTACATCATTTCCTTTATCATCATTGAATTTAAGGTTGGTAAATAGGCATTGTTTCTCCTTACATCATTGCCTTTATCATCATTGAATTTAAGGTTATTAAATGGGCAGTGTTTGTTCTTACATCCTTCTCTACTTGTTATTTAGCCACAAAGCCTAAACTGTGTGATAATGAAAGTCAACATTGATTGTCTTGAGTAAACATAAACAATCATGTGTGATCAGTAATAAACTCAGCATGGCCACATGCCAGGTCATTGTGACAATGCCATATTATTAAATGATTTCAAGTATCAAGAATTATTTACTGTGACTTCATTCATAGGCTCTTATTTGTATTTTTTTCATGAAAGACTCTCAAAATGTGTAATATTTCTTAGATATATTATTGCTAAATAATGAAAGACAAGTAATTGATTCAAAAAATTAAGTTATTGAAATAGTAAAATAAAAAAACTGTTAAAAAGAAAATGACTTGTATCTTAATTGAAATAATTGTGAAGTAGTTTACATAAAAGAGTTAAAGAAATAGTGAAGTAAAAAATATTTCAGAAATGAGACTTAGACAAGTACAAATAATTTGTTTTTCAGATAGCAGAACTTCAGTGGAACTTACAACTCGTAATTCACTGCTGCAGGGACAAAGTGTTTTAAACAAAGGGACTGATGAAGAACTGGTTAGTTTTAAAATACTTAATTCTTTATCATTTTATTTCTGTTTATTTGTTAGTCTTTAAGGTAATCTATTTTCCCTTTTTAATTAGGGCAGTTGTGTAACTATTTAAAAGATACTTGCATTATGTTTTTTCCCCACTATTGTGCACACTAAAAGGTTGTTAATTAACAGAATTTTCTCAATTAAAAAACATTAATCTTAATTAATTAATAATAATAATTAAATTTAAAGAGCGCTGTTAACAAACATGATGCAGGCTCAAGGTGCTGTGATAACATTACAAACATAAATACAAGAGCTAAAATGACATCTTCTTGAATGCATTGAAGCCTGTTGTTTGTCTGAGATCAATGGGATTGACTTCCAAACGGCGTTGTGGTAGTCAAGGCAGGAGAGTATGAATGCTATAGCTAGCTTTTTTGTTGACTCTGTTGTCAAATATGGTTAGATCTGCACAGCTGCAGATAAAGACCCTTGCAGAGCTGTTATATGTGTGGGTCGAAAGATAGTGTTAGGTCAAAGAAAACTCTAAGATTGTGAACTACATGAACACAATTAAACCTAATTTTAATTATGCTCTGTAAATGTAAAGACTAAAATATTATAATATGCTGAACGCCTAACATGTAACTAAGTGTCTCAAAAATATCTCTTGCTTTTACCTCAACTGTAGATCTGTTGGGGCTACAGAAAGTCAGCCTGGAAGCAAGTTCTGTTCTATTTCATTGTGGTGTTCACATTAGGGGCAATATTGTTGGTTATTCGATGGAAGCCAGAAATTGGATGTTACTTGAGATGGCAGCATTGCTCACTTCACAAGGCTCAGTATGTTCTTCTCAAGGTAATCTCCATACACTTATCTTATTACACTTAATCCTAAGCAGTTCTTTTTATGGCAATTATAAATTACATTTTTAAAAAGTTGTTTTTTTAAACAATACTGTATAGCAAGAATGTAATTTTATTACCACAGGTACCACTATTTTTGTAGAGGCTGTCTAGCTGCACTTCTTCCAAATCATATTAGTGGTATCACTTGGGCTCTGAAATTGGGATAGAGGGCAAGCTGTAGTTTGTTGCCTAGAACAAAAAGTAGAAAGTACTGACTCCATCAGAACAATAATTATTGAATTACCCATGCTCAAACATTAATTTGATTTAACATTATATACCTTAGCTTTAACATATATTTGAAATATTTAAAACATTTTCCACCAGACACGCTTTGGCACAAAAACTGTCATCAAAGTGGAAATATTATTTGAACCGATTGATGGGTAAGTTATAAAAAGTTATCTTATTAAACTGTAATAAAGGGATCTTTTTGACCTACTTTCTGATAGGTCTTTTTTTTTCCTTTATTATGTGAAGACGAATTAAATTTGATTTAATGATTTTTTTTTAGTGTGCTTTTAGTTTTTATTCTGTTATATTATTGTCCAGTTTGCTTTGAGTGTTATAATTATAGTTTTGAAAAAAAAAAACTAAACTTGATTTATTTTCAATGTAGTTTAGTTCTCACAACTCTTGAGTGCTATCTTCTAATCTAAGTGCTATTTAAAAATGGTGAACTTTTTTGTTTTCACAAGAGCTTGCATGATTAATTTGATTACCACTAGGCTAGTAATCACTTAGATAAGTGTTTATTGATAACATTGACAACATAGCTAATGATGACATAATCACTATCTGTGCTGCTTTATTGGCTCAGGCAGATAGTGTCTCTATACAGGTCAGACGTATTGCTTGATGAGCCAACTAATCTCCATTCTAAACCAAATATTTGTTTAAAAATATAGTCTCATGCACTTTCCAAGATACTGACAGTGAGTCATCTGAATTCTTTCATAGATGTTTTATACCACTCTTTCTTGCTGTTTTTTTTTCTCTGGTCATTGGATTGAACTTGCCCATGTGGTTAAGTTGAAGTCACAGCTATCAAAAACTACCATTGGGTGTACTTACATGATGTTGTTGCACCAATTCCTGGGCCTTTTATGAATTAAAAGAAGTAACCTTTTTTTTTTTGCCACTACTACTCTGTCTTCTGTTGTCCTTTTTTTGTTTCTCTATTCTAAACTTACACCAAACAAGCAGAAATTTGGTGTCAGAACTTATTGTTAATCTGCCCTTTGTTTGGCACTTGAGATCTTAAAACTACCTCTTTTTTTCTTTCCTATCTTCAGCTCAGCCTTTTATTTTTTCTATTGTCTGCCAATCTCATCAGGATCTTTTATTTCTCCCTATTCTTCTTACTTGATGTTTGATACAATGTGGATTACTAGGTGTGGATGTATTATTTTCTCACAAAAAAAACTGTCAACTGTAGGCTTACATTGAAAACACAATATTATACACATAGGTATGTTTGTGTTTGATGGATGGGATGATCTGTTGTTTTTTGTTTTGTTTTGAAGTGCTGAAATAGTGAGATGAACCAGAGTCTACTAGAATGAGCTCTGGTCAGTTAAATAACCCCCAGTACTTCACTAGTAATATTTCTTTGATTTCAGCCCAGTGATTTACAGGACAGACACTAGCATTAGGTAGCCTATTTCCTATGACTAAGACTAACAGCATCTTGATTTATAGTTATTTATGAACCTCTAAGCTAACTAGAGAAAAAAAAGCTTTTATTAAAATGTACATGTTTTGAAGGAGGAATGTTTATTTGCTAGTCCTAATCTCTTAATGAAACTAACTGTTAAGAAGTCCTTCTGGTAATAATGATGTGGTCTTCCTATGGGCTCATATGATTTGTGAACTGCGCCTAAGTTAGTAGTAATCATTTTAATTGATATCTTTGCTGTATGGTTAGTATACTTGTAGCTCACTATAGAAGATCATTCAGAAAACATTTTTTTTTTAAAAATACAGTTAATAATCTAATTGTAAGATAAAGAAGAATTTGGGCATTAAAAATTTAAATGATTTGTCTTATTCATTTGTAATTCTATCCTCATATAATGTAGGGTTTAGGATATCTATGTTTGTGTGTCTGTAACAGCATTTATTACATTAACACTTAATTTGTGGTATTTTAGTTCAACAATTATTAATATAACAATCTATTGTTGCGGGGGGGGGATTATTATTATTAGCCTCTCTTATTTCTTTTTGTTAGCCTGGCTCTGTTAGTTGTTTTGTTGGGAAGGGGTTATTAAAACAAAATCTTATAACCTTTGCCTGAGGCTTATTTAAATATTTTGTTCCTTTTCAAAACAAGCAGTATTATTTTACCTGAAAGTCCACTACATTATTGCATTATGAATATTTTGGTAAACAATCATAACTATACCTCTTTTTAAACACGTGTACAGGGAATATAGATCTATTATTGTGTGTGAACAGTTACTTTTCATCTCGCCACAACTGCTTTGGACAAATGATAATTATCAAACTTGTGTTTTAGTTTTAGCTTGTTATACAAATTTCTGTTACCGTTTCGAAGGACTTTTGAAACCGTCATTTGCTGTTTTTACCAAATTTGTAATTGTCGAAATTCTAGGCCAACGTAAGTTGTTTGGGAGAGATCCAATTGGAAGCATATGTGTTATATCCGGTAACTCTATGGCAAGATTCTTGGGACTAGAAGCGTACCTGGTATCTAGATATATCACGTTGTGGGGTCGTCCATTCACGATGTTCTGTGGGCTTTTCTTTGATGACTTCTGAAACATGACTTTTGTTTCTCCGAGGTTAGTTATGAGATCACAAAAGAAGTGGCAGTGTACATTGATTCGTTAACGTTGAGCTGGAGCTTATGTTCAGTTCAGCCCTGTGGCGAACATCTCTTTTGCTTTAGTATAGGACAGTAAAAGCCGAAGGTTGAACACATTGCCGTTTAAGAGGAACATATGTAAATGCCTTCATGCATTCTCTGCCTCGGAGCAAGTACACTACTCTGCTTTACGCCATTTTCTATAGGGAAATAATCAGCTATGTCACCACTGTGTCTAATTTGGCATTATTGTCTAATATGAAGCTGCTTCAGAATGGATAGTAGCCTTGGAGTGCATCCGAGGTTGGACAAAATCCCCCATAAAACCATCGCGACTCACTGTATCAAATGCTTTGGTGAGGTTGATGAAGGCATAAAGCAGATGGTCATCCAGCAGAAGTTTTTTAAATGTGTGTTGCTGCTCTCACACAAAGGTTAACAGACCGCTTCACTTTGTGCTGGAACAAATGTATTATAGCGCCTGAACTTCGCGATGGGAACTTCGGGAAAAGACATGCACTTTTTAAAGTGACAATGTAACTCACTAGAAAAGTACAAACAGAAAAAGGAAAAGGCAACTAAGGAATCTTATCGTGTGAGTTATTGCATTAATAGTAGTGAGTGTTTTGTTTCGGACTTTCACGACTGAGGATTATTTCATTCTAGCCCAAACCTCTTTCACGACTGAGGATTAGCTCATTCTAGCCTAAACCTCTTTCACGACTGAGGATTAGTTCATTCTAGCACAAACCTCTTTCACGACTGAGGATTAGCTCATTCTAGTCCAAACCTCTTTCACGACTGAGGATTAGCTCATTCTAGTCCAAACCTCTTTCACGACTGAGGATTAGTTCATTCTAGTCCAAACCTCGTTCACGTCAAGTGCATAATCAACGACAAGGTAAAAAAAAAAAAAAACCGCAATGAAATTGACTTGAAATTGTTTTATAAGAAACCCTTGAGGTCTGGTACTTACATTGATTAATGGGATATTTGAAGTTTATTTCGGTCGGAAAATGGCTTCATTTCTCTACTACTCATTAGCTTGCCTCTTATTGGTAAATATTCTCATAAATCCTCCAATCTTTTATTAGCGTCTCAAATCAAGAACGCTACATTATTTGTTTCATAATGCCGTTTTTATGTTGTTGTTATTTTTTAAAGCAGCCACACCTTCATTATAAAACAAATATGTTGACTTATTATCAAGTTCCGTAAAAAAGAAAGATACGTTCACTTTTTCTGGTAGATTTTTTGGTACCCCGTCAAAATAGCGCGAACAAAATAGCGCAGAAAAAAATATATTTTAGTAATTTTGAAAGAAATACTTTAGATATCGTAAAATATGAATAGAGCCAATATTTTTTGTTTTGTTTTAATGTTATCATAATTTTTCAGTCGTTTTGCAGGAAATACTTTAGATAAAACATAACGTTAAAACATAAATAAGCAAAAATCATAATCAGGTAAAATGAATAATTTTAAAATATAGCATTTATTTACATTATAAAAGTGTACTTCGAAAACACGCAAAGATACTTGTCAAATTTACACACACACACATACTTTCACAAAGTTAAATTGTAGGAAATGTCACGTAGAAATTCCATCACTGGCTTGTTTCCGTACATTGGCAATATAGTTATTCGTCCTAAACAAAGGTGAAAAAAGGGAAATGATATATGGCATAATTTCAGATCTATTAATATTGAAAAAGATAGAGACATCAACAAAAAAGATGCCCAGGACATTACATTACTAATAATCCGGTACTTTTATACACATCATATATAAGTCAGCGCTATTTTGTCTTGCGCTATTTTGTCGGGAAATCGAGTCACCAGATTTTTTACCAGATTCCGAGTACCATTTCATAAAAACACAAAGGTTATGCTACTAATCCAATCCAGATTAAAATTGAGGACCCTAACATAGGTAAAGATACATTTTCAACCTTTTTTTTTGGGGGGGGGGGGGGAGTTTTTTTTTCTACACTTTGGACCGACCTTTCGACGGACCGGATAGAACCACTTCGCAGGCCGAATCTGGCCCGCGGGCGTAATTAGGGCATCACTGATATAGGCTAACAGCTGTCTGTCAAATGCAATAGGCTTAGTTAATGCCAGATTAGATATTAGAATCCCATTTACCAATGGTTAATAGTTTACCAAACTATTAATCACCAAACTGCAAAACTTTTTTTTTCTTTTTGAAAATATTTAATTGACGTGGTCAATTCGGCATTTTCCCAGACACTCTTAGAGATTCTTGCCATTGCTACAGAAGCCTTTCAAATTCTTTTTCTCATCTCAATGTCTACATGTAGGTTGCTGGCAATAGTCATTCCAGTTATAAATGAAAACTAGATCTAGTCATTCATTTTTTTTTCTAGTTGGAAATTGTCTAACCAATGAAAAAGGAAAGTGTTCCGCAAAATTGTCCAAATGTGCTAAGTGTTCCGTTGTGGAAAAGGTTTGGGAAAACACGTGCTAGTTGTTTTTGTTTACTTTGGTTACTCACACATTTTCTTTAGCGCTGTGCGTTGAATTTATTCCCTTTCACCCGTCCCTCCCCAAATAAAATATTTCCTTATAAAGAAGCATTACTCATTACATATTAGGCACGCCCCCCCCCCCCGGCGGACAACGGTCTTGTCTGTATCAGATGTGGAAAAAAAAAGGTCGCAACTGGGTTTGCGCAACCATGTGAAACAGTGCACTCCTTAATCTTCCGAATCTAAGACAGCCATTATTGTGTTAGAAACGAACGAGTATTCATTCTTTGGCACTGCCAGGGTCAACTTTCGTTAAAGAGAAACAACATTCAATGTAGTCCACTGAGGAATTTTCTGGCGATGTGGCAGGTCTGCAGCAGTACTGTCCTCTGACATGCAACGAGATGTTCCTAGGAATGTTAAGAGCCTTGACGGTATCTTTGAGGTCAGTTATTATTATCCCCTCGTTTGATTTAACAATGGGGTATATTGTTATTTTGGATAACTTCCATAAACGCTTTATCTCCAAGCTTAGGTTCTCATATTTTCGTTGTTTTTCCAACTCAGTTTTTCCTAAATTATGAGATAGTTGTACGCCGATGTTATTATTATTAGTATTATTATTACTATTATTAGCCTACATATTAGGTCGTGCCTGGTCGTGCGGTTTGCACGCTGGACTGTCGTTCGGACTTATCGATGGTCCCGGGTTCAAACCCTGCCCGCTCCCATCCCCCGTCGTCCTGCTTGAGGTTTGGACTAGGAAGTAATTATCTTCAACTCTGAAGGAACATCCGAAATAAGTAAAACATTTTACTAACAGAAAGTAGTCCTAACACCTGAAGTCTAAAATTCTATTGAATTCTTGTTCTGGTGTTTAAAATATTTGATCTGTGGAGCTTTACAGGTAAAAAAAATGTGCTTGTCATATTATTCAACTGAAGCTGGGACCATATGGCATACAGTGCTTACACAATCCGTGGGTGGGAAAATAGACATATGGAAAAGTAGTTTGCACCTCACTGACCTATGCAATTGGTAGAAATGGGTTAATGCGCGAGGCAACGTTTGTGCTGCTAATTGTACATATCATGTTTCTGTTTTGTTAGTCTTTTGTCGAGT
Source organism: Biomphalaria glabrata (assembly GCF_947242115.1). Taxonomy (NCBI): domain Eukaryota; kingdom Metazoa; phylum Mollusca; class Gastropoda; family Planorbidae; genus Biomphalaria; species Biomphalaria glabrata. The sequence goes on from NC_074723.1 coordinate 10,998,490, forward strand.
GAACGCTGTCTATATTATAGCGCTTGGCCCTCATTGCACCGGGTAATTCTATCTCGGAATACTTTTCATTCAGAATCTAAAGACTATTGGAGGGAAGTAGCGCCGTGCACGGGATTAATAGATGTATTGGTTGTTAAGTAAGTTCGGTTCGGTTAAGGACGTTCGGTCATTAAATAATACATGCTGTGAATCGTGTAAGGTCTAATTAATGGCATTCGGTTACAAGTTGTGAAATACGTTAGGCCTAATTATTGATCTCCTAACTTATGACCTTTTCAAACATGTTGATTTGACAGCCTGGTCGTGTGGAGTGCACTTCACACTGTTGTATAATGGTCCCGAGACCGAGCCCTACCCGCGTCTACTCCTTGCCATCCTGCAATCATCATCACTTCTAAAAGAAAGTCCAAAAAGAAAGTCTAAAATGTATAAAACAAACAGGCCAGATATTGACATTCCGCCATGAATAATGGTCTTGGGAAACTTGGAGAAAATGTAACATGTGCGAATTAACGACTGCATTGACTAGAAGTTATGATTATTTATGAGGCAAAGCCTGTAGTAACTACTGGCCTCATAACACAGTCAGGCGTGGTTCACACATGTTTGTTTTTTTCATCCTAGAATGTATCGACCTCCATTTCGTAAGATAAATATGGTGACTCGAAAAAAAATATAATGAAAAAAAACAACACTTCTTGATAAACATCCATTGTGGGGCTACAGAAATAATACACATTGACATTTGGGGACGGAAGAACTAGTAGCGGTACATACTGACATTTGGAGACTAAAGAACTAATGAGCACTGACATTTTGGGAACTAAAGAGCTAATACACGGAACTATTACGCATTGTCATTTTGGGACTAAACTCACTAAAATAAGTTACCCTTTTCAGACCTTGCGATCTATAGGGAAGATGATGTTAAGGTCATTTATTTCTTTTGGACAACGGTTAACGAGTGTGTCTTGTGGCCACCACAACGTTCGACCGCCTTTACTTTCCCCAATTAATGTCAGGCTACCTATTTAAGTTGGGTGGACTCTTCAGAATCCCGAAATTCAAAATTTGTCTGCACCGAGATTTACCACTTGGCCACCACGCCCATGCGATTAGCATTGAACCATTTTTGTTGAGCTAAGAGTCCGTAAACCAGTTTTTAATCTGTCCACAGTTTGTCGGAGAACTATTTGTCTGGGGAACCAATAGCTGGGGGAAACATTGGCCTTTGAACCAGTTGTCTGTGAACAATTTGTCATAATCCCATAAATAACGCGTTCAAAAATTGACTTTTGAAGACTGAAGGACTATCAAAGACAAACACTGACATTATTGACATTTAAAGCCAGGCAATTAAGTCGTGAAACAATTATCTAAGTATAATTGTCATAAGTATGAATAAAACAGTTTGATGATTGAAATAGAAAGTCATGATATGAGTCGAGGACTTTTTCTTCACTTTACTTATGGATTCGTTTGAAGTGAAATGAGAATGTGAAGATCCCTATTGACTAACAAGTACAGCCACCACACTGTGGAGGTCCCTTCCATTTTCAGATAATGGAGCCAGTAAGGGATGTATGGACTGGTGACAACTGTCTCCCACCGTAGATGGAATCCCGGAATGTGGACTGCTGCTTCACATGGCAATGAATGATGTTACCAAGATATTTTTATTCATATCTGTCCAGCACTTCCCATAGGTTACAGCTGTTAGTCGTGGCTATATGATGTTTAGTGCATTAACCAATTTACTAGTGCAACGTGGGTCTAGTGCACGGGAGAGGAAAGTGTTGCTTGTAAAATGGACCAAACTAGAGCAAGTCATATAGAAATAAAAAAGCAATTCATATTAGATCTATATGTTCAAATAATACAGTATACTTAACATTCATTATTTTTCATATTTTTTTAAACATTCGTATGGGGGCGATCATATGCAATTGAGAAAATGCTTATACTCAATCATAAGAAAACTAGTTGTCTGTTCCCCTGCTTCCCATATGCTTTAACGATAATTTTTTAAAAATAATTCAATAATTAATGACGCTATCTTTCTTCAATTTATTAGATCTAAATGTGTTTCAGCTCGATAGGATAATGAAAAGTTGTCAAAATAAAGGATTTACATTCTTGTTACATTTATTTATTTTATTTTTTACTATAATATGAATTGAATGATTGTGTGAAATGTATAGAGTTTTGATGTTCGGATATAATATATATGAACTATGGGAATTGTGTTGTATTTAGATTTTTTAAACGGAAAATCACAAAGCTTTCTTTTTGGTAAAGTCAGAAGAGCAAACCCTCGGCTTCATAAATGAATGTTTTTTTGTAAGTATAGGAAAAGAAAGCATACATAATTATATGAGAATAAGCCGTTAGAAATCGTCCTTTTGGCCAGTCTGTTTACTTTCGTGTCACAAAACGATTAAACTATGACTCATATGAAATAAATGAAGCATCTTGACTGAGCTAGATCTACCAAAAGCGTGTCCTTTTTGTTGTTGTTGTATAAACTTAAGCAGACAAAGATGCTCATTGTGCCCCTACATAAATATGTTAATGACAATCATTGCCTCTCATCAGTCAATGAGATCTCTTGAATGCGATCTAGGTACACTTGACGCGTGACGTAATGTATACGAACGACTGATTGGAAGGGGCCACTTACCTGTACACACCTTCCCTTCGACGTCTCGTACGTACGACTGATTTGGAAGGGGCCACCTACCTGAAATTTGAAACACATCTTCGCTTCGACATCTTACTTTTTTTTTCAGTTCAATAAGCATTTAAACAAATGACAACTATTTATTAACGAACTGATTATTTGGTTGATTCTTGAGGGATGAGTAGAATTTTTCTATCAAGACTGTTAACGAACTGATTATTTGGTTGATTCTTGAGGGATGAGTAGAAGTTGTCTATCAAGACTGTTAACGAACTGATTATTTGGTTGATTCTTGAGGGATGAGTAGAAGTTGTCTATCAAGACTGTTAACGAACTGATTATTTGGTTGATTCTTGAGGGATGAGTAGAAGTTGTCTATCAAGACTGTTAACGAGGTGGACTGAAGGAAGAAGTTAAATACTAAACTATTACAGTAGTAGGGGGAAAAGAAATGAAATCTTGTGCATAGTCCTTGTGTCAATTGTAGTCGGCGAGCACGTCGTGTTATCAGTAATCTGGTAAGACTCCAAGCAATATTTCCTCAATAAAACACTCCAGCCTGTATTCACTGTAAGTATGGAGTGAGAGGCAGGAAGTTTATCAGACCTTAAGTTCTAGAAGTGTATCTGTAGTGCGAGATATCCACAGATCCCTCCTAGTTTGAACAAAGCTTAAAAAACAAAACAAACATGTACTTGGGTTTATTTAAGCATAAAATAACTTCTGGTTGGTTAAGCTACACACATTAAATTTCTCTGAAGCGTATCTCAATTCTTATCGCAATTTAGTTCTGCGATGTCATTTCCTTTTGATATTGACACACAGCCCATTACATTAACCTACGTAACAAGTTGAAGTATCGCTGGCTTTTTGACAATTAGATTTAGTCAAATTTCGCTGTGCCATGTCCTGGCTATGATATTAGTACAAGGATATGTCATTCAAAAGCTGCATTTTCTATCGAGAGGTCCTATCAAAATACTGGTCACAGAACCCTCTTGTAGAAGAAAAACTATACGGAGAACTGCCCGATCTGGAAAGCACTGCGCGGTTCATCTTAAATATAGGATTATTTGTTTGAAACATTTTAAACAATTACGGAAAGAAGAACGAAGCGTATGAAACAGATCATTAACTTCCCTTTTGGGATTAGGGTAGAAAGTCTTACGGGATTCTCTCTTATTTTTTACTCACACAATTTCTTTTTTGTTTTCCAAGTGTTCTCTAAATCTGTTCCTTGTTTAACTGATTTTAGAAGCAGGTGTGTATTCCCCTCCCCAAACCAATACAATTACTTTCGCGCACCTCTTTTCTTTAACCCTCCCCTCCCCAGCAGGGTGCCGGCGCTAAACCTTTTCCTGCATTCCGAACTTGAGGAATTATTAATTCTCCTGGCTTCTGGCACAAACTCTCCTCGCAAGCAAAGCGCTGGTCCAATAGTTAGCACCTGAATGGGACGTGCCTGTACTGAAGTGCTAGTGTCAACTTTTTTTTTTTGCTTAGGCAACAGACGTGAATGGCACGATCAGCATCATCTTCGGTCCCCATGACTTTTGTGTCTTATGGGCGCTGTGACAGTTCGCATAACTTGTCCCGGTCAGCAGGGGTTCTTATTTTGGATATCAACCGAGAGGCCTGCCCATTCTTTAACGTTTTCTAACCAGCTTAACTTTCGTGCTCCTGAATCTAGGGGGAGACAGTTTTGGATAAACAAGGTGATCTAAAGTATGATGTGACGGTCTGGACATTTAGTTTGAATTTCACTTTAATACGTATCTAAGACTACCTAAATGTATTATATCTATATAGTCAATCCCCCCCCCCCTCCTCCAGTTGTTTTTGTTTTTCCACCTGGGTGTCACCACCCGATGAGTGTCACCCGATTCGGTTCCCTAGGAACGCCACTGTCACTGCCACTTAATTGACCGTGTTTAGTTAAGCTGTGCATTTATTAATAGTGAGCGTGACTACCGCGCTATAGTTGTCACTGGACGTGTTGCTAGTGTTATCTGCGTGTTATCCTGTCCAACAGGAATCTAGGTCACACAATTCGTACAGTCTGATGGGCGATATAATAGTCAAGCCACACACACACACACACACACGTTCTCCAGACATACTTTGTCACGTGCAATCTCCGAGCCTCGTGACTTCAGTTTAAATTTCGTACTAACCGCAAAACTGAATTCGGCCAACGTCACACAAGATTAATATACCCGGTACAAACTGTAGCAATGGGGGCCTTTTTTTTTTCTTTTTTTAACTCTCGTCTTGTATTCTTAATCTTGCCATCAGCTTTTGGGAACTCCCGAGTTTTCTATTTAGTGTCTTAGCTGCCATTTTGCCCCTAGTCCTAAATACTTACTAGAATAGTTTGTTTCGTAATTATAATTTTTTTTTTTTTAATAAAGGATTCGTGTTATATGCAAGTAAGAAACACCCATAAAAAATTGAACTTCTGATGAATGCAAGATAATTATAGAATGTGTCTAAAGTTGGCATTAACGGTATTTTCCAGGTCATCCAATAGTTTGACATACATCTAACAGCCCCCTCCCCCCCACCACATCCTTTTGTACTTTTTAAAAAAATCCACTTCTCAGCTGTTTAGTATCCTGGACGAGTTTCCCGGAGGTTTTGACGTGTCCGTTAATAAAAAACCCTGTAGATTTTGTGAACGTTTTTTTTAAGGTCAGGAATAAATCCTGATTTCATTAATATTCTAGATCAAGCTGTTAGCTTGTGGTGGCTTAAAGACGGCACTATCAAAACCTGCTTTTGGACCTGCATTGAATGTTTATCACGTGTGTTAGCTACGGATTTAGTTGGATTTTGTAACACATGGAAACAGTACATCCCCCCGCCCCCACATCTCTTGTCGCGTTGACTGCAATTTCCTTTTTAGAGATCAGTGTTTAACTGTTTTCTGTTTCACCCGAGAGAAAAAAAACCCATAGGAAATCAAAAGGGGAGGGGAGAGAGAAGAAAGTAAAGGTACATATAAAGGAAGTTGAAAGGGAAGGGAGATAACAGTTGAACACAAAATAAACACACATCACACAATGTAGATTTTCTGTTGAAAAAGTAATTGATTTACCTCCAGGCTATATTAAGTAGCTGGACCAAAGCCAAAACCATATCTTTGAATTAATAACAGTTTAGGAACAACCATCCCGCATATCGATGTGGAATGACTTGTATGCTTAGATTGTAATCCTTACAGCTGTTGCTGACTTACACACCGATTTTTTTAGTTTTCAATGAAGTGCAAACATTAGTGTTGGACTCAATGTGGTTAATATAGATCAGCGGTTCTCAACCTTTTAAGCTCGGTGACCCCTTTTTACAATATACCACTCTGCCGCGACCCCCCCCCCCCCCCCCAATAGACACACACAGCAATAGAAGAATAAACAATAACAATCCTTATTTTTGATGGTCTTAGGCGACCCCAAGCAAATCGTCAATCGACCCCCAAGGGGGTCACGACCCACAGGTTGAGAACCCCTGACATAGATGGTAGCAACTAGTTGGTCACGTGATACAAATAATGGGAAATTAGATATAAGCTGGTTTTTTTTCCCTAGGCTGTTATTCAATACTAATACCTTCCTAAATATTTCTAGTGTTTACTTGTTACAACCCTCAAAATGGTAGAAAATGTAACTATTTAGGCATCTCCTTCTGGACTGGTCTTGAAAATTCAATTCCTATTGTATTGTATGTGCTTCAGTTAACATGAATTGAAGGCATCAACTGTGGGTGTTTGTGAAAGTTTGTGTGATATAATTTAACCAGCTGTTGATCAGCCAAGTTAACTGAAAACACAATTGATGCTCAAAACCAATAAGTTTTCACACTTTAAAATGTCAAGCAGTCATGAAATGTGTGATTTTTCCACTCAGAAAATGAAATGCTAAATAAGCTTGTAGATATTATTAGTGTTTTGATGCTAGATAGGGAAACCCTTCAGACCTTGCAATCTTTGGGGCAGATGATGTAGAGGTTATCTGTTTCTATGGCCCAGATTCAATGTGGATGTCATGTAACCAACACAAAGACCAACTGCCTTAACTTTTCCCTAATTAATGTCAGGTACCCATTAGAGTTAGTTGAACTTGGGGCGCCCTAAAAATCCCGAAATTCAAAATCCCAGTCTTCACCAGGATTTGAATCCAAGCTATATGGAATGATATCGTAAGTTAAGCCATTGTCTTCTGGATTGGCAAACTTTTGCTTGATTGTTAAAAATATACCCTGAAAGACATGCAATTCTATCATTCTATGTCACCATTTTAATGTTGTTGAAACTTTGGCTTCAAACTGAGTAAAGACAGCTAAGTATTTTTTGTAAGTGATGGGGATTTCAGACACTTGTTCTAGGCATGCGCTTTAAAAACTGTCAAAACAAATACCCACAGACTCGTATAAATATAGAAACGAGGTACATTGTTTGCTGTGGGCACTGTGATGGGGTTATATCCTTCAATAGCTTAAGTGATTTTACCACAATTGTCAAGTAAAGCTAATAGGGTACTTGGCTTACCTAACTAATGGGACTTGAGTTTGAATCCTGATGTAGACTTGATTTGAGCGAGTTTGAATCCTGATGTAGACTTGATTCAAGACTTGATTCAAGACTTGATTCGAGCTGAGTTCTGTTTGCTGAGCACCTAAAGGAAGCATGTAAACCTCCCAAATACCCCTTCCACCCAAAATCTTCACAATAAAGATTGGACCAAATAGCACTGAGCATGCTATATATAAAAGTAATAATAATAAAAACTGTGCTCACTTGTATTTGTAAGAGTTTTTTTGAGCTCATTATTCAAGCAATTGTTCGGGAAACATTTTTGTGAGATCAACAATTACCTTTAATGCTGTTATAACTAGATCTTTCTATAAATGATTATAGATAATCTATACAGCTAATGACAACTTGTGTCAAGTCTTCAAATTTCTGGTACCCATTATAGCACATGCTAGGCTAACTACTCTGGCTACTTTTTGATAATAATGTCTATGTATGGTTTAGTTAAAGATAATCTGGCTATATAATCAAATTAATCATATACTCAAATATCTCAAAAGAGTTGTGATTCACAGAATGATATATGGTAATAAGCTTACTATCTCTATGGATGTTCTCTATTTTTTATTTTTATTTTTGAATTTCTGATTAATTTAATCTTTGTACTGCATAACTAGTCACATAATTAGTGTGTTATGTATAGGTTATGTATATCCTTTAATTATATTCTATATGTTGTTTTCTACAACTGTTGTGTTGTACAGTTTTCTTAACAATGTGTTGTACAGTTTTCTTAACAATGTGTTGTATTCTCAATTAGTGCATGCATGCTGTATAATCCTGACTAATTATAGCTCTGCTTATTAATTGATCTCTCTCTATATTTATTCTTTTCACTGGTCTGCTTTAATTAGTTTTTAATCTTTTCCACCCTGGTTAAGCTTAGTGTTATTGTATGAAATTATGGCAGATGTGAATCCTGCTGCAGTCTATATGGTTGTGTAAAAATAAAATCTTTCTCTAGAAGATCTTCTAAAAAAATCTTCTTGTGATAACAATTTAAAAAGTAGCCTATTCCATTGTTTAAAGCTGAACACACTATTTTGTTTCATAATTTATTGAAAGCTTTCCTTGTCTAAAAGTAGGCAGATTTGTGATCATGTCTAGTATGTTGATATTGATAGGCTAAGTTACCATAGTGTTATTATAACATAGTACTTGGTGCGAATGTAAAGAAGCATCTTCAACCTGCCAGTGTATATCTACCTAACAGTTCTCATGGGAATATTCTTCCTAGCAGACGTTCCACAGAAATGGCAGTGCATTTTAGGAACATTACGGGTTCTCCAAGTTGCTTGATTTCTGGTCTAATTTCACATGGAGAAATATGGAAGGTTAAAGGTGGTCAAGGTCCTGCAACAGTTTTTTATTTTATGAACTTTATTTGATGAAGTCCCCCAGACTTTGCCTTACCTCATTCCTGGCCTTTTGGAGAAACTTTATATATTGCAAACTTTTTTGTGACTTTTTAAAAATGTTTTTTTTTCTTGGTTTCTTTCTGTAGAGCTTATTTATGGAGAGATACTTTGTTGATTTTTTTTTCAAATCCAAAAGCTAACTTTATTTCAAATTTGCTGAGATGTTCGAAATTCAATATACGCCTTGTTCTAATTCTATAATCAATTAATATCACATTTTGTTTTACATAAAAATAAAAATAATTAGAAAGATTGATTGAGAAGTTTGAAATGGGCTAGAAATTCACTGTTGTTTTCAAGAACAAAGGAAATGTTAAGAACCAATGAATAAACACAAAATAATAGGAAGAGAAAGGTGATTACAAAAGAAATGAAGTCATGCTGTAGAAGAAAGCTAACAGCTTGTGGTATTTCCCATAACTTTATTGACTAGCAAAACACACTTTGCTGACATCGTAGGAAGAAATCAATATTTTGCAGATCAAAAAGAAAAGCCTTACGTGAATGTGGCTCAATATCAACTCTGTACATTTTTATTATTAATTTAAATGCAGCTTTTTTTTTTTTGTTTTTGTTTTTTTTAATTTTAAGCATATATTGAGTATGCATAAAATATTTCCACTTACAAAAGAAACAAAACAATGTATGATTGCATGAAAATGATGACCTGACATCATCATATTTCAACTAGAGATTTAATCATGGATAAGGACTTTGTAAAGTCTTTGAAATATTCAGAATAAATAGTCTTTAGGGAAAGCAATGTGAAGTTCACCTTTTCTTGTAACATTAGGTTTACTATACTGCTGTGTTTTCTTAAAACCATATTTTTTTCCTTCTTAACAACAGATCTCAAGTACCTAGTAGAGATGGTGAACTAAGAAACATGTGCTGATTAAAAGCCCCCATTCTAAATAAACATAAATGATCTTGTAAATCCTCAATCAATTTCTTTCTCTTTGTTTTTAAATTATTACTGTTTGGAATATAATCTGCTCTTTTATCATATCTCAGTTAAACATGATTTTACCTCATATACCTTCCAGTGTAGACTGTCCATTTCACACTAAGTTTATTTGGACTTGTGATTATCACAAATAATTAGAATTAAGTATTGAACTTTATGGTACACCTTCTTTAAAAAAAAATCTCTACTTTGAAAGGTAAATTAAAAAGTGGAACCGAAATTTAGTATTACCTGAATACTTTTTTTTTTTGTTTGGATCCATTAGCTTGTGAGTTTCATTTACTAAGAAAATATTGAAATAAATTAATTATGCAAACAGGGACCATGCTGGCAATTATACTGAGTCTCCGGCAGGCAGCACAACTGATGTGTCAGACAATAGCTCACTACTCAGAGCCTCCTGGGTGTCTGACCATGACTCAGGTCTTCACTATTTTGACTACCAGCATACAAGATACATCTGGGATCAGATCAAATCTGCTTTCAGAAAACTGGAGTAAGATTGCTTTCTTTGATACTAATTTAAAAAAAAAGCTTTTCCCACTTCACAATATCTAGCTTCATCAAATATGTGAATACATTTATCTTCCTTGTTTATATTTTCTTCTGCAGGGATCTTTCAACTAAAACAACCTGCCATACTTTACATGAGCGTTATAAAGGAATGTCAATGGAGCAGCAAGCTGCGAGGCAAATAATTGATTTTTAAAATTATTACACTGCATTTTGAAATCTTTAATCCCTTAGCACAAATGACAGTTTAATTATTTGGTTACATCAATGAATGTTAATATTAAATTCTTGTTGAAGTAAAATAGTAGACAAATGATTACTTTTTTGCAAAATTTGTAGAGTATTTCTCATAGTATGATAGAAACATTTCAGAACCGATAATTAATTTATAATTTTAATAATGCAAACTCTTCTATTTTTTATTTTTTTTTACTAAATAACATTTTACAGTTTGTTAATTTAAAGCATAATGTGATAATAAATGTTTTATCTTATGATCTAGGAGACGTCTGTATGGCTCAAACAGTATGATAATTGAAATACCATCCTACTGGGAATTGTTAGTCAATGAAGTAGGTAATTGCCCACTCACTGAATAGCAGCTTGTCATTTGCTTAATTAGTTTCTCCTGTTTGATATAACTTGCACAAGCAATGCTGTTATTTCTTTTTCAGCTGAACAAACATGTGACCTATTTGTAGACTTAATTTTGTGTATTGCTTACTAAGTAAAATGGTTAAAGCATATTTGTTTATTTTTAATTACAAGTACTCTCCCCTCCAATGTTACATTATGGAAATAGAAGAAAATTGAATTACAATCATCATTATTTATATATCTTGAATTATTCTACAAAGCAATCATGTCAGGAGTTTGACTTTGCTGGCAAAAAGAGGGTTTCTCACCCAAATTCTGGTCAAGTCTGAAATTTTTCATTAAAGATTTGAAGACATACTTATCATCTACCAGCTTTAGTGGTACTTTACATTTGTTTGGGACAAGTAAAAGTAACTTGAGCTAGATATATAAAAACACCATTCTTGACCATAGGTCACAAGACCTGCTAACTTTACATCACTGAACATGGCACTAATATGTTCACATAAGATAGGCAACAGAAAGAACTGTAGTGTCCTAAAAAAAAACTTCACTGTTTTGAAACTTGTTAGCATGTTTCATCTAGTTTCAGTGTTTCTGTTTTTTTTTTTTTTTTCAAATGCTTGCAGGTGTTGAATCCCTTCTATATCTTCCAAATTGGAAGCATCACACTTTGGTCCATAGATGAATACTACTACTATGCAGCCTGCATATTTTTTATATCTGCAATGTCTATTACCATCTCTTTAGTAGAAACTAGAAAGGTAAGCATAAAAAGGAATTTTTTTTTTTAGAAGGCTATGAAGTTAAGATTAATTTTTAAGGATTATACTAACTATATCCTCTGCTAATAATAATACCTGAATAAAATTTTTCATCAATATGTATTAATATTTAAACATTTTTTGTGGATCTCTAGATTCTATATTTATGTTATATATCTACATATTTTAAACAAATAAAATGTTATGTTGATACTAAAATTTTTCAGCTCAAAACATATTAAATTATATTTGTTTCAATTTTTAAAATAAACTTTTGACTTTTTTTACTCTGTGTTTATCAGCAAAGGGTTACTTTAAGAAATATGGTGGCTACAGAAGAAAGAGATTTGGAAGTTAGCAATGAAAAGCAGGGTAAGTTGAATGGATAATTTTAGTGTTAATATGTTTATGCTTGGTTTTCTCCCACTAGCTGATAGTAGATATCTTTTAGTCTGTAGTCTGAAGAGGAGGATTGCTAAATAGTACATAGCATGTTATCATCTAAATACTGATAGAAATGATGAGCTAAAAGAAACTGTACTTATCAGGGAATGTTTTATCTTTTGTCCAGAATTTGTTCTGAAACCAGAACACCTGTTGGTACCTGGAGATGTGATTGCCATTCCTGCTCATGGCTGTGTCATGTCATGTGATGCAGTACTCACTGCAGGCACCTGTATAGTAAATGAAAGTATGCTTACAGGTGAGTCTTGTCATAATACATTGCTTAATTTATACACCTAATTCAGAGACCAATAGAGTATTTGTAAAATTACAAGTTCTTTTCTAGAACTAGGTCTTCAATGGGCAGACTAACATATTTTTAGCTGTTTTAGTTGCTGAATTATATTAGCCTGATGATGATGCTTATAAACATTTTATCTGTAACATTACATGATTTTCGTTTTAACCGCCTATATATATATGTGTCTGCAATACTTGACATTAAATAAACCTTACACAAAAACTTTCAGTTAAACAGCAATTCTAGGTAGGTAGGGCAAAGATTCTTAATAAACAAAAGCTGTCATATGTTAGTCTTTTTTTTTCCCATTTTAATATTTGTACATTTTCACACAAAAATATATGTAACAAAAATAATTTAATAATAATAATAATAATAATCTTTATTGTCCGCAAGGAAATGTGTCTTTCAATTTGTGCATTACACCAAACAAAACATTGTAACTATAAAAAACATAATTTGAAATTATTTGAAATTATTTATCAACATTTAATTCACAGACTGATGGTATACTAGTTTATTATTGAGTTGGAGATTTTAAGGCTGGATGATTATTGTTTTACTTGCCTAGGTGAAAGTGTTCCAGTGACAAAAACACCTTTGATGCCTGCAGAAGATGAAGAAATTTACTCTCCTGAAACTCACAAGCGGCATACATTGTTCTCTGGCACTAAAATTGTTCAGACACGCTACTATGGTCAGGCAAAGGTCACAGCTGTGGTTGTAAGAACTGGTGAGAGATCTTCTGGACTACTTAGAGTAATATTAACTGAAGATGTAGAGTAATGTTATCTGAAGTTGTAGAGTAATGTTATCTGAATATATAGAGTTATATAAACTAAAAATGTAGAGTAATATTAACTATAGATGTAGAGTAATGTTATCTGAATATATAGAGTAATATAAACTAAAGATGTAAATATAGGTACCTATGAAATGTGTTTTTCTTTCAGGTTTCAACACCGCAAAGGGTGAGCTTGTGCGAGCTATCTTGTTTCCTAAACCATTGGACTTTAAGTTTTATCGAGATGCTTTAAGGTTCATCCTATTTCTAGCTGGAGTTGCCTGCCTGGGCATGGCCTATTCTCTGTACACATATATCAAATACAAGGTTGGTTTTATTCTTTTTTTAAAAAAATAAACTGCTATACATGCAAACACTTTCCTTCAGTAAACAGTACCAGGTAAAATAAGAGGCTAAGAAGGCAATGAGAAGACAACATAAAAGAATGGAAAGGCCCCTGAAAGAGATTCTATCCTGGGCAAAATACAGAGGAATGGAGAAAGACAGTTAACAGATCATGTTTGATGCCCCAATGGTTCAGCAGACTAAGGCATAGGTTAAGGTGAAGATTCATGCAATCACATTAATACCTGCCTGACCATAGTAGCGTGTCTGAACAATTTTAGTGCCAGAGAACAATGTATGCCGCTTGTGAGTTTCAGGAGAGTAAATTTCTTCATCTTCTGCAGGCATCAAAGGTGTTTTTGTCACTGGGACACTTTCACATTAATGTTGCTGTAATCATGGAGGGTATGGTTAAGTAGTAAAAATAGGAAGTCTAAGTCAGGCTTTGGTAAAATGTTTTTTTTCTTGAAGACGATTTGTGAAATTATAAGTGCTGGATAATTTTCACACAATACACTTAATATAAACCTGTTTTTACAAATTATTTAGCTTTGTCTCTGACAGTCACTTTGTGAAACTTTGTCTTTTAACCTTTTTTGTGAGACATAGCTTCAATAAAATTTGATACATTTTTAATATTAAAAATGATGGTAAAAATAAAAGTTTACATTTTATTCAGAAATATGTATTACCTACTGTATTACTGCAAAAAAATATAATTATTGAACATTGTTCTGTTTGGTAATGTTACTTCCTTAGTTAATGAAAACCCCTTTTTCTTTTGTTTTATAGGAATCATGGGACAGAACGCTCATTCGTGCCCTTGACATTGTGACAATCATTGTGCCTCCTGCATTGCCAGCAGCCATGACAGTGGGCACAGTGTATGCCCAGAGTCGCCTTAAGAAGTCCAAAATATTTTGTATCAGCCCTCCCAGGATTAACTTCTGTGGAAGAATTAATGTTTTTTGCTTTGACAAGGCATGTATAATGTAAACTTTAAAATAATGTAAAATTTTTGGTATCTACATTTTACAATGTAATATCTAATGGATCATATTTTTGTTTTCCAGACAGGAACATTAACAGAGGATGGGCTTGATATGTGGGGTGTAGTGCCTGTCAGCAATCAAAGGTAATGTAATGTTGCAATCGATATTAGTCTGTTATTGATACTAGAACAATCATGATCAAATAAATTTATTTTTTTATTTAGGTTTGCCCAAGCAGTGCCTGATCCATCCTCTTTAGAGCGTGGACCTCTGCTAGTGTCTCTTGCTACCTGCCATTCACTGACTATCATAGATGGAGAGCTGAGTGGCGATCCTCTGGATTTGATAATGTTTAATGCCATTAAGTGGGTGAGTATTTCTTATTGGATCTATATTTATTATTTCAACATCTACATATAGAAGCTAATAGCCAAATTGTAAGTAAGGGTGTTAGAGATTCTCTTTAGTTTGACAAAAAAGATCTCTCAGGATCTCACATTATTTTTGTTTTCATCATTCCCGACCTTACCATTTCTTTTTTGTTTCTTTGTCTTTCTATTCTCAATCTTTCTGATTATTTTTTTGTAACTCAACTAACTTTAAACTTACAAACTGGCCAAAAAAAAAATATTTGTAGGAACCAAAAGGAATTGAAAATATGGAGCAATAATGTTATTTTATTTGATAATTCTTTAAATTCTGTGGGTATTTAAAAATTATTTAGAGATGATGGATTATTTTCCTCTTTTCTGAGTAAGTTAAAACTTGTTGAAAGTATCTAAAACATTTCAGCACTTGGAAGAACCTGGTGCAGACACCCACAAGTTTGACATTATTGCACCCACTGTTGTCAAGCCTTATAGTGCTGATACTTTCTTAGGAGAAGAGGTTAGTATCAATTTCTTCTTGCTAGTGTTTCTCGTGATGAAGGATCTCTGCTGGTTATTTTTTTTATACCTTATACTTCTGGAAACCTCTTTTTTTTAAGTATCAGTTCAGTTTTAAGCCAATGTAGAGCATAGTTTTTGAACCAGTTAATTTTTTAATGTCATCCAAACCTAGACATGCATGTATAATTGTCTTAAAACACATTTTGAAATCATCTTACCATTTTCTAAGTTCTCTTATTATATTTGATAAACAAATGTGATGAGAATAACTTTTGAAACATTTTACATCCAAATAGATACAAACTTTGAATTATCAATGATGTTTTGGATGCTATGCTTTCTTTTGTTTTGAGCTCTTATGCTACTGATTGTACAATATGCAGTGGGTTTTCATTTAGCCTTATTAAATGTACACAAAAGGCTTAGGTTTTGATCAATGAGTCTTATAATAATTTTTGTTTTTAGCAAAATATTCTTTTATAGTTTGAATATAAATAATGAAGAAATTATACATACAAAATTTTTTTTTTTTTAATTTATGAACTTTATACTCTTTTTGTTTAGTTGAATTTTTGTTGTCTACCAAAAAAAAGTAAACTTAATTTTAGTGAATTGAAGAACTAACAGATCCATCAAGAAAAAACATGGCTTTACAATTTGTAGCAAGACTGGGTAAAAAAAAATCCTTCCCTCTTAGTTTGATTAGAGACAAACTAAATTCCATTTGTGATAATATTTTTCTTTTTGCCTTAACTTTAAATGAAACGCATAAAGTTATGGTTGAATGATACATTATATTATTTTATTTCTTTTTTTTTAACATGTGATAATGCTAGGTACTTGACCTACATAGCTAGTCAACATTGAATTTATGTTAAATATTGTTTTCTTCACTTCAGTTAGAGTCCCAGTGTGTAATGTGTGTCAATATTTTTTTTTATTTTTTTATTTTTCAATTCAGATTTAATTAAACATGGATTTTCCTTGCCACTTTGTAATTACAATAAACAATGAAGGGTGCAACACAATTTAACGTTTCTTCAAACCAGATTATATTTTTTTTAGAGTTGAAAAGACTAAGACATTTTTATTAATAGTTTTTTTCCTGTATTTCATAAATCTTATCGGAATGTAAATGTCATTCCTAAACTCTCTTTAAACATTGTCAAAAATTTCCCATGTAGCTTAAGGTTAAAGAAAGGTTATTGGGCTTTTTTTGTTAATGTGTAGTTTATGCATGTGAACTTGTATCTTCCTCTAGGAAGAGTTTGAGTATCTTCAGCGTGAGGTAAGAAGTGCTGCCAAACAAAGAAAAGTGTCTTGTTTACCACTGGTTTAGTGTATTTTGTTATGTGCCTCCCGATACCTCTTTCCCCATTTCATGTTGTTGCTTGTTGCACTATAAGTCATTTCCATGTATTAGTTTTTAAGTAATATACTGTTAACTAACTTGGGTTTTGATAACTGCACTCACACTCACATTTTGGAACATATCAAGATGAATATTCAGAGTTTCATATTCTAACATTTGAGTTGTTGCATTTTTGTTTTGTTTAAAACTGATTCATTTACAGAATGCTGCGTAGTACAATTACTAGATGAAATCATTGTGTTGACTAAATGAGAATGCACCTTCGTCGTAATTTTTATTTCTAGTCTATTTCACGTATATATTTTAGCCCTTTATGGTAACTTTTTGATCTATTTTTTCTTCCCCTTTTCAGCCTTTATCCAGTCAGATATTGCTAAGAATTTAATTTCAAAATCCTTGTGTTATAAATGTTTTAAAATAGTATTTTAATACATACATTTTCATAATAATAATACACTGTTGTATTTTCTTCTTGCCTTTAAAGTTTTAAAATATGTTCACATTAAAAAAAAAAAAAAAGCACATGAATGAAATGATATTTAAATATCTGTAGTTTTTTTTTTTATAGTTTTTTATTTGTTCACTCAAATTTTCATGAAATATATTTAATATTGTTATTATTTTCACATATAATAAATGCAGTCAAGAAAGGCTTTCCAAAATAGTGCTCCATAGACACATGCACACCTGCTCTACAAGATGAGCTTTAGCCTTCAGAAATCTATAACATTTAAGAGTGATAACATCAGTATCTTCAACTTAAACTGTTTCAAATGTTTTTTTTCTATCATAAGTAAATCAGCTTATTTAAAAGAAATTATTCATAAGCATTAATACAATTTATAATAATATTTAAAATTAATTAGCAATACAACTAATGCTATTAAGTGTTAACAATACTATTGATGCTTGGTAATGGGGGATGCAGATTTGCTTTTACCCCCATTTATATGTCTGAATTCCTGATGCATTTCTATTTTGCAAGGAGCATAGTCCCAGCAGCACGGCCAGAAGATGGCAGCACTCTCTGTCTATTCAAGAAGAAGAAAACAACACAGAGGTCTTTGACATGTCTTTTTTTTTTTCAAATACTTTTTCTTGGATTTTGTGTCTTATTTTTCTTTTACTTTTTTCTTACTTGGCCTTGTGTGGAGTGTACAGTTTGTGCCTAGTAGCTGTTAGATCAAGAGCTTTGTATAAATGCCTGTAAATAAATGCATCTCACTGTAGTCTTTAGCTAATTACAGCTGCATGGTCTCCTGGCTGAAAAATATTCAAACCTATGATTTTATAACAATATTCACCAATTTACAAATGTTTATCAAACGTATTCAAATTCTCTCTCGGACCTAAAACAAATAAAATTTCAGGCCTATAAGTTGAGTATAAATGAGCCTTGTCGACCCTGCATCTGCCATTGAATCTTGTAAAGCGCTTAGCATTGCTTTGACATATTTGTGTTTTTTACTGTAATATAATAAGTTTTGTTTTGTGATAAGCCAAAATTGTTCAGTTGAAATTGAAAAACGTTTAAGTATAAGGTGCTACAGAAACTTGGGTAAAAAAAAGGGAGGGAAGCTAATATTTAATCTTTGATGATCTCTATATGATTTTAACTAGTTATCTCTAGTTACAGTTTAACCTGACAAAGTGATCTCTCCTGTTTTAGTTGGGCATTGCTTTCATTTTTATATATAACATTTTTATTGTGGCTTGACTTTGTCGAGGCAAATAGTGTGACTGATGTTGATCAATATTTTTTTTTATGTCATTATCTTTTCATGATGTATATATATATATATATATATATGTTTTTTTTTTCTAAACTAACTTTTCTTTTTTTAGTGTACCAGTGAAGTTAACGGCCTCAGCACACTAATAAATAAGAACACATGCCTTTTTTTTTTCTGTTCAGTGAAAGCACCTTACAATAATTAGTTGTTTAAATATATTTATATTATGCCATTTATGATAGCTGCTTTATTTATTCTGCTTATTAGTAACAAATTCATTTTTGTGGTTCAAAAGAAAAAAAAGTAACATGCATGTGCTGACTGACAATACTGAAACCAAAATCTTTTTTTGTGAATATTGCATGGGGTTGTTTAAGGATCATTTCTACCATTACTTTTTTTTTTTGGTTTTATGTAAAGCTAAAATACATCAAAATGTTAAAATATGGATTAAAACCATATTTTTGCTTAAAATGATACCTTGCTACCTTTTTGAGAACCTTTGATTCAAATTACTACCATTGAACATGAATTACACAATTATTGATTAAAGTTTTATTATAGGCATAAAAAAAATGAGCTGCATCATCTGAAAGGTGGATAGAAAAGTATAAATTAAAAATCTATTGGTGTGAGTAGAAAAAAACAAAAACCAAGTGTTATACATTAAAATATTCAAGAAAAGTAACAAAAAAAAAAAATTTAAAATAGCTGAACTTCATAATACTGCAGAGTTTCAAAAAACATTAAACATTATTATTAGTAGTATACAATGTAAATATAAACATCATTATTAGCACTATGCAATGTTTATTATGTTCAATGGTTGATTGTGAGTCCTGACATTGTAATGCACCAATTAGGAAGTGTGAATGCTACATTCGTTGAGTTCTTATGATTTGAGCTAAACAAAAGTCACTTCTGTAAGAATGTAATGTATTACATAAACCCCTCTTTACCCCAATCATACTTGCTTTGGCTTTATCTCATCTTGTGTGGGCTTCTTTTTTTATAGATTAAAAATAAAAGTAAAAAAATTAAAAAGAAAAAATTGTTTCTTATCCTACTTTGTATTTATAAGATTTGCTTTTTTAAAAGAGTACCTTAAGCTAGGGTAAGAAAACTTAGTCATTCCTAGGCATAATTTTCTGGCAATACAACAAAATCCTGTTATTCATTGTTGCAGTCAATTTTAAATGAATGATTTCCTATCTAATGCGTAGTAAGAGTTTAAGTCTCATTATTCTCCAGCATCCATTTGAAGTTGGCATCATCAAGCAGTTCACTTTTTCCTCTGCATCCCAGTGTATGAGTGTCATTACAAGAACCATGGGAGAGAACCACATGGATATCTTTTGCAAGGGCGCTCCAGAAAAAATTGCTTCCCTGTGCAAGCCAGAAACTGGTAGGCAATCTTGAGGCTAAGTGATACAATTAGATATGTTGAGAAAGAGGGTTGGAGGTTTCTTACAAGTGGATAAGATACATGAACATTTCTCCTCCAAATTTGAAATCACTCTTTTTAAGTGTCTTGCTACTTTGAGATAAACTCAAAGCTTAATAAGAACACTGACTGAGTGATAAACTCAAAGCTTAATAAGTACACTGACTGAGTAGATTTAAAAGGGACACTGGTGTCTTTAGTATGCAATGCAAACAGGCAAACTACTATCAATGCTCCTCTACATTTAAAACAATAGTATTTTTTTAAAACTATTGTTTCATTTCTTATTCTAGTCTTTTTTTTCTTTTTTAAAAGTAAAACAGTTTGAACAATTAAAATTAAAACTTATTAACATTAAACTTTAAAACAATAAAGACAAGATATTTCTTAATTTAAATTACTTAAAGATTCTTATTCAGTGTAAATTTTGTTATGGGACTAAGTAGTTGAGTGAGTAAAAGAATGGTTTGTTTGGGTTCAAAAGTTGTACAAGAATCTTCCCAATTTTAATAGGAACTTTTGTCATTAGCTGATTATTTTGTTACCAATGATGACTCTATAAAAGGATGACTACTCTGTCATCTGTGGTTGTGAACTTAAGATCTGAACTATTTATGCTATAGCTATTCTAACAAGGTACAAGACTAATAAGAAAGTTCTACTTTGTTGTGTTTTCCTTGACTTATTTATTCATGTGGCACAATAAAAAGTAAATTATAATACATTTGTATCACAGTTCCTCAAGATTTTCCAACAGTTCTGCACAACTATTCAATCCAGGGGTTTAGAGTCATAGCTCTTGCCTATAGGCCCATGGATCCCAAAATAACATGGCACCATGTCCAAAGGATATCTAGGTAAGTGAGACACAAAATATAATGTAAGCATTATCCAAATGTAGTAGAATAAAGTATTTCTAAGGACTTTTATTTTTATAAATAGAAGACTTCTCAAACAGAACAGCAGGTTTTTTTTTACACTGATTTTTACAGCTTTCACGACCAAATTATTTTTTTGTCCAATTAAGCATACACTTAAGCACAGTGTTTAAGATGGGAAGTGTTTGTTTATAATGGTTTTTTGAATTCTGTAGTTTTTAAAATATGGTTTAAATTGTGTGATATTAAACCCAAAAATATGTCATCTTTCTTGTTGGATTTCTAATCTGTTTTTTTGTAGCAATTAGGCTGCTATTTAAACATAGTTACTGCATAATGAAATTAAAAGTACTTTAGACTTTGTAATAAGGCTATTGACATGCTATAGACATTTGTGTACCTTGTTGCTTGCTTCTCTGTTTCTTAATGTTAAAGTAAAATTTTAAATTAAAATATTTGCTTCATGGCACACTTCACATAGATATGTATTTCAACTCTGTTTCAATTAATTGTTGTGCAGGGACAAAGTGGAGAATGATTTGATATTTTTGGGTTTGTTGGTAATGCAGAACCAACTAAAGCCACAGACAATGCCAGTCATTAGAACATTGAAGGAGGCAGATATTAGAACAGTCATGATTACAGGTAACCAACAGACATTGTTTAACATGGACTTTGAGGCTGGAAATTCAGGACATTTTTAAAAATATTTTTGTTGTTGTTAAATCAGTAAATATAAATCCCTGATTTTAATTTACTATGACCAATTTAAACTATGCTTATGAGAAACTTTATATTTTTAAATATATATTTTTGAAAATATTTTTTTTTTTTTTTATCGAGATAACACGATAGGTAGATTTCTTTTAGATAGTCATTATCAGCCACATAAATTAAATTTATAACTATAATCAACCATTTAACATTTTTTGCTCATTATTGAAATTATTATATTAATAAAATATTGTTCTTCTTTTTAATTATTTTAGTTCAAGCCTAAAACAAACTAAATCTAGTCTCTATCAATTTTGTTTAGCTAAACTCTTTTTTTTTTCCTAAATCTATTTAGAGCCAGAGCTTTTTCATTTACATGAAATCAACGAAGAAATAAAACGTTCTCCTTTAAGACCAGTTGGTCCTTAGGGCATTAGATATAAAATCCTACAATACCAGTAAGGTGATTGGGTTGTAGTGCTTGTGACACAAAACACCTGTTAACAGATGGCCACAGAAACAGTACATTGTGTCACTTAGCTCTCTAAAGGCTATAAGTATTCTGTGTATATCTAACTTCATTTAGCTTGATTGAAACTATTTCTCTTAAACCTATTTTGATCAAGTCTATATCTATTTCAGGTGACATGATACAGACAGCCATTAGTGTGGCCAGGAACTGTCGGATGGTTGGAAAGCATGATAAAGTCATTTTGGTCCGGGCCCATGCTCCAGATAAAGAAAATCCAGCCAGGGTGGAGTTTGAGGAGACAGAACATTTGTCTTGTATGGAAGACACTGTGGATATAGCAACAGATGTGAGTTTGTTAATTTAATATGTTGTACTCATTGCCTTGTCTGAGACTTATCTACTTAGAACAGAAAAAAGAAGTTTAAAATTTGCATTTACATTATCTTTTTTCCATTAACTTACCTGCATGATCCTTACAAAATATTCCCCCTGAGCTATTGGTTTTCATTACTATGTGTTTTTTTTGTGTATTTGGCAAATTAAAAACTGTTTTTCCCCATGCATTAGCATGTTTATTTTACAGCTCTTGGAAATGTTTGTATTTTTCTTTTTTGGTTGAGAAGGTAAATAATTAGATTGTGGGAATTTTTTTAAATTTTGGACTTTGATCAAATATATGAATATGTCTATTTTGTTACTGTAATGATTCCTGTTAGTATCAGAGAAGGTAACTTCCATATCTAATGTCACAGAATTGGCCACTAGTAGCAGAAGACTGTTTAATAGAATCTACTGACACTTGTACCTCACTTGGAAAGGTTTGTAAAGAATATCTAGCAAATTTGAGAGAGCTAGGCACAACAAGTTGGATTCTTGGGTTACCTCCACAAAAAAATTATTATTTCATTTATTATTTGTTTGACTATGATCTCTTTAATTTTGATCTAGTTACTAGTAATTTTAACATCCATCACATCACAAACTGATATCGTCTGTGTTTTCTAAAGTTTGACAAATCTTATCTTATTAAGTACAGATTTTGGCAATATTGTTCTTAAGTGACATTGTGCAATTCAAATAATTTAAATTAGATTTGCAGTTGGCATGCTTTTTTTTTAAATATTTAGTTGTGATTTTCAAATCTGTGCCACAATACATAACAAATACTTATACTAAACAAATTCAGCTGAAAATAGCTTAAGAGTCAGGTCTATGGCTGCCTGGTCATGCAGTATGCTCACTGGACTGTGTTGGTTGTCTCAATGGTCCCTGTTTCATACCCTGCCCACTGGAGGAGGCTTGGACTAGGATATAGATTCAACTCTGAAGAAATATCTAAAACATGTAAAACATACAAACAAACAAATATTGTGTTGGCTACTTAATTTTAAAAAGTGACGGCCATTTAACTATGTTAAATTAGTTTCACTTTCCTACTTTAGTATGTTATGTCAAAGTTCACCACCATAGTTTGCTTAAAAAATTATAATATTTCAGCATTAATGGTCCATTGCATCAGTGGATTAAAGATTTTCTGATAGGGAGAGAACAAACTTTAATAATAAATGGCTCTAAATCAACACCAATAACAGTAAACTCAGGTGTACCTCAAGGAACAGTCTTAGGTCCACTACTATTTTTAATTTACATAAATGATTTACCGAATTGCATTACTTCAGGAACAAAAGTCAGATTATTTGCAGACGATTGCATAATATATAGAACAATAAAAACCACACAAGACACAGATATTTTACAAAGAGAATTAGATGAATTACAGAAATGGGAATCAAATTGAAGCATGTCTTTCCACCCAGAAAAATGTCAGTTGTTAAGAGTAAAAAAAACCTAAAACAAATTAATTCCACTTATCTTATTCATGGCAAACCAGTAACACGCAAAATACCTAGGTGTTTTAATAAATGAAAAACTGTCATGGAATCCACATATTGATGAAACTATAAAAAAAATCAAACAAAGTTAATATTAGGGTTTATTAAAACCTAGTGCTATTAGAGCATGGAATGGGTTGCCTGAGCTAGCCAGGAAAACCAGTGACTTGGCAGAATTTAAGTCATTGGTTAATATGCATGACTAAATGCAAGACGCGTAGGACGTAATCATCTTCTTTTTTGAAGTAACGTCTGTATTATATAAGATAAGATGTATGTTTAAGAGGGCATCTTCTGTGGAATATAAGCTCAAATAGTGAAATTATCTTTAGAAAACACTGACTTTATATTGTTTTATTTAATATGGGCTACATTTGGTCATTTTGTCTTTTAACTTTGTGTTGTAGATGTGTGGTGCTTTAATATCAATTGTGTTTTTAACTTTCCACTGTACACAATGAATGTTTTAATTATATGGCATGAGAGGAAATTATTATTGTATTTTTACTAATTATTAAATCAGATTTGTTTTCTTATAATGCAAGAAAAAAAATATTAAGAAATTATTAGGTTTAAAGTCTTATTCTTGAATGGAGTCTGTAGTAACTTTCTAAAGGATGATATTCAAGTAATTCTAAAATCAGCTTAAAAAATTATATAAAATATTATAAATATTGTTCAAAAACTGTTCTAACCTATTTAATCCATAGATATTAATGCAATATCTGTTTCAGCTAATTTGTATCAAACCATGTTTTACTAATGTTTTACTTCATTTTACCAACTAAGTAATTCTCAATTTAATTGGCAAGATATTTAGCTTAGTCTTTCCTCTGGGATAGAAAGTTGACCCTAAAAACTACAGCTATTCAGGTTCATATAATTTGTCTTAAAATAATTTTGGTCAAATTAATTTTATTCCAAATGCAATTGAGCATGTTAGTATAGCACTTTGAATAATTTTTTTCTCAGCAAGAACATTTTATGTTTTAATAATATCAGAATTTTTAAAAAGATTAAGTCTGCTCAAAATGTGTCAGTTATATCATCCTAAGAGACTCATTTAATTACAGTCGTTACCACAATTAAGGTTAGAATAAGTATCTATTTAGGCAAATTTGCGTTTTTAATTCTTTTCCGTTCATTAATTTTGCATTAAATGTTATTTCCGTTTTCGAAGTACTGTATAAGAACTTATTCCATCGAGTCTTCAGTGTTTCTTTCCATTAACTTTATTGTTTATTAATTGTTCCTTAAGTGCAATACAATGTATATGAGGAATGTGAGTCCATAAATTTAATCTGAGGCATATTTCGTATAAGCCATATAATTTTACTTTATGAGCAATATTTTTTTTTTATGAGACTTATACTTTATTAAACCCATATCTTACATTATGAGCCTTTTATTGCATTTTGACTCTGTGTAATTTACTAGGTATTATATTTAGAACCAGTTCAGTTTTTACCAGACTAAGTAATTTGATGAAAGAGCCTTGGCTGGCAGTGGACCAATATGTCACAGTATTGGAAAAAAAACATTGAAGATATAATTTTCAAGATTCTTATGAAAATGTTATGTAAATATTGAGAATATCAATGTTTATATCATTTATAGTTATGATAAAACTTGTATTATTGGCTTTAAATATTTTTTAGATCACTATAAACAAATTGTATGCCTTAAATTTCTGCAGCTGTTTGTTTTTATCTGAGAGGTGAAATAATTGTAAGAGCTAATTTTGAAATGATATTTTACTATAGTTTATACTATCTTTATATCATATTAAATAGTTTTTTCTTTGTTTCTCCTCATCTAAGAAGTACACCAGAGTTCAAGTGGGTGAAATAAAAAGTAGGAATCACTTGGCAGTAAGTGGGCGATGCTTTGGGATCATCTCTTCTTATTTCCCAGAAATACTTTCAAAGGTTTGTTCAAACAATTTGATATATAACATCTGTGAAGTATTCTATATCACAGAGGTTTGGAATCTGCTTTTAGTCACTGTAGAAGTTTATTTTTGAAGGATAAATTCACATACTAAAAAAAATGATTTAGCATGTTTCTTTAAAACATGTCACAAGCAGATAAAACTGTATTCTAACAGCTAATTATTTTGAAAAAAATGCGTTTTACCATTGATTAAAAAAGCAACTTTCAGCTTATCCACACAAAAAAAAAGATTGCTTTTGGCATAATGTTACATGGAATCTGAACAATTTTACCTTTATACTGTCATTCACTAGAAAATCATATCTTTTGTTTGTCTGACAGATTTGTGTTCAAGGAACAATATTTGCCAGGATGTCACCAGAGCAGAAATGTCAACTTATTGAACATCTTCAAGCTCTAGAGTAAGTCCAAGCTATGTCATGTCAGCAACCAACTTATATATTTGTTTTTCAATCTAACATTATTTAATGTGATTCAAGTTTTAAAAATACAAAAATTAATTGATATTTACTTTTTTTATTTTTACAAAGCTTATATCAACTTTGTCTGTCTGTATGGTAAAAAGTTTGTACACACTATTTCTCCGACACCCAATCTCGGATCAAGCTGAAATTTTGCACAATAACTATTAACTGTTGGTAATTAATTATTTTGTTTGGTATTTTGAAAAAGGGAAAGAAAATGTACTTGACTGATGTGCTGGTATAAGTTGAATTAGTCTCTTGAGGACTCATACCCTGAGTAAACATTTTTTTTTACGCATTTAAAAAAGGATCATGTAAATATTCACCAAGATACCCCCTTCTTCCCTCTCCCAACTGGTCCAGACAAGTGATATGATCATAGCGCATTGAGAAAGCTAAAAGCTAAACAAAAACAATTGGTAAAAATATTTCTAATTGCACAGAGACTATTATGTCTAGGTCAATTATATATATAAATACATGAGTGATCCAAACTGATACAATTACACTAAATATAAGCTTTGTTTTTTTAAAAAGTATTTTACATTTTGTTTTCTTATTAAACTATTACTGTTGTTTAGTTATCAAATTACTTGAGACAGGCCTGCTGTGTGTCTGATGTAGATGCCATTATAAATTATAACAATGTTGTAACACACCCACTTCTTTAAAGGCTAATAATTGTCTACTTCATAAATAATAAACAATTTCTCTCTCTCTCTCTTCCTCACTACTTGCTTGTCCTTCTCCTTAGCATCTCCTTTGAAGTTCATGAATGTTTTCTCCTACTTCCAAATCATGAACTCCAGCCTTTTGGTCAAACTCTTACCACTTAATCAACACTTTTGTAGGAGTTACATGTAGAAAGCCTTACATTCAAGCATTCTCTACTTTTCTTTTGTAGCTACACAGTTGGTATGTGTGGAGATGGAGCTAATGACTGTGAGGTAAGTGTGGGACTAGTGAAAGGATAAATAGTGATTGATTTTAACTCT
The DNA here is from genome assembly GCF_947242115.1 of Biomphalaria glabrata. Classification (NCBI taxonomy): domain Eukaryota; kingdom Metazoa; phylum Mollusca; class Gastropoda; family Planorbidae; genus Biomphalaria; species Biomphalaria glabrata. The sequence continues at coordinate 11,025,693 of NC_074723.1, forward strand.
GTCTCTCAGTAATTATTGTCCACATTTCAGTGGAGTTCTTCATTTAGTATTTCACCACGCTTTTTTGATAAAGCTTCAATAACGTTTTCGTTTGTTTTATTTGTATAGAATTAAAGGGAAATGCATGCTCTTTTTATATGTCAAAGTAAAATTTACAAAATTAAACATTAATTTCATTTAATGAGACAATTAGGAGAGAAAGAGTTAAGTTTAGCAGTTTAAATCTATTAATTATGAGATAATGCTCACTTCTGAGGACTTCAGCACAGGAGTTTGAGATTTTGTAAGTGTCTGTGGTCCACGGATCAAATGGTTCATATACATATGTTGATAATAAAAAGTTCTGCCACTTTAGTAAACTGTATTAGTCATCCAAAAAGTGAGGCCTTTGAAACTCAATAATACTTTATCAGATTAGGATTTAACACAGTTATATTTTCTGGTTGATTGCTTTACTTCTGGATATATATTAAAAGATTTTGAAATCTGCATAACATAAATGCTGGGTTCCAAATCGAGGTTTAAAAAACTTAACACCCCATTTTAAACAAAAATGTTGATAGCGCCTCAGAAAGTTTTCATGATCTAAATTATTTTTTTTAAAGGTCAGAAACCAATTTTTTTAGATTTTTAGATGCTATAAGTAAAATATGATTTGTTTCTATCAGGCTTTGAAAGCTGCACATGCTGGTATATCACTCTCAGAAGCTGAAGCATCAGTGGCTGCTCCCTTTACATCCTGTGTCAACAACATTGAGTGTGTGGTCACTGCCATGAGGTATTACAAAAGAATTCTTATGTGAGATGTACATGCAAAATATTTTGACATAAATGGATCATTCATTTTCATTAGTTTGATCTTGACATCCAGTCTTATCATTACCAATGAAGACATTTCATATTTCTGTACTTTTAATGGCAATATATATTTCAAAACTTGACCATATATTTGTCTTTGTAGGGAAGGCCGAGCAGCTTTAGTGACATCCTTTGGTTGTTTTAAATACATGGCACTGTACAGTTTCATTCAGTTTATTTCTGTTTTAATCTTGTATACAGTAAGTCAGAGTTAAATTTATTTTTCATCCTTTTAGTTCCCTCAATCGAAAAAAAAATCCATTTAACAATGGTTAAAGTAGTTGTTTTTTTAAATTTACAATGCTTAAAGAGTATTTATAGCAATGTAATTCTAATTTTTTTTTTTTTTTTTTTTTTTGTGTTATTAACCAGTATCTGACCAACTTATCTGATTTTGAGTTTCTTTATATTGATTTGATAATCACAACAACCATTGCCATACTGAGTAAGTAAATATATGATTCTACGAATATATTATTATCTAGTCTGTAGCTATGTTTCTTTCATCATATTCTTTATGTCCTTTTTAGTTTTATTGTACTTTTGTGTAAAATACCAAAACATGTGATATGTAGCAATGATGTAGGTCTCCTATATCCAGCATGGCTTTTAAAACATTTCAGAAAGTCAACTAATAATATTTAATACATAATTTTGATAATGATTTAGATAATAAAAGCACATGAAAAGTTCACCACCTTAGCATAATTGGAAGAGAGCAAACTTTTACCGCAAACTAACACATACAACTGGAGGTGGGGTGGTAAAGCACTTGGGTTCCAAACAAGGGTCTCAGTTTTTAAATCCTGGTGAAAACTGTGATTTTTAATTTTAGTGTCTTTTGGGTGGCTCTGAGTCCACCCTGTTCTAATGAGTAACTAACATTAGTTGGGGAAAAGTAAATGTGGTTGGTCATTGTGCTGGCCACATGACACCCTTGTTAAATGTGGGCCACAGAAACATGACCTTTACATCATCTGCCCTATAGATTGCAAGGTCTGAAAGGGTAACTTTAATTTACTTTTTAACTCATAGAACTGTAAACTCAGACAGATGTTCCTAATGGAAAACTTCCTAAGACTACTACTGTTTCTAGTTAACATAATTGAACTACCCAATGAGATTAGTCATGTAAGAAAAGTTTGACTATTTGTATATGACTACATAGTTTAAAAAAACATATAATGTGCTGAAATATTACAAAAAGACATGTTTGTGTGTTAGTTATCCTCTATTGAGATTTTAAGGTAATTATGTATGATTCAGAAAGCCTTAGATTACTTTTCTCTGTTCTAGACATTAGGTAAACTCTTTTTTTTTCTATTTGCTATTTCAGTGGGTAACACAGCAGCTTACAAGAAACTTGTGAAGAAGAAACCACCAGGCAGTCTGGTTAAGTTGTCTAACTTGATATCTATTCTGAGTCAAGTTCTACTCTCCTTTGTGTTTCAGATAGGTGCTTATCTGTACCTGAGCAAAGTAAGGTAAGTTTATTTTTATCTATTCATAGTAACCAACAACTACCAAAAAAATTTTATAAGTAGATCCAAACAAATGTGCTAACTTGAATTGAAGTCTATTAGATATTATAGCTATACATCTTTTGTTTGCAGGGCAGAACATCCACATCAATTCCGATTTGAAATGTTTGTCAATAGCTCTCTAGGATTTAGTAATCAAACTTTAGGATTCAGTAATGGAACTCTAGGAGAAAATGATGCCAAAGAAGCCAAGTCCTGGGAAAGTAGTACTATATTTCTGGTTTCCTCATACATGTACATTGCTGTGGCCTTCACCTTCTCAAAAGGTCCACCATTCCGGAAACCTATTTATACTAATGGTAATGTGGATCTTTGTCTGAAGAACTGTTTAAATTGTCTTCTATTAGAGAAGTTTCTTGTGTTAGTTACAACCTTTCCTAAAACAAATATTTCAAAGCTATAAAATCCCACACAACAATTATTATTTTTTCGAACATATATATTTTTGAATGTAATGAAATTTTGAGTTTTTAGGCTTCTTGTTCCACTCTTAAGTGGATTTCAATGAAAAAAACAAACTTTTATCTTTGTATATATGTTAAATTATTGTTCAGTATGTCCCATTTATGGCTTACATTTACAGTAAAGCTATTAGATCTCATATGAATCATTTTGATGTGTAAATGTATGACTTTTTAACTGTTTCTCAATTAGATCTGACCAATTATTTCCATTCACAGTGATCTATACAATTACCTTGGTTGTACTATTCGGTTTCTCCACCTTTTTGCTACTGATGCCATTGAGACCAATTACAGATTTTTTTGATGTAAGTCACTTGACCATTACTACTATTGAATTATCTAAAGTCTGATCAAAATTAAAAGAATCAATCAGTACTTTCTTCTCAGAGCTGTGTGCAGCTGACCTAAAAATGACAAAAATAATATTGAAAATTATAAATTTCGATTCAAGAGGCTGTTGTCAAATTAGAAATATACTACAAGAAAATGAGTTTACAAATTAAAAAAAAAATCTATTTGGAAGGCTTGTTTAGTGACTCTTAAAACTAAGATTTAGTACTAATATTCAAGCTTGAGAAGTAGTTTTCAGTGTTTAATTTTTGTATTGTTTTTTTTTTGTTCTTTAAAAATATTACCTTTTTAAAAATATCTTTTATGCTATATTAAATCCAGATGATGCCCATGGATCAGACATCTTTGATTCATTTCCGTCTGGTTCTGTTTGAAATAGCTCTTGCATTTATGGTTGCTTCATACATTACAGAGGTACGCTGTTTTAAGGTTTTTAATGTTTCATTATCCTCACTTGACAGTTTGTAATTTAAAGGTATTAAATTTGTTAAAAAAAAATATTTTTTATTTAGATTAAAACTGAATAATTTACCAAATCCTTTAACAAAATGTGGACAAAGATAAGATAACATAAGATTTACTGTTAACTTTGCATTGCATTTAGTGCTTATCCAACCCTACTAGATAGTGACTGATAGGAGGCTGATTCGTTTTGTTTAACAGTCTCCTTCGGTTCTAATAATAGATTGTAAGACTATGTCATACTGCTTTAAAAGAAAAGGGAGAGTATGCCTGGTCCTGTCACACCTCATGATCCATATTATACTTTGACCTTCCCCATTTGGTATTAAGAGTTATATCTTGTATTTACAATTGGTTTGAACATTTTCCATTGATCACAAATTTTAATTATTTTTGTGTGTGTTCCTTTCAGTGGATCATAGTAGAGAGCGGCTGGCTAAAATGTTTCTATCGAGCTGTCAGCAGATGGAAAAAATCTCAGCGTAGCAAATACAAAATTATACAGCAAGAGATTGATGATTCAGACTGGCCTCCCTTGGAGCCGCAGATACTTTTGGCCTCTCGTCATTCCTCTGTAGCTAAAGATGCTGTTGTAGATGTGGAGGAAGAATAAGTTCATGCTGGAATTTGTTTCTCTTTGAATGTTTCTTTCCTCGCATGTGATAATAAAGTGGAATTGGATTTTTGATCTGGTTCAAAGTAAAAATGTTTGTGATAAAATCAGAAAATCCTTGCTTATTAGCATTCATCAGTGGGAGGTAAACTCATGTTTTTTTTTTCCTGTGCTTTCTATAAGTATTATGGGAAGTACATTTTTGTCAAGACATTTGGATTATCTAAACAAGAGTTATAAAGTGAGCAATAATATGCAATACATTTTAGTATTTGGCAATAATTGAGCTTACTATGTACATTTTTTACATATATGTTATACTTGCCTGTGGTTATTGTAAAAATTTTCAGTATTGTCTTTCATGTCTTTATTTCTTGATAAACCAATTCAATTTATTTGCTATAAGTTCCAGAGTAAGCTATTACCTTGCAGTGTAATATTAGTCTTAAAAATAGTGGTAAAAATGTAAAATATAAAAAAAAAAAAACTTTTAGTACTCCTAAATCTTAATAATTGTTTTTCTCTTGTTTAGAATATGTGTTTTGTTATGAACACAACTTTAAAAGAATTTAAGTCATTGATTTACATGCATGACTAGTTTGACGCATGAAATGCGTAGGACGTAATTATCTTCTTTTTTTTGAAGTAACATCTGTAATCTATAAGATAACAAGCAGATAAGATAAGGCTGTAGTTAACTTTCTAGTTAACATGCTCAAAAATGTTCAAAACCAAAGTCACTGCTGGAAGCATAGTAAGAGACTCAGTGTCAAGGAGAGCCTAGTTAGAAATGTATGCCAATTTATTATTTACTTTAATTCATTAACAAAAAATTATACAGCCACAAAATTTTTGTTTTATAAATTACAAGATTATTTTGATGGGTAAAAATGTATATATTTAAAGATATTTTTAAAAAAATGTATATATGAATGTACATTCCAAAGCCTAATGGTCAACACTGAGCTTAAAAAGCATCATGATCATACTAGGTCAATGTAAAGGGAACATTATGATTCAGTGTTCAGACATTTGATTAGTCTTTTTCTAATAGGGTGTGAAATGTTGAACTTGCATTGTAGTTTTGACTTTTTAAGGCTACTATGGTACTGTTGAATATATTGTTCATTATAGAGTTGAAGGTGTAATTTCAATTATTTTTTGTTCTTCAAAAAATTGTATTCTAAATTATCAACAAATATTTGTCAGTTCTTCTAAGATGAAGATTTACTTTAGCACCACTTTCGTGGCTATTTAGTGGTCTTGGTGCTGATTTTTAGAAAGAGTGGCAATCAGTAATATTGGAAGGTGGTCACTACCAATATTGCCTAGTACTTGATAAGTTATGACAATTCCAAGTTAACAGAGATTAAAGAAAGATCTGGTCGTGATAGTGAACCATTGCTAGCATGCAGAGGAGTAGGAGGAGCGTGTGGAGATAAATTGTTTAATGATTTTTTTTATTATTAGTTGGCAGGGAAATGGAGATATAAAAATCTATTTAAATTTAAGCAGCAATGGAAGATTATTTGAAAAAAAAAATAAGATATTGGTAATAGAGAGTAATGTTAAGTGTTATGATAAGATACTATATTTATCTTTAACTTGAACTTATGACACTGTTAACTTATTATTCCCTGTTCAGTAATATCATGTCTCCCCCCCTTAACATATTCACTAGTTTGCTTTTAGTTATATATTATTTTCTGACATTTGCTACTATTAAATAGTTTGAATACTTCCTAGATGTAGTATCTTTGGGACTGGACATTCTCTTAAGCTTGTTCTAATGGTTGTAAATATATTGTAATTAGTACATGATTTGTTAAGCTTCAACATTATATCTAAATGTCCACTCTTTGCTAATAAATTATTTTCTTAAAAAAATTATTCATATTTTTAAAAAAATTGTTTGCTTGTCTATTTAAAAATTATCTTTGTAATATAAGAAAAAATGTCTTTTCTTTACAAAATGTCACTGCTGAATTGAAACTGAAGTTTGGGACACACTGTAAGGACTGCAGCATAATGAAAAAAAAACCCTCCAGTTAGGTCACTGCACTTCTGAGTACGTTGTAAGAAAAATCCATTTTTGCATTTCAAATTATATCCAGACTTGTAGTCAATATATGCTAGCATTTAAAAAGAAAATTTGGACTGGTTTTAGAGTTCAAATTTATGTGCTTTTATAGTAAAAAAAATTGTTGTTTAACTTAAATATTTTGCCTTGCCACCTATTTTTTTTGTTAATTCTAGTCTGTAGAATGTATTCAATTTTTGCATACACAATATTTGTGAGTGATGATGTTTGCTGGTTTAAAATTGGATACAGGATGCAACTTATTGATCTTTTTCTTCAGTTAGGCACATTTATTTTTTTCTCAATGGGAATTGATCATTGAAAGAGTCTCACTGAGGATTAGTAGTATGATAAAGTTGGACCCCTCCTTGCAAACACAGACAATATGGTGTATAAAACATGAGTCATCCTTTCATTTGTACATTTCTATACCATTTATAACATTTTGCTTTGCAATCCGCTCATACATAGTGTTAATATGTAAACATACTTTTTAATCAACTATACAGCAATCCCACTGTTTGTTCTTTTGTTGAAGTGCTTCTACTGTTTATTTTAATTTGCATTTATTAAACTTTTAATGCAAATTTGAACAAAATTTGAACTATGATAGTTTGTTTTTTTTAATTCTATTTTTTTTGTTCTTGTCATGTAAATCTTTATTAAATGTAGGCAACAACACCAGTATTTTGTTGTGGCACCTTTTCTTTTGTATGTAAACATGATTTGGCCAATAAATTAATGATTTGAGTATAAACTGAAACTAATCTATAGCTCTAAAATGTAAATAGATGTGTTGGAAACTAAGTATAGACTTTTAATACTACACAGTATCTAGTCATGAATAGTTTTTTTGTTAAAAAGTTCTAATTTTAAACCTATTGGTACACGATTCTCATGTTCTACTGTTAGTCTATACATGATTGAAGAAATTACTATTGAAGTGATTTTAATAAAACTAAACACTTTCTTGTTACACTAGAACACTTTATTAAGCTTGCAGTCATATAGCTAGAAGTTTAGACTAGGACTTTTGTCAATCTTTTCTTTTCTTAACAATTTCTAAAACTTTCAATAAATTGGTGTTAGCTGATCTGTCATTTGGGTTCTAGGAGAGAATGTTTTTGATCTTCTTGCAAGGTTCACGCTGATTCAATGATTAATTGGGTCAACTCACAAGGCTGCATCTAACGATGCACATACATTGTCTGTCCAACATTCCTTTGCTAGCTGAAGTTGTTCCTTTATTGAAGCCTGTAAGGGATAAGAGGTCAAATGTCTGGCTTGCGAAGGTTTTGGGGTCAAGTCTAGTTGAAAACAGAATATGTCTAATCAGGTACTACAGAACTTTCTTAAGTTTAAGCTCTGATGATGTAAGAAAGTGGAAATAGTTATAATGCTGGTTGATGAAGTGTTAACTGCAACAGAGGATATCTATTTCATAGATCTTAATTGTTGAATACAAATTGTACCATGCTTAAGAAAGCCAGTCATTCTTGATTTGTGTAGGAAGTAATTTTTGTTAAGAATTTCTTGGATCTCACACTTTTATTCTTGTGTCATTGAAAAAAAAAAAATGTACACTATGTACATATGCTTCAGATTTTCTCAGTACGCATGCATTAGATGAGTCACATGTAGGTTAGTGACATTTTCAGCATGTAAATTGACTAGAAGCCTGCTGAGGGAAAATGGGTTTGTAAACATTGATGCTAGACGCATGAATTGATTGTAATAGTGTTTCTCTCTTCACTCAGTGAGTGAATATATCTACATTCTATAGACGAAATTTTGTGACAGTTTTTTTTTTTAGTCTGGTTTCATTTTCTAGTTTCAATATTGACATTGATGAAAAAAAAGGTTTCAGCCATACCTGTTCTGTGCTGTCTACTATCCAACAGTGATCCAGCCTGTCTAAGTGTCTGTGCTGTCCAACAGTGATCCAGCCTGTCTAAGTGTCTGTGCTGTCCAACAGTGATCCAGCCTGTCTAAGTGTCTGTGCTGTCCAACAGTGATCCAGCCTGTCTAAGTGTCTGTGCTGTCCAACAGTGATCCAGCCTGTCTAAGTGTCTGTGCTGTCCAACAGTGATCCAGCCTGTCTAAGTGTCTGTGCTGTCCAACAGTAATCCAGCCTGTCTAAGTGTCTGTGCTGTCCAACAGTAATCCAGCCTGTCTAAGTGCTGGCTAGTCTTTTACTTTTTTTTTTTAATGCCCTGTGTTCAAATCTTAGCATTTTCATATGTTGGAACTCTGCATTCATTTTATTAAGAAAACAAGATGTAGGTTGATTATATTAATTGTGAATCTTGTGATATAGACTCAGAGATAGAGTAGATCAATGTAGTAAACACATTGTCACATTACACATTTCTGAATGTTTTCATTATAATTAAGTAAAATAAAAAGTTTAACCTAGTCATTAATAAAAATGTATCAAATCTAAGTTTTAAATTTCCTATACCATTTTATATCACTTGTAGCATTATGCTTTGCAATACTGTCCCCATATTGTTAATATATATATATATCTATATGCTGTATAAAATCCAGTACATAACAATCCTACCAATTAGAAAGAAATATTTGCCACTAGGTGGAGGGTAAAGCACGTCATGGTCACTTGATTGATTCACTTTTCATTGATTTATGTTTTTAATGGATGTATACATTTGAAATTAAGGATTCTTAAGATTCTTAGGTACTTAACTATTACACTTTTCATCCTAGGGAGCAAATTTTTAATCCTTCTGTCACTGTTGGGTTACTGCTCAATACGAATCTGTTATGTTGGATGAGGTTGACCAATAGACATTCAGTTGTTGGTCTCAGGTGATATTAATGTCTTACAACAATAGTATGATGTTTAGCAAATCCGCCATGTAAATATACAAGCAAAAAATCCTTGACCTTTGAACTGTTTCTGTTGTTTTTTTTTTTTTTTTTTGCAATGTTCAACGTTTGTTTCTGAAGGCTCATTGTATTGCTATGTTTGGGATCAAATAAACATTTTTGTGCTTGCAAAGTATTTGTGTTTTATTGCAAAAGATTTCTTTTTCTTTCTATGACAAGCTATTTGTATTTGATTGGTAATGGAAAAAACATTAATCAAAGCCAGTCTTGTGGTATTCTATAGCAATTTACATCTTTATTTTATGACACTAGTGGATCTTTTTTAAATTCTGTAATGGCTTCTGTGACCAATCCTTGATACACATCAGGTTAGGCATTTGTTCGATTTATAACAATGTATCAATTTGTTTATTTCTCCTTGAAGCAAATATAATAGCAAGATAACAATGAATCAATTGATGGTTTCATTTGTTTATCTCTACTTTCTAACATGGATTAGTTTACAACAGTTGTTCCATAATCTCAACGGAAGTACAGAGTTTTATCAACACTTTTGAAAAACATTTCATTTGGAGAATTAATGTCTCACTTACTGGTACACTTTATGGAAGCTTCCACAAGCTTGAACAAAGATTGTATTGAATTAAAGGTTTCCAGAAGCAGCCTTCCACGAGCCAGCAAGTGTTCAGCAATGGACTTGGAGGGAAAACATAGGACTGGTTTTTTAAAATATGTGTGCAGTTTCATTAATTTTGAGTTAGCAATTCCTGTGGCAAAATATGTAGTCTTTATAACCACGTACACATTTGTCAAGTCTCCCAGGCCTCGAACTCGGAAAATGACTTAGGCCTATGATTTGGAGAAGCAGCCACCTTTAATCTAAATGAACACCCCACTGTGCTCTAGACATGTATAATTTAATTTTTAAAAGTGTCTCCCTTGGTTAGTTGGGAAAACAAAATTTACATAGAATGAAAAAAAGTCAAACTATTCTATAAAATAGCATACTTGTCAGACAAAGCGACTTTTCACGGTAGTTCAGCTTGATTCGCACAATCATTCGTTACTTCTGGAACTGATAGCAAGACATTTTTATATCGACTGTGCATTACTTTTCTCTCTCCCAACTTTCCGCTTTAATACGTAGTCTTATTTACACTATCTGATTTGAATAACTTCACTAGAATTTTACTCTTTACGGGCTAACGACTCTCAGGTTAGTTCCTTTTCATTTTTCTCTAAGCCCCTTCTTTCTGTGTAACTTAGTCACTACCTTAATTGTAAGTAGGTGTCATAGTCCTAAGAGTTAGAGGTCTATAAAACTGTCGCCAGATCAGTATAAATACAAAGTGAAGAAACGTGTTGACTAGAATAGTCAAGTTACATAGTCCTGCACATTTTGCCCTATCTGATGCAGACAAAGCCGTTGATCGTCGGGCGTCTATAGGCCTACACGTTTTCGTTACGTATTCATGCATCTCTTTTCCAAATGGTCTTTTCATTGGGCCTCAAATGTGTGTCCCACGGCTTTCGTCAGAGCTCTCCAACTTACTTTCAGAGGCTATCTGCTGCCATCTACCTTCCTCTATGCCAGTGAGGGCAAAATGGCGCTTGAGTTGATCTTTATTGTGTTTAAGGGATGTATTTCTGTTACGCTTTCCCCTCCTCTAAGCTCGCCAAAAAGATCGCCTTAGGCATGTGGCCTTCCCCCCATGCGCGATAAGTGTCCGACCAAGAGAAACTGGCGAAGGGTAAGCAGTGCTTCTATATTGTCTACAAATATCTTCAGCAGAACATGCAGATCACGCATCAGAAGTTACAAAATGAATGTAAAAGCGCAGCAGTGTCCAGCGATGAGTCCCTGTCTAGAGAAATAGACAACTGTCTCGCTAAGGCCAAATTCGGATAGGCTATATATTTTAAATCTCTCTTGTGGAGTCTGCGGGACAGTAGCCCCCTGCCTGCTTTCCCTTAAATCCGACCCTATAAAATCAAACTTTTTACACACACACAAACAACAGACACAAAATTAGTAACTAACTCGTCGAAATTCGGATAGGATAGATTTTTTTTTACAAATCTCTATTGTGGAGTTCGTGGGGCCCTGTTTAGACCTACATGGCTGTCAGGATATTGATACAAGAACTAAATTAAGAAACAGGCTGACTAGAATTTTAAAGAATTCGACACACTAATGCCCTATCATCTATGACAGCATGAAAGACTTTTTAAAAGGCTAAATATAGGCCCTAAATACGTTGTACATATGCAGTCTATTTGTTCATGGTACACTGTGTCTACGGAACTCCTGCAATCATTTTCTTAGCAAGCGTATATTGGTTAAGAAGATTTAAAAGAGTGAGGTGAAAGGGGTAGACCTATTAATGTTAGCTGAGCCTTTTTTTTTTATTTTCAATAGCGTAAGGTGGAGAGCATGTCAAATTGTGTGCGTGGGAGAAGGGAGGGCATGTTTAGTGAAGAAAAAAAAAAACCATTGCTGCTCTCATTGTTAGCCATCTTCAAAACTCAACTTATATACAGTAAGCCTACAACGTCGTTTATCGGGAACGTCAAATATTCGGACTGCCATTTTTTTGTGTGACTGGCTTTTTTTTTGTAGCGATAATTTTTTAACTGTAGGCCTACGTATCTAAATGGGCTTCTTCCTGATGTGCAGCGAAAGATCAGTAATTTAATTATTTTTCTCAATAATGGTGTCTACTGGGCAACATATAACGCTTTGCTCACCTGTATATTTTTACTTAATTTTATCTTTACCTACGTCGCGATACCTCCATATGATTTTTCTTCACATTGTTAGTGAAATGGACCGTTTACAATATTCCTCATTCGGTTATCAGAACGATCTATTATCCGGACAGACCCCGTTCCCAATTAATCCAAATAATCGACTTTCTTCTGGGGCACATTTTGAATTCAAATTTCTGTGTCACAAAATGGGGGCTTCTTTCCCCACATGTCAGACCTCCCAGCCATCCGTGAGATCAGATTTATTCATTTTTTTTTCGATGATAAAAACGCGTTTGTAGTTTATTAACAAATGCCATTTACCTTATACGCAATTAGCCAGCTACCTCCCCGCTACAGTGGCTAGGCTTGTGTTACAATAGTAGTGGGAAGTAACTTATCTGGACACTGAAAATTAAAGGGCGAGTCAAAGGAAATTGCAAAAGTGAAATACACATTTTTTTTCGTTGGGTGAGGTAGAGATCATGTGATTAAAAGTTAACCTTTTTTATATGCCCAGATTTAGCAGCTCTCTTACAAGTGTTATGAAACAGCAGAACTTCTAAGGTTAAATAAAAAAAAATGTGTTGTATGAATAGAAATGGCTTTGAAAAGGTTGGCTTACTTCGTACTTCAATCGTGTCTTGAAACGGGATCGTATCCATTGTATTGCGGAGTTCACGTTTGAACTACTTTTTTTTTCCTTGCTCCGTCTGTCAAAGTCACGTGTTTTTTTTTTTCGTCATTGGCTGTTCCCACGGCTTTAGAGTTGGCATTAAAAATGTCACTCCCATTTGATTGCAACATAAGGCCTACTCAATAAATTGTTTCCTAATTTTGCGCTACGTCGAAACTTGTTTTGATTACAGATCTATAAGTGGAACTAGCTTTTTTTTTTAATAGCTAGGCCATGGCTAGGCTTTTAATTGTCTTACACATTTCGGAAGCAGGATTCGAGCTCAGGATCATTGTGACAGTTCATAACACATGGCACCGTCCAGGCATTAGCGTTATTGAAAGATCAATTATAATCTATTGTTATATAATCTTTTGTGTCATCTTTTGAACTGGAACATTGCTAGACTACCAATGTTAAAAGACATTTTGGTAAGGGTTAGGATGTCGAGACGTTATTTCGAGTTTGGTGTATGAAAAGACAAACGAAAAGCGGATGGCTTTATAAGAAGAGATCAACAAATCGGCTAATATGCAGGGAAAAAGTCATGAACACGGTCACGGCAGATGCAGATTCTCCCGATGTGAACAATTCACAAGGGATAGCAAGTGTGGGCGTTAGAAGTGAGCTCCTGACTAGTCTGTTGAAATTGCAACGAGCAAACGCCACTGTAACCGATACTCCTAAAGTGTTGCATACAGGAGAGAAAGTATCAGACTTACAAATTGTGATACAAATTTAATTTAGCTCAACGTACACCTGGCCGAGAGATGGAACGTCTAACTACAATGTACTTAGCAAGATGACACAAAAAAACCTGGCACAACTTTTTATCTTCTAAATAGATTTCGCTCGAAATTTCTATCATTCCTTTTTTTTTTTTAAAAGGAAAAAAGGGGGGGGGGCTATTGAGATTTTGTTTTTATTAAAGCCTTATAGATCTATTAAAACATTTTAATGCAATACAATAAAAGCTATTTTAATTAAAACAATAAATATGACTATAATATACAAATGAAGACACCCAGAGAAATACATAGTCAGCACTAAGGAATTGGATGGCCATCCCAGAGAAAAAAAATACAATACTTGTTTTTTAAAACCAATTACGAAATTTCAATTAAGTTTTAATTAGACGTCACTTAAATAATGCAAACTGTTTTTTTAAAGTCGTTTACAGAAAATACTATCACAAGAATTTGTATAAGATTACATAATTGAAATCCATAGACCACTTCACTTGTTTCTTAAATTAAATTTATAATAATAATAATAATAATAATCTTTATTGTCCGTATGGAAATTAGTCTTACAATTTGTGCATTACACCAAACAAAAAAACATTATAACTATAAGAAACCAAAGTGTACATTCACACCAGACTCATTCATAATTTACATGTGACAAAGTTTATATCAGATTGTTCTTATTTAATGATTTGATTGCCAGGGGAACCAAAGAGTGTTTGTGTCTTTGCGATCGGTGTCTTGTATCTCTTTTGTGATGGTAAAATCACAAAATCCTGACACAAAGGGTGATTCTTTATTTCGAGGATCTTGTTAGCTTTTTTTAAATAGATGTTTGTCTCAAACAACTGCCCAAATGGGGTTTGTTTTTTGCCAATGATTTTACCAGCAGCAAGCCTAGATTCCTGCAACTTCAACTTTTGTTTTCACAATTTAACTTTGATACAAACTTCTTTGAACTAACATGAGTGTCATTTGATTCTTTGATGAACTCCTGAACTACAACATAGAACCTGCGATGCTTTCATCCCTGAACATCCGACATCATAATACCTGGGGTGTCAGTCTCCTAAGACGACCAGCATTATAGACCTGCGAGGTTTTCTTAGCAAGCATAATATAGGAAAGGCGAGGTTATCTTCCGATTAAACTCTAGCATCCTTATATCATAGGGCCTGCAAGGTTACGACAGATTTAGTCTCTCAAAGCTCACACAATCTTGAGACTGTAAAGGTGAGAGTTGAATGTCGATTCTAAAACTGGCTGCTTTAGACTAAGTTTAGACTGAGAATTTCCGTAGGTTCACATGTAATCTAACAGCAAATAAAGTTTGAACAAAAGCATTCAAGTTGTAAACAACAGCATATGATATATGTTCAAATGATTACTATGTATGAAGAATACTATCATGCCTGGAGTCACTAACATAATTATTAACACACACCAGATGTATAAAACATTTAATTGATGCTCACTCAAAAAAAACAACAACTGTGTGTTTGGGGGGGGGGGGGTCAATTTAAAAAAAAATCCTAAACATGCTATTGTTTGTAACTCTGACACGTGACAGCTATTAATAGGAATTATATTCACTTACTTTTCAATTGTTATTATATTTCAATTTTTATTTCTGTAGAGAACTTGTGGTAAGATACGTACCACGCCCCTATCTATTCAATGTAACCTTTTTTTTAAAGCGTACCTTGGTTAGATTTCCCCCTCATGGCAATGCCAGTTTGGCGAAACCTCTTTCTATTTAAGACGGGGTTCGCTGATTTGACCAGATACAGTTTCAGACAGTTTTTCACCCACGAGCTGCATTTCAGCTGGTAGGACCATTTTTTTTTTGTTATTTACATTTAAATGTTTAAAGATTCTGAAAACGTGACTACCGTGATACCATTAGAATTTGCAAGCAGTCTACACTATCAAGGCTGCAAAGAATTAGAATTTCGTAAAAGCTTTCCAAAATGATTTTCTTTGATCTATCTAAATCTGAATACACTCATAAGTTGTTTAAAAGCTATACCTACGTTTAAAGCAAGTTTTAGTGTAGTAGTAGTAGTCGACAGCTGTTTGAGTACAAATATATTTTGTTGTTTATTTTCCCCTTATTTCCGTGAAAGATAGACTATGCACGCAATAATAACAGAAATCTCAAATTATTGAAAATATAAAAATGTTATTTCGCCAGGTGTCTTGTATTGAATGAGATAGTCGCGTCTCATAGTGGACACTAAATAGTCATTGGATGTTTGGAAAGACGTAATGCTCTTATTTAACTGAAAAGATAAAGTTATTCTTTTGATTATTATTGTTATTTGTGTGTGAAACAATGTCAACATTTTATAATGAAACTTATATTACGACTTACTCTTTCTTTGTTTGTCATGTATAACAACGTAATTATGAAGTGGCTTATGTATACAAGAAAACTACTTGTAAGGTTTTAACGGTCCAGAGAAATTTCTTTTAAAATGTTTGTTAATTGACTAAAAGTTATTTTTTTTAAAATTAATTAAAGAAATCGCTGCTTCAGAGGCTATATTTTAAATATTGTAATAAATTGTTAAACGTATTCTTGACGAGTTTTTTAACAGTGACAATATAGAGAATATTCATAAGGACCTATATAAATACAGAGATAGATAAAGATAGATATATAGACACTAGACAGATATATAGCTTTATTGAATAATCATAATTCATACATGAATAATACGTTATATATTTTATTAATAAGTACAGTTTTGAAACTCAACAGAACTTCTACAATGAGGATTCTCATAGCACTAGTCCTCCTGATGGTGCCAGCTGTTTTGGGCGGTACTAGATTCAGGGAACTGTACCAACAGATTGAGGAAGATTTGAAAGGGGACATGTTTCGGGATGCCAAAGATGATCCATCTGATGACGACTGGGGCGATAAAAAAGCCTGGGAAGAGATGAAAGGTTGGGGCGAGAAGAGATCTCGAGGTTGGGGAAAGGTTGGTCAATAGTTTAACACTATATATTTATCACTATTTGCACATAACTGTTTTTTTTTTCTTTCATAGTCATAGAACAACAAAATAGGAGGGAGATAAATGCCTTTATAAAAGATAGATAATTAAACAGATAGATTGATAGATAGATAAAGAGAGAGAGAGAGAGTTGAATATAGAGCAATATTTTACATTTCTTACATTTTATACTTTGTTATATAAATGATAAGATCATTACATTATAATCATTTACAATTTTTGAAACTATTTATGATTTTCTTAAGTAAAATGTAGATCTGATTATTTATGTGTTCTTTATCTGTCTGTCTGTTTGTCTGTCTAGAGAGAGAGAGAGAGAGAAGTAGAAACTTTTTTAGTCCAGCTTTGACAATCTTTATACTTTCTCTGTATATAGTATTATATATATGTATATATAAAGTTAGGCTACAAATGATACATACAAAATACTAGAAAAATGAATTGTGGTCTACACTATTTTATTCTACCAGTCAAGAGATGATGACGATGAAGATGCTAAAAAAGATTTGGTCGCTGACTTTAAACAATTTGCCAGACAGCAAGTAGGTTCAAGTGGGCAGAACTGCAACTTTAATTTTTCCTGTTTTTAAAACATTGAACGTTAATATAAGCAGATTTCATATGTACAGCACTTAATTTATTCAACCAGTTTTCTTTGAGTTTAAGGCGATCGATAGACATGAGACTTTCAGCAGTCTGAACAGGTAGAGCGGAACTGTTAAGTCCCCCCCCCCTTTTTTTTCATTTTGCCTATAGGCCTATCAGTGGTTCTTAAATGTGATCTGTGGACCCACAGGGGTCCATGAGACGACCGTAAAAGGTCCGCAGAAATATGAAAATTGTTTAGAATTAAAATAAAACCTCTTTGCTAAAAGCCAGTTTATCCGATGGGATAATTTTAATACTAATCCACTCGCCCCTCACTGCTATCTAATTTGTCTGCTATGTATTTATGTAACTTTTCCGCTTAGAGTTCCGTGAGCAAGTTTTGACTTTGTAAAGAGGTCCAGGGTCAAAAAGTTTGAGAGCCTCCGGCTTATATGACCCATTTTTAATTCTGCCATTTTTCTTTTAACATGCTAGCAAGCTGAGTTTAAACCTACATTATCTTTTCTAAGATCTTCACAAGTTACGCCTCCCTAGTCCAAATAATGTACGTTTGCGCACCCCTTAACCCCCCCCCCCCCTTTTTTTTTTTTTTTTTTTTTTTTTTTTTTTTTTTTTGAGAATCGCTGATCTAGATCTAGGTCTTACTTGTTTGTTTATTTTTTTTAGGTCGTTTTATTTGAATAAGTTCGAATAGAATCTTAAAAAGCAGTTTGAAATAATTTGGCATGAGGATATTGAGGTAACAATAATGATTGTTTGTCGACATAGGGTGTTAGCGAGGACTATATAGGCCTACAGCCTGGCAGTGTAGCTTGCGCTCTGGACTGTCGCCTCGATGAGCTCGGGTTTGAATCCCGGCCACTGACATCACATGCCTTCAATAAGTACATCTGGGATAGGATGTAATAACCATCACTTCTGAAGAAACTTCCAAAATATGTAAAACAACACAAGCAGATTAAAATATTTAGACGGGATTTAAGGACTTCCGTCTCAGTCAGGCCACTTGAGCCCTTTTAGACGATCGATTTGGAAAAAAACATATTGATTATCGTATTCATAAACCCTTGCGTTCGCTGGCACATATTTTTACAAAGCTTATTACAAAGGCTTATATCAACTCACTCTGTCTGTCTGTCTGGGTGGAATCTTGTACACGTTTGTTCTTCCCATTCCTATTCTCGGATCAAGTTGAAACTTTGCGCAACGTTTCATTGTCGATGACACCACATCAATTAATAAAAAATGAACCATCTAGTTAATCAATTAGTCGCAATTAATTTGTTTTGTTTTATATAGAAATGTACTACAGGGAGATAAGCCTTATGTAGAGAATTAGATCTTTCGCTAAAAATGTAAAACTACAGACTTTTGAAGACTAAAACACCTTCTGTTTTTATAAGTAATTGAATAGCTCAGCGGCTAACGCGTCGGCGGTTGATCGTGGATGTTCGAGACCTGGAGCTCAAATTCAGAATCGAGCAACTTTCTTTGAAATAACTTTTTTAAAAAGCAGCACGGAAACCTTCTCCAAGATACCCCCTCCCTCCCCTCCTGGCCAGCAAATTGATTGGACAGATCATTCTTTAAGCATGAACATTCGTTAAAGAAAAACAATTTATACAAATATTTCCAGTCACACAATTGTATTATTGTTAGTCCAGATCTGGGGGCTTGGTGGCGGAGAAAAAATCTCCCGTCTCCCCAGCGTCTGATCATCTAATTGATGGGGGCCTCCAGACAGAAAGGTCGTGAAGAGCCAATCCTTCATCCTCGCCAAGAAATAAAAGACTTTCCCGGGTCAAAGGTTCATAAAAGGGATTTATTTCGAACCTTTTGGGACACTTTCATCAGAGACGAGGTGGCTGAGGGGTAAAGCGCTCGGCTTTCGTACCGAGGGCTCTCGGGTTCAAATTTCGGTGAAGGCTCTAATGTTGGGGAAAAGTAAAGGTGGTTGGTTGTTGTGCTGGCCTCATGACACCCTTCTTTTAACCGTTGGCCAAATAAACCGATGACCTTTACATCATGTGCTCCATAGATAGCAATGTCTGAAATGGATTACTTAACTTTACTTAGTCTAGATCTCTACAAATTAATTAGCCTACTTAATTGTTTGCAAACAATTGATACAATTTCACCAAAAATTTATTTTTGTATTAAATAGTGTTTTTATCTTGCTTGTTAATCAGTTTAACGCGGCTCTTTCTTTCAATGACAAATTAAATATGTCTGTTTAGTTTACTGTATTATTTGAACATGATGTATGAAGTGATTTATTTATTTATATTAATTGTTAAATATTAATAAAAATGTTTTGTACGATGGTCTTCCATAAATTCCAATTTTGTTGCCAACTCTAAAGGCTATGAAGGAGGCTGAAGAGAAAGAAGCCAAAGCAGAAGTTTACCGTCAGATGGAAAGAGTTCAGATGAAAAAATATCTGTCAGAGAAAATGGAAGAACTAACTGAGAACTTTGAAGCACAAAGGATGAAATTCGTCTTTCAGACCACAGTACACTTTCTGTCTCTGTGCCAGGGCGGCAGCAATGCTAAAGAAATGTTAGAAGAGTAAGTTAATAAACAAAAATCTAAAGTTAGCTTCAAGTCACGGCAGTAGTCAAGTGTGACTCAAAAGGACAGGTACATGTGGAAATTGCAATAAATACGAATGCTTAGGCTATAGGCCTATTCTTTGTAAGTTAAAAAGTGCTAAAACACTCTAGGCATGTTGCAGGGGAAATATTAAACATATTCTAATAAGCCTATGCTATTATTTATTTTTTAATTTAAAGCATTGCTAACGGAATGATGGAAAATGTATTTCAGGCATACAACTAATAAAAAAAGAATGTCCAATTTTGGCAGATTGATGGCATAATTCTAAATTCTGCGGGTGGTCTTTTCGTTAAGTAATCTGTGCTATTTTAAAGCGAAGATTTTAGATACAAGTTTGCAGCCCTTATGGCCATCCCTGATTAGAAGCACTTAAAAGATATATTGACATGCTTTTCATTTTAAATTCTGTAAAAAAAATGTGGATTTTTTGGAAGAACTCATACCTGGAGGCTCATCAATACTGTGCAATATTAGTGTAACAAATGTCGGTTATTTAGATTACAAGATTTGAAACTAATATGTTTGAATAACAATCCAGCTTCGACTGACGCTAACATCAATAGAGAAGTGTGCCAGATATTTTCATGTAAAAATTTTTCGTTCGCAGATTGGACGGTGGTCAGCTGGGAGACAATGTGAAGATCTCAATGAATGATACATTCAGTGGTAATGACACCTCAATGGCAGGAGACACTGAAGGGTCATTCGATGGGGTTTGCATATTTAAAAAAATGCATTGAAAATTATACATAAACTACAAATCAATTATTATTTGTTTTTAAAGGCAATAATAGAAAAAGAATAAAGGGATACTCTGTTGGAGGGTACATAGAGATAATTTAATATCACCTTTACTGTCACCTACCTGCCGTAGTGTAATGAACCGTTGGGGCACCACAAAAGATCTGTCGACCGTCTTTATCCATTCCATTCCGTTCTTTGCCTTGTTTAGAATATCCTTCAATGACGCGCGTCCATTCTTTTATGCTGTCTTCCCATCGGTTGTTTATAACATTTAAGACTGAGTTGTTGTTTTTTTACAAACCTTATATAAACTCAATCTGTCTGTCTGTCTGTCTGTCTGTTTGGTACAATTTGTGCACATGTTATATCTCCCACTTCCCATTCTCGAATCAAGATGACGATTTACACAATTATTCACTGTAGCTAACAAACCATGACTCAATAAAAATATTAACCAATTAATTAATTAATTAGTGGTAATTAATTATTTTGTTTAATACAGAAAAGGGAAAATAAATCCCAAAGCATTGAGATTAATGACTGTATAAGTGGAGTTATTCCCCTTAGATTACCCCCCCCCTTTTTTTTTTTAAGTAATTTTTTTAAAATTTTGCATGTTGTTCCTCTCTGGCTCATGTAAAAACAGGAAATAGCCCGATGTTTCACCTTCTCGCGATCAGGTTCAAAGCACAAAAATAAATACGTAGATGAAACCAATGTTGTTGTTTTTTGCCCGGCTAGGTGACCTTGTTGAGTTTAATAATACATTCATATTTACATTCTAATTAGCATCGATATTATTTTGTTTTCCTGTGACATTTAATGTTTGGATATAAAGCAATTTTGTTTCCAACTTTACATCTAGACACACCTGAAATGGTTTGCAGAAATGGACAAACCAACTAAGATCAAATACCTTCTCTTTGGCTACATGATGTCCATGTGTGGTGCTGCACAACAAATGACCGGAGAAATACAACTGCTGCAACTGAAAATCGACCAGTGCAGGCAAGGAGTCGCACCCTGTGGTAAGTGCTTTAATATTTTATACCTAGTATAGAGCTACTGACCTCAACATTTAACTCTGTGAACGTTGTCACTTTGTTATTTTTTTCATTCACGACTCTATTGCTTCTCAGTTAATAAACGTTGTATTTAGGGTTTTGACGATACATTTTTGACTCCAAACAATGTTAAGGGCGCTATTTTAAAAGATCAATGTTGGCAACTAAATAATACATTTATGATGCCGGATACACCAAAATAGACAGCTATTTGAAGTTATCCACCATCCTAGCCAACTAAATAATACATTTCTGTTAACCGGATACACCAAATAGATAGCTATTTGTAATTATCAACCATACATAAAAAAACCTCCCATTATACTTCGTCTTATAGAGAGTATAAAGTTTAAAAGTCATAGAATGTGATTTCACAGTAATCCCATCGCATTCAAGAGGGACTAGATAAATCGCACTTGGGAATATGACATTCCTATTAACCAGTAACTTATCTTAGTCGACCCACGGACATATAATATGTATAAAGCCAGCTTTTAAGGTTAATCCTTAAGTGTACTGGCCAGTAAATTTGTCGCATACCTTTCCCACTTCTCTCCCAAGTGCAATATATAAACACCAGATCGAATTGAATATCTTTTCAATCAGCTGGTAGCTGTTGAATACGACTATATAGAAATTACCCATAGTCAGCGCTGCCTTGCGCCGCATATAGTGATCTGGATCAGTACCGAGGCGCAGCGCGCTACGTAGGCCCCTATATGGTACCACCGAACACAGTAATGAGCATTGCCATTGGGGAACTTTGGACTCCCGGTACACGCCCGTCCATTGGATTTTCCAACGGCCATTTGATAATGGTGTCTTTAACGGCGTTTCTCTCTTGGAAATACTGTTTGCAGACAGAAAAAATACAATTGGGTTAAACCTGGTTGCGAGTTAGCAGTTTGTGAATGAAAAGAATACGACCTTCTTACACACAATTCGACCAGTTCCACACAACTTATAAGTGAGCTTCCTCATTGCCTGACAGTTCTCGCCAAGAGCTGACCATATTTTGATTCCCGTTGCTCTGACATTCGTCACTTTGCCTATCTAGTACAGTATGTTTATGAGAGCAGTCAGCACTCTAGCAAGGTTTCTGTAATAGTTTTATAGGGTCAGTGGGTGCAAATTTACTTATAATTAGTGGCAAAAATTTCAGACATAAGATAATCATAGTGGTCTGAGCTTTGATGAAATTTTCATTATTTAGATCCGGTTCACGATATAATACAGTAAGAGAGAAAAAAGAGAAAACAATATAGAGAAATGGGTTGGGGCAATATAATGAAAGAAATAAATCAATTAAAGGAAGGTTTTGAGAATATTAAGTTATACATAATGATTTCCATCCCGATGCAGTTGTGTAGTGTAACAGTAAGGCTACTTTTAAATACACACATGATTCAATAATGACCATATGTGTATCACAACGAATGTCTATAGGCATAACTGTCTTTTGATTAAGACCAATATTTATTACTATTGATATTACTGTCTAAAAGTAAAAGTCTATGGTAAAAAAAAAAAGAGCCCAGTAGAAATGTCTAAGAAAAATCGGAAAAATCTTGGAAGACAATAGCCACCCGCTCCATCATAACTACGTCAGGTCGTCGCGAAGTGGGCGACTACTTGTCAATCAAGACAAGAACAGAGCGGTACAAAACTCGATCAGGAAGCATGAAAAGGACCAAGATACCTGTTTGTAGTCGCTGAATGAACTCTTTATGTTGTGTCTGTTTTATTTATGTGTATGTTTCTCTGTTGTGTTGTCTTTATATTAGAAAAGAGTCCTTGTAATCACAACAAATTTCTATATGGATCAATAAAGCAGTCTTAGTCTTAGTAAGTGGTTAGCACATTGTAATTCTATACATTTGAAACTATTTTCTCTAGGAGACTTGGTTCCATAGATGATGACGACCTACACAACTAGAAGTGAGACAGCGTCTTCCGAAATTACATTCAAGTATTGGCTTACAAATCACAGCTTTTCATCCAATTCATTTTTTTATATACTTTAAATTTCTTTTTTTCACGAATCGAGCCATTACATTTGTTTGGTTAGTCATGATTTATTTTCAGTATTCAACATCAAGACATGCTTTAGTTGTTTTAAAATCATTTGTGAAGAAATTATTTATATACTGATTATGTGTACAGTAGGCCTAATTGTGTGTGCAGTTTCTAAAAATAAACAAAGTATTAAACTTAATTTGTTATGTTTTTTATATATTAAAGAATACATAAGAGCTGGTCTGTTATAAAGATACACACCAGAAGTATTAAGTAAATGGAACATGTTTGTGTACTTGCGGTAAAGTGTACACGAGACAGCGGCTACTGGAACAGTTTGTCCTACAGTAGTACACACAGGAAATGCTACAGTATGTGTATAGGCTTAATAACCAATGATTGGGTGGCTTCCTATTCCGATGCATACTAAGAATTTTCTAATTGGCAGCATGGAAACCTTCTCCCATGTAATCTTTCCCCTCACATGTCTATGGAGCATAAGGCAATGAGCATGCAGTAAATAAACAACATATTTCCACAGATCTTTATAAGGCCATTTGGTGATTGAAAACAAAACATTTGTTCAACATTCAAGAGATCCTTATTTCTTGACATCTTATTGTAATTATTTTCTTTAAATGATAAGTTGATGCTTTTTTTTTTGCTTCTTCTAATTTTACCTTCTAAACATAAGGCAAGACATCTTCCTCACTATTTTTGCTTGGTATTAATGTTCCAGGCTCGAGTCCTATAAAAATAAGCTTAGGTTTTTGCCGTTTTTTGGAGTAACTCTACATTCTAGGATTGTTTCATAAGCATCAGACTTTGCTTCTCGGGATTCGCTCATTAATTAAAGTTCTTTAACACGTTTAATGCTTATTCAACCTTTCCATTCAGCTATTTCTATTCTTATATCCATTTCAAACAGTTATGCTCCATTATAAGATAGGCCTAACTCTATAACAAATATATAGACCTAAACTGAAGTAGGCCTACACAGTCATATATATATAAACCTTGGATTGAAAATCAAACATATAGATGTATACTTGATACAGTTATCGGTGTCTACAATCTAATAAGAATTAATTATAATGATAATTGTATTTATAAAGCGCAGTTAACAAAGATAATGTAGATTCACACTCTAGAACATAACAGACATAAATAAAAGAGTTAAAAAGACTAATGTACATCAGAGACAATGGCATTAACCAGAGGAAATTCAATGTACCGATTGTTTAGTTGATGAAGAAAATAAAAACATTCTTAAATTTCTATGAGAAAAGCGTCCGCTGGCTGAGCATTGGCAATATATTGTTATTGTGGCTTAACTTTGAATCCCAAAATTTAGATAGATGTAGCCTGACTTTATCTTATATATTACAGGCGTTACTTAAAAAAAAAGACAAAAAAAAAACAAAAAAAAAAACAATTACGCCCTACGCATTTCACCTGTCAATCTAGTCATGCATGTTAATCAACGACTTAAACTCATGTCAATTGTTTTCCTGGCTGATTCAGGCAACCCATTCCATTCTCTAATGGCGCATGGGGAGAAGGAGCACTTGTACGAATTTGTTCTAGCGCATGGAATAAGAAATGTGCTTTTAGAATTGACAAACGTGTATTGTAACTTTGATACTAACATTGACAGTGATATGGAGTATGTGTGTGTTTCTATGTGACAGTGAGGAGAGGTAAAGCGATTGGTTGGTGGCTGTGCAGTGTAAAATGATGAAATATGAGCAGATCTGTCTTAATGGACGTTAAGAACGGCAGATGATCTAGAGACAATATAAAGACATGTTCTTGTTTTGAATTAAATAATTGTTGCATGAACGCAATCTTTCAAAGCAATGTTAATTTAATAATTAGCTTTATTATCATAAAATATGTGTTAATTTTATGAAGCGTCTAGAAAAATGCCTGCCATTTATTTACATTCACAAGTAAAAGATAAAAAATTACTAACGTCACATTTGATGAAAAAAAATTAAATTATTGCCAATAGTATCAACAGCCTCATTGAAGTAAAAGAATAGAATGTCGAATTTAATAATAAAAACAAGCTTAATACATTCACATACTGTTAAAAAAACAACAAAGTCTGCTGCGTAGGCCATTAGGTTATTGCTTGTTAAAATTTTTGTTTTTAATTATTTTTTTGTTTGCCTTCCAATGTAAAGCTTTGTCTTCCTTTCTGTCCTAATTTGGTAGGGCAGGTGCGATGTTACAATAATGTTGTATGGCAAAGGGAGAGAACTGATAATTGTTCAGGAAAATTATAATTCATGTATTATGTACCCGTAACAATGATATCACATCTTAGCTTATTTTTCTTCATTTTAGCTCAATATAGAGGGGAAAAAAAATGAAAACCCCATTGAAACAGGTGTATGTCTTTTGCTTTGTTTTATGTTTTTAATTTTTCGGATATTTAAAAAATGCAAATTAGCACCAAAATGTATAAATACGAAGCGATAGGCTAAATACATTTTTTATTCCATATCTCCTATAGGTAAGCATAGACCCAGTCTGTTTATACGTACCATTAGAGTACACAAAATCCAGGGGGTCTGTGGCTGATTGGAGCTTAAGTTTCTAGTTAAGATATAGTAGAAGTTTAACTAATCGAAACACGAATGGCGTAATAATCTTTTTTTTTTAAAGAACCTTTGTAAGTCATTAGATAAGACAGTAAATCCTTCAAGTTGTCATAAGAGATCCATCATACAACCCGGCTTCAATTTATAAAAAGGTTGCCGGACACCAGCACGCCTATAGGAAGATAACAAGGAGGATAAAACTTGACAAAGGAAGGACCAAAAATAAAAGACAAATAAGACTTTATAAACACAAGAGCACAAGACAAAGTAGAACCACAGTGGTTGAAAATAACGATGGAACTCTTCTGACTGAAGAAGTAGATATGCTTAGAAAGTAGACAGAATGTTGCAAATATCTGTATAACTTCGACATAAATACCTTGGGATAACAGAGAACTTGGAGAGGCTCCAATACTACAAACAGAATTAGAGAAAGCATAAAGACCACTTAAATATAGCAAGTCGCCTGGAATTGATAACATGCCATCAACATTTTAAAAACACGGTGGATCACACGTAACTAAATGTTTAAGGACAATATGCCAGAAATTATGGGGCGAAAAAAATATGGCCGAAAAAGTGGCCCCAATCTTTAAATATTCCACTGCCCAAGAGAGGAAACTTGAGACAATGCCAAAACTATATATCTGATCTGGTCATCCGAGAAAGATAATATTTAACAGACTTAAGAGAAAAGCCGAGGATGTCCTTTCCAAAGAGCTGGAAGGCTTCAAAGCAGGTAATATCAAACTGTGATGAAAAAATGGCTTCAACACCAATAAGAAACTAAAACAACTTCAAAACTCTTTTGATCAGGAAAGTGATGAAGCTGTTCGACATAGATTATAACCTTATCGATTTTTATCAAATCCTTATATTAAAACGCAAATTACTCATACTTCTGAGCAACCAAATAAGAGAAAATTTTAGGACATCCACAAGAGTGCGGCAAAGATGCTTTTTCTCTCCAGCTTTTTAAAACATATTTCTGGATCATATTATGATGAAACTCCTAGCTTTATAATTAACGGGCTGCCTATTTCCAATCTCAAGTTTACAGATGATATAAACCTCAAGTGAGATAATCCAGATCAGGTACAACATTTTACTTCAAAACTGGGTGTTGCAGCTGGATTAGTTGGCATGGAAATCAGTGCTGAAAAAAGCAAAATATTAGTTTGCTGTGGAGATAGAACGAAATGTTGCATACAGTTGAATGGCAAAACATTAGAAGAAGTTGAATCATTTAAATACCTAGGTTCAAATATAACAAGAGATGGCAATAAAAAAAAAAAAAAAGAAATTAAACACGTTTAAGCTTGGCGTCCGCTGTCATGAACAAACCGTTGAAAATTTGAAAGAGTAGCATCAGCCTCGAAGTAAAACTAAAACTGTAGTCGTGCATAGTGGTCTCTGTACTGCTATATGGTTGTGAAAGTAGAACACTGAACGCTGAGGCTGAAAAAAGAATTCACGTATTTGAAAGTAAAGAGTACAAAAAATGTTTGGTATCAGATACCAGTAAAAGTAGACAAATGAGTTTGTACTTTTATAAGTCAACACTCTGGATGGCAAAACCATGAAGAGACGAAAGCTGAGAGCTGGTTTGATCATATTGTAAGACATGACTCATTGTCAAAAATCATCCTTCAGGGTACAGTGGAGGGAGCATGAAGAAAGGGTCTTCTAAAGAAAAGTTGGCTGGATAACATAGAAGCATGGACCGGCCTCTCTCTTTTCATCAGTTTAACCGAGAAATACATAGAAGCCTAATTGAAAAAGCACTGGTTGTGTGTGTGAGAGTATTTGTTTCGTGTGTGAATATTGTTCGTATTTGTATCCATATTGTTATTGTTATAGTAGTTATGCTGAGGAGGACTATTGTAGTAAAACTGAATTTCCATTTGTTAGGACCAATAAAATTATTTTATATTCTGCTAAGAACAGCTGCTGACAGGTAAATGTGGAGGGATTTGGTTACGTAAGCTGTCCCCTACAACAAACGTTGTCAATGGAATGATGATAAAACTGTAAAAACTAGGATTACACTATATTTAATGAAATATATTAGTAAACTCAAAATCGTTAACCTACTTTATATCAAATATCATATTTCTTTGACGAAAAATTTTACGGTTGCTCATTATTCACAATAATATAAAATGTGAAACATAAAGCACATTTTCTTCCTCTAATATCCTACTTTCTGAGAAACAGTACCTCTAACTAGGGACTCTGGTTCTTTCTTCTGTCCACGTATCAGCCTAAGCGCTTGTATCTGTGCATATCTTGTTTCTGCATCCGTGAGAGCTCTTGATGCGTATGCAATTTATACGACCTTCCTGGAGTAATACAGCTCCCAGTCCATCTTTACTTGCATCACATTCTATCTCTACGTTCTTGTTGACATCATAATATGCCAAAACTGGAGGGTTTGTACAAAGATGTTTCAATTCTTCAAATCTCTTGTTTTGTTCATGATTCCATTGAAATTCTACATCATCTTTTGGAAGCTTTCGTATTGGAGCATCTGCTTGACTTAGACTAGGAATAAATTTTGCTAGGTACTGAATTAAACCTAGAAATCTTCTGATTCCATCTTTGTCTTGAGGAGCTGACATGCCAATAATTGCCTTTATCTTTGCTGGATCTGGTTCTAAACCTTTCTCTGACAAGATATGGCCCATATAAGGTACTCTGTTTTGCCTTATCTTGCACTTGTCATAGTTGCATTAGATTGTACTCCGTTGCTCTTTGCATGATTGTTTCAAAATGTGATCATAATGTTCAACATCTCTACCAGCTACTAAAATGTCGTCTATGATGACATATGCTCCTTCAATACCTTGAAACATTTCATCCATAATTCTTTGGTAAATTTCTGGCGCTGATTTGATCCCAAAAGGTAATCGTAACCATCTATATCTTCCCAGAGGTGTGTTGAAAGTTGTGAGAAATGAAGATTCTCTTTCAAGCTTTATTTGCATAAACCCTGACTTGGCATCGAGAACTGAGAATATCTTCGAATCTGGAATATTAGTGATCACATCTTCAATAGTTTTCATCGGGTGATGTTACCGTCTGATTGGTTTATTAAGATCTTTTGGATCAATACATATTCTCACTTTGTCATTACTGAACGAAACAACCATGGAGCTAACCCATTCAGTAGGTTCATGTACTGGAGGAATAAATCCATCAGCTTGCATTTCTTTAAGTTTTTCTTCAACTTTAATGCGTAGTGATGCTGCTAAGCGACGTGATGGATGGATAACTCCTTTAGCATTTTCATGTAACTGAATCTTATATTCTCCTGGCAGTGTTCCAGTTGTTTTCAGCATTTCAGGAAATTCTCTTTGTAACTCGTCTTCTGCCTTGGATTCTATGCTGTCTATCCGTTGTAGTAGTCCTAAACATTCTGCTGTGTCACCACTCAAAATGTTCTCTTGACTAATGTCTACTACCTCAAACCTTGCTTTCACCTCTTGGATATTATTTTTCAAAGGTAGCACCACTGCTCCTACAGTCTTAATAACATGATTAGTGTAAGACTTGAGTGACTTTGCTGAATAAGCAAGTTTTACTTTGTCGTTGAGCTTTTCAAACTCTGACTTGACAAGAATGTTACACCTTGCACCAGTGTCAATACGGAAAATTAATGTCTTGCCATGTACTACTAGTTTTACAGTCCACTTGTCTTCAACGACATTGATGTTCTCAAGATTACCCTTTTTATACTGGCTACTTGCAGTGCTAATAGGTACAACATTTTCATCACTGTGGCTGTCATCTTCTACCAGATTGACGTTGCGTCTTTTTCTGCACATTTGAAACCAGTGGTTTTTCTTCTTGCAGAAATTGCATGTGGTTCCTATTGCTGGACATTTTCCCTTTTCTTGGTTCTTGCCGCATTTACTACATAATTTATCTGAGTTGTCTTTAGACTTCTGCTTGAGTACATTGTGTGACTGTCTCATGATTGTTAGAACTTCTTGGCCCCTAAACATTTTCACTTGGCTTTGCGACATCTCATATTGTTGTCCTATTTCTATAGCCTTGCTAAGGGTCAACTACTGTCCCTGGTCAAGTAGTCTTAACTGTACCTTTTCGTGTATGACTCCACTAATGATCAAATCAATAAGTATTTCATCTAGATCATCATACTCACAGTCCATAATGAGAAGCTTTAGGTCTTTAACAAAGTTATCAAAACTTTCTCCTTCTACCTGCTTTCTCTGATGTGCTGTAAATCTTGTCTTGGTCTTATGTAGTCTTCTATTTTCTTTAGTAGCAATTGCGGATCTCCCTCTTCACTATCACTAATATTTAGAGTTTTGTAAACCTCACGGCTTTTTGTTTACTATCGGCACCAGCTAACGGTCCTTTGAAACAAAAGCTCACCTGCTGTTGAAACCTTAAAAACTCTTGGTACAGATCTTTAGCATTCCAATTCAAGATTGGTTGCTCAAAATAAAAAGAAGCCATTATTAGATTAATAAAAAACTTTTTCTGGACAGCTTTTTAAGTTTTACTCTGACACCATGTAGAATATTTGTATTACACAAATAACAAACTAGTGCTTAAGAGGGAAGACATATTAGGAACTCCATTTATTACGTAAACACAAGCGGTGTTGCACTGACGCGCTAGTGTGCAAATGTACATAAAATATCATTATGTTACAGCGCTCTTTAAGCGTTATTTTGCCCATGAGTACAATAGAGGAGCTCTGAGTAACAGATTCATTTTAAAATGTCTTGTTTGAACGAACTATTCGTGAAAGAGGTTGTCTGGGGTGAATGTACACTTTGGTTTCTTATAGTTATAATGTTTTTTGTTTGTGGAATGCACAAATTGAAAGACAAATTTCCATATGCACAATAAAGATTATTATTATTATTATTATACCTGCCATCATTCTGCTGTTTACCAAATTATTTGTGTGTTATAACCACAAATATTAATGTATAAATTCAATCCCTTGATAAAATGTTATAAAGTAAACAACTGAATGAATACCTTAGGGAAGACACCACCCAAAGAAAGTGGACATGTCCTCCTTTTGCCGGCGTCTGGTAACCTGGCCATATGCTTAAGTGGGCTTAACATAAATATACATTTTGAAGGTAAGTGCTGAAACGATAAATGATACATACACTGTCATATATAATTGCAGCACAATGTACATCATTTTAATGAGAGAAAATTGTGAAGTAATTATTATCAGAAGTAATGGAGAGTACTGAGCAGGGTGCAAACCCTGCGATTCCAATTTGATAGAAATTTGATTTACACCTACTTTTGAAAAGATAGTGCGCCTAAAAAGTCGTCTCAAAATGTAATCTGGTGAAATTAGTTTCTAAAATGTGGACTCATATTTTAAAGAATATAAAGCTACATTTTTTAGTACAATCTTTTTGGATTGTCTTTCAAGAAGCCATGAGAATAAGAAAAAGGAATCTATAGACTCAGTTGCATTCAGATCTAAATGCCACGCCTAAATATCTATTCAAATAAATATGAAAAGAAATTCAATCGTACTTCTGTAAGCTCTATGCTTGAGAGGAGTACCCCTCCTTCCCTTAAGCACACTCTTAAACAAATGGCTTGGGCGTGTGTGTGTGTGTGGCAATGCCAGTTTGACTTCCGACAAAGTTTCTATAAAAGACATTGGCGTCTGGTTTAATTAAGACACGGGGAACGTTCGCTCTGCATCGTCTGCTGAAGCTTCGAACTAACAGACTTTCATTTGGTAAGCTTTCCCTTAGATTTGACTTAATTAGTTATCCTCTTAGTGGATCTAAATGAATTGTCACTGAACTTATTTTTTTTGTGAAAGAATTTATCAAATGAAAGTTAATTGAAATTACAATCACTTAGGAGAAAAAGGGCTAGTCTTTTTTTTTAAACAGACGTCTTCAAGCCTCTACTTTTATCCTGTAGATCTAACTCTCATTGAATAATTAAAAGAACAAAACAAAAAAAAAAAAGCCGACGAGTTGCAAGCCAAAAGGTGCCTTTAAAAAGTCTGTCAGGGAAATTGTAGGACTTTTACTTTTCGTACAAGTCTATAAACACGAACTCTAAACTAACAGAAAGAGACAAGGCCGGATTTAAGAATGTGGAGGCCTTAGTGCAGAATTTTTATGGAGGCCCCTACACTTTTTCGAAAGCTTTAATAAAAATCCTCTTATTAATAAAAATATTAATATTTAAAAGCATGTCATATTATAAAATACCTAATAAATCTAGTTTTTTTTTAAAGAAAGAATTTTATAAACTAATATGAACACAGAACTAAAATGTTATCTAGTTTCTGTGTCAAACCAATTAGGGCCGGAATTAAGGAATTGCAAAACTCAGGGCCTCATCCTTAAAATAGTCCTCCACATTTCAAAAATATTAAATTCAATGAAATATGCACATTAAACAACACCAGCAATAGTTGCCATTAGAATTTTTTTTTTATAAATATTTTTAATCAACGGGTGACCCGGATATTACGTGGGTGCTCGTAGTAGTGATACTCTTTAAAAAAAAAGATAGGCCTATTTGCTTTTCTCAGACTTAGGATAAAATTGAAAGACGAGATAAAATGATAATTTGAACATTTTAGGAGAAAAAAAACACACTTTTTAACGGGTATTTTTTTTTGTTACACCTTTTTAAAATATTTTTTTGGTCTTCTAATGTTATCAATGAAAGTTTATTTCTTTCAAATGATTGAAATGTCTGTTCAAATTGTATTTGTGTTTGTTGGGTTCGTTAAGGTATTATAGGTTATGAAATAGGCCTAGGCACGTTGTATGGTTAAGTCCAATAGTATTACAAACATTTGTCTGAATTCTACAGAAATTTCAACATGAAGTTTCTCACTGCACTGGTCCTCCTGATGGTGTCAGCTGTTCTAGGAGGCAGCTTAAAATCCTTGTTCGCAGAGATTGAGGAGGATCTGAAGGAGAACATGTTTCGGGAAGAGAAAGATGATCAGCCTGACGAAGACTGGGGCGACAAAAAGGATTGGGGTGAAATGAAAGGTTGGGGCGATAAAAAATCTTGGGACGACTTGAAAGGCTGGGGCGATAAGAAATCTTGGCGCGATCACAAATCTCGAGGCTGGGAAAACCGCAGACAGGTCAGTGGTCAAAATATCACCAAATATTTTCACCATACTAAAACAATTATTGCATAATTACACACCAACGCACTATGTATTATCTATCTATCTATCTATCTATCTATCTATCTATCTATCTATCTATCTATCTATCTATCTATCTATCTATCTATTTATCTATCTATCTATCTATCTATCTCTATCTATCTATCTATCTATCTATCTATCTATCTATCTATCTATCTATCTATCTATCTATCTCTATCTATCTATCTATCTATCTATCTATCTATCTATCTATCTAATCTAGCTATCTCTCTATCTATCTATCTATCTATCTATCTATCTATCTATCTATCTATCTATCTATCTATCTATCTATCTCTATCTATCTATCTAATCTATCTATCTATCTATCTATCTATCTATCTATCTATCTATCTATCTATCTATCTATCTATCTATCTATCTATCTATCTATCTATCTATATCTATCTATCTATCTATCTATCTATCTATTCTCCCTCTCCCCCTAATATAACAACGCTTTCCGGTGTATTACGAAATAAAATGCTTAAAATGTATGTAGACTTTTCAAATTGTATTAATATTAATTAAAATATATAAAAAAAAAAAAGATTGATAATTATTTATGGGTAATTGTAGATCTAACCAATTTATTGAGAAAAAAAACAACAATTCGAAATGAAATTGTGAAAATGTTAATGCTCATCTCATTTAGGACAGAGATGATGACAGTGACAGCAAAGAGAGCGACAAGGAATTAGTCTCTGACTTCAGAAGATATGTCCGCATGCAAGTAAGTTGAATGTAAGTAAGGTGAATGCAAGTAAGTTGAATGTAAGTAAGGTGAATGCAAGTAAGTTGAATGTAAGTAAGGTGAATGCAAGTAAGTTGAATGCAAGTAAGTTGAATGTAAGTAAGGTGAATGCAAGTAAGTTGAATGCAAGTAAGGTGAATGCAAGTAAGTTGAATGTAAGTAAGGTGAATGCAAGTAAGTTGAATGCAAGTAAGGTGAATGCAAGTAAGTTGAATGCAAGTAAGTTGAATGCAAGTAAGGTGAATGCAAGTAAGTTGAATGTAAGTAAGGTGAATGCAAGTAAGTTGAATGCATGTAAGGTGAATGCAAGTAAGTTGAATGCAAGTAAGTTGAATGCAAGTAAGGTGAATGCAAGTAAGTTGAAGAATGCAAGTAAGGTGAATGCAAGTAAGTTGAAGAATGCAAGTAAGTTGAATGCAAGTAAGGTGAATGTAAGTAAGTTGAAGAATGCAAGTAAGATGAATGCAAGTAAGTTGAAGAATGCAAGTAAGTTGAATGCAAGTAAGGTGAATGCAAGTAAGTTGAAGAATGCAAGTAAGGTGAATGCAAGTAAGTTGAAGAATGCAAGTAAGGTGAATGCAAGTAAGTTGAAGAATGCAAGTAAGTTGAATGCAAGTAAGGTGAATGTAAGTAAGTTGAAGAATGCAAGTAAGGTGAATGCAAGTAAGTTGAAGAATGCAAGTAAGGTGAATGCAAGTAAGTTGAAGAATGCAAGTAAGTTGAATGCAAGTAAGGTGAATGTAAGTAAGTTGAAGAATGCAAGTAAGTTGAATGCAAGTAAGTTGAAGAATGCAAGTAAGTTGAATGCAAGCAAGTTGAATGCAAGTAAGTTGAAGAATGCAAGTAAGGTGAATGCAAGTAAGTTGAAGAATGCAAGTAAGTTGAATGCAAGTAAGTT
Organism: Biomphalaria glabrata; assembly: GCF_947242115.1. NCBI lineage: Eukaryota > Metazoa > Mollusca > Gastropoda > Planorbidae > Biomphalaria > Biomphalaria glabrata. The sequence goes on from NC_074723.1 coordinate 11,060,619, forward strand.
GAATGCAAGTAAGTTGAAGAATGCAAGTAAGTTGAATGCAAGTAAGTTGAATGCAAGTAAGGTGAATGCAAGTAAGTTGAAGAATGCAAGTAAGAAGAATGCAAGTAAGTTGAAGAATGCAAGTAAGGTGAATGCAAGTAAGTTGAAGAATGCAAGTAAGGTGAATGCAAGTAAGTTGAATGCAAGTAAGAAGAATGCAAGTAAGTTGAAGAATGCAAGTAAGGTGAATGCAAGTAAGGTGAATGCAAGTAAGGTGAATGCAAGTAAGGTGAATGCAAGTAAGTTGAATGCAAGTAAGTTGAAGAATGCAAGTAAGGTGAATGCAAGTAAGTTGAATGCAAGTAAGTTGAATGCAAGTAAGTTGAATGCAAGTAAGGTGAATGCAAGTAAGTTGAATGCAAGTAAGGTGAATGCAAGTAAGTTGAATGCAAGTAAGTTGAATGCAAGTAAGAAGAATGCAAGTAAGGTGAATGCAAGTAAGTTGAATGCAAGTAAGGTGAATGCAAGTAAGGTGAATGCAAGTAAGGTGAATGCAAGTAAGTTGAATGTAAGTAAGTTGAATGCAAGTAAGTTGAATGCAAGTAAGGTGAATGCAAGTAAGTTGAATGCAAGTAAGGTGAATGCAAGTAAGTTGAATGCAAGTAAGAAGAATGCAAGTAAGGTGAATGCAAGTAAGGTGAATGCAAGTAAGTTGAATGCAAGTAAGTTGAATGCAAGTAAGTTGAATGCAAGTAAGTTGAATGCGTATGTAGATGTCAAATCTGTGTAAAAATGAGATGTGCACATAGCTTGGTAACACAGATCTATGGGACAGAACTATTCGGTTTGAACGGAAATATTCTGAAACGAATTTCAACAAAATGGAAGAGAGGAAAATTTCACTGTGTAATTGTGTAGGACTTTAGGCTATATTGAGTAGCGTTTTACGTGTATTTCTGTAGCATTGTAGCCTATAGTGTGTAGCATTGTGTATCGTGTTACGGTGTTGCACTGTATATTTGTTAAAAAAAAAATGTAGGGACTTTGATATAAAAACATGTAATATACTTTGAAAAGACAATATCTCCTATATACAACGTATAGAGCGATTGTCTTTCTCTTAATAACAAAAGAATGTTACATTAAAAAACAATGGAACATTTTTTCCCCGCCCCCCCTCCCGAGAAAGAATGCTGGTTAAGCGAATGTATAAATCTACTACACTTTATAATATTCCAATGATAGACTTTTAGATCTATACTTAGAAGACACTGCGAAAATTTTTTTCTAAATATTAATTTATTAAACTCTTGAATCAATAATTCCTTATGTCTAGAAATTGCCGAAATCAAAAGTCCTTTCAAGCACGCGATAGTCCTTTAAAAACTGATGCTGGATTACAGTTGGATGTAGATTATATCTTATCTTATAAAATACAGACGTTACTTCAAAAAAAAAAAAAGATGATTATGTCCTACGAGTGTCCATAGGTCAATCTAGTCATGCATGTTAATCCATAACTTAAACTCTGCCAAGTCATTGGTTTTCCTGGCTGACTCATGCTACCCATTGTGAATATTTGTCAAAATGTGTCCTAGATTATGGGACAAGGACTGTGCCTTTATTTTTCTAAGTATTTTATTAGTCTTTGTTTTTGTATTTGAAGACTTCGGTGCTTTATGTATAAGTGATTTCTAGATATAGTTCTGTCGGCAAATTTACTTTTAATTTTTTTTACTTCGAAAAATTATAACTGTCAAACTAGAGTTTTCCCCGTGTGGCCAACGAGCTAGTAATTCTTTTCTCAGTGATACACATCAACTGTTATATCTAAAGGAAATCGTTAGAGACGTTTTTGAGATCCGTGTCCAGATTTCCCCCTTCACCTTCCATAAAGTTATGATTTGAATAGAGGTAGGCCTAGGCCCCTATTGTAAAACAGAATACTCAAGTGGTATCCTACTTATTAGAAACATAAATATATTTAGGAGCGTTAACCTACATCTTCGGCTTTTTTTAAAAAGCGTAATGCACTAAGTACTCCATAGTTGAATTATGCTTTGTGCGTAACGTAATATTGAAGAAATATAGCCTATAGATCTAGATCTAGGCTAAAGTTTAAAAAGTTGTTAGCTTTATTCACTTGGCTATAGAATGTACACTCTACTATTTCAATGCAGCATTCAGACGAGAATAAACAACTCGCATAAAACATTATTGGCTTCGGTCTATTTACTTAGTTTTAAATGTGGCCACTCCTTTTATGCTATCCAACATAACTTCATATTTCAGTGAAATTTTGTTTCTCTTGTAGATCTAGTCTTATGTTTGATTTTTGTATGGAACGATTTGAAAGGATAGCGTGATAGAGCACAAATCAAAATGAAAGGAAGAATGGACATTACACACGCCTCTCAGTGTTTAGGTTTTAATTTTGTATATTATGTTTCAAGCTAATCATAATTGTTTCACAATTAGATCTTGGTCCTAAATATGCTTTGTTATTAAATGTTCGCGCAATTTATCTCATAGACGTTTCATAATTTTGGGTTTTGTTGCCAACTCTAAAGGCTATGAAGGAGGCTGAAGAGAAAGAAGCCAAAGCAGAAGTTTACCGTCAGATGGAAAGAGTTCAGATGAAAAAATATCTGTCAGAGAAAATGGAAGAACTGACTGAGAACTTTGAAGCACAAAGGATGAAATTCGTCTTTCAGACCACAGTACACTTTCTGTCTCTGTGCCAGGGCGGCAGCAATGCTAAAGAAATGTTAGAAGAGTAAGTTTAAAATATTAACATTAAAAACAACACAAGAAAATGGTTCGTTGTAAAGCTTACTCTAGAGACGCCTTTCATAAAACCGAACTTAGAAGAAGATTAAAGCTCAACAATAGTTTAATAAATAAACACTAAAATTAAATAAGACTGGGGCTCAGGAAAACACAAGCCACAAAGATTAAATCATGCTTCTTAGTTCATGCACTGAACTGTCAGTGAACTGACAATACTCTTCTAAACCTCTAAACTACAAATTTCAATACTTTGATAGTCACAATGAACTAAAAGGAAATAAAAATAGCCTACTCTTTAAAAAAAAAACACCACAAAATTAAAGCTCAATACTGCAAGATTTATATCTCTTAATTACCACTAATAAATAAACTAATTGGTTACTTTTTTAAAAAATTAATTCGTATATTGTCTTCGACACTTAACAATTATGCAAAGTTTCAAATTGATCCGAGAATGGGAAGTGGGGGAAAAACGGGTACAAGATTTTTACCAGACAGAGTGAGTTATAAAAACAGTAGGCCTACATGACGTACATGTTATGTACTTGGAATCGCAACAAATTTCCAATTTTCCAGACATGAGGTCATTAGCTTCCTAAAGGAGGAATCGTCTTAAAAAAAACTTTTTAAAATGTTACTTGTATTACAAACAGAAGCGTGTAGAAAATTAAATTCGCGCTACTAAAAAGTACCTTTAAAAACACACACACAGTTTGTCTACACTGCCTTTATTTAGTACACCGGATACACCAGGCTAGCTATGGAGGAACTTTCTTTCTTCTTCTTATCTTATAAATTACTGACGTTACTTCAAAACAGAAGACGATTACTTCCTATGCGTGTCCCTGTGTCAATTTAGTCATGCAATGCTAATCAATGAAATAAACTCTGCTAAGCCGTTGGTTTTCTTTACTGATTCAAGCAACCCATTCCATGATCTAATAGCACTTGGGAAGAAGTAGCGTTTGTACAAATAAAAATCTCCAATAAGGATCAATAAAGCTTTCTTAGTCTTAAAAGTGGAAACCATGTGTCTAAGGGTCCCCGTCATTGGTCTGGATGAAATTAATTTTTCTGTATAAAAAGGTAGAAAATAGAAACAAAATCTACACATCTGTTGTTGTTTTTTTGAGGGTACTAGATATAAACCTAAGCGTACCGAGGACATTTGGAACAGGAGAGCGAGGTCAAGCACTCCGAGAAAAATATTAATGTTCCCTCAGACTTAGGTAGCGCGTGAATGTGGCAAGACTTTATGAAGAAATTCTGGTGATCAAATAAAGATTGCTAAGCTACCATTCTTTCGATTCACTTTTGCTGCGTTCATACAACATTTATGTTTACCAGAGACAAAAGAGTGTCGTTTTTTTAATAGACCGAACGCTATTTATTTGTACATTACAATACGTAGACAACAATAAGTAGCCTATAAATAAGATATTGACAAAGAAGCGTGTTAAAATGAGGTTCGTCGTACGATAGCCATGTTGCATTAGAATAGATCGTCTCGTGTATGTGCATTATTATATAGTCAATACACACGAAACAAATCTAACAAAATATCTCTTGATCTAAAACTGAGGCGGTCAAATGTGTGTTTTTTAGAGGCTGGTAACAATAATAAATATTTCAAAGAAACACATTATCCTAACAATAACTTCATCAATATTAACAATATAAACAATAATATTAACAATATAAACAAGTTTAATAAGTGAAATAAGGAAATATCATAACACTATGTTGGTAAATAAAAAAGTTTAGAAAAAGCTTTGCAATGTTATAAGTTTTGCATCTTATGGGAGAGTGTATTTGTGTTTTACATTTACACGCATCTCCGAATTTTTTTATAGACAATATCAATGATGAGAAATACGACGTTAATGAGTGGTAGTGACGATACTCTTGTACATATAAACCAGTTCTAAAAAAGGCATTCCATATCTCATCTTATATAATACAGACGTTACTTCAAAAATGAAGATGATTACATCCTACGCGTCATGCATTTAGTCATGCATCTTAACCAATGACTTAAATTCTGCCAAGTCATTGGTTTTCCTGGCTGGCTCAGGAAACCCATTTCATGCTCTAATAGCACTAGGGAAAAAGTAACGTTTGTACAAATTTGTCCTAGCATATGGAACGAGGAATGTGCCTTTATCTTTGTGTCTTTCTGAGCATTTCATAAGATTTTGTTTTTGTATTTGAAGATTATGGTTCAGTGTTTTATGTATAATTGCTACTTTACTTTCCATAACAGATTAGACGATGGTCAGTTGGGAGACAAAATGGTGATCACATTGTATGATGCATCCAGTGGAAATGAAACATCAAGTGGAAACGACACCGTTAGTGGCAACGAAACACTCAGTGGTAATGACACAATGAATAACAATGGCACGGTCCCAGACGACACGAATACTATGTTTGACGGGGTTTGTATCATTTTTGTTGTTTATCACTCTTCCTTTCCAGTCCCCCTTCTCCTATATTTTTTTTAGCATTATTACGGTATCAACACTAAGTGGACAGACAAGTTTATTATTGAGAAGATATAATCTAGTCCTAAAGAGCCCTATGTGAATACAATAATAATGTAAGGCTTGTCTTCGAGATTAATGAGGAGTGCAGTATTTCAAGTGTCTACGCAGTCCCAGCTGTGGATACAAAGAATATCAACGCAAGCACGTTCTGGAAACTATGATTTCAAACGTCGAAGAAAAGAAGAGGAAATGAAGGCATATCAAAGATGCTACTTTGACATGCTATTTAGATTAGATCTACTCCTACAAGAGGAAGTCTTCTTCGAGATATTATAGCCTTCAATCCTTATTCTCCAGCAATAAAGGGACAACTATTAAAAATAAACTTCAGACCATCAAAAAATAGTGTGATTTATTAAAGCAGAGGACTACATATCCAGAATATTTCAGAGTACGAAAGCTTACATTTGCTTTTAGACAAGTTAAAAATAGACTACATCTTGAACACAATGCCAAGAACAACAGACAACATTGCTAGACAGTCTCTAGAAATATTGGGAGCACAAAGCAAAACATGGTGGAGAATCAGGAGATCGGTAAACAAGAAAACAAAGATGGCAGGATGGACAATGACCCAAATGAGCAGAATTGCCCAAAACAGAGTCCGATTACGAAGTAGCCTATGCTTCAATGGGAGTCAAGAGGATTAAGTCAAGTCACATCTTCTTGACCAAAATGTAAGCACTGACGTCTGGAAGTTTCGATGAGAGTTTCCCTCCCAATTTTTTTACTTTTTCTACATAAATACATTTCTTTGAAATTATTTTACTTTTTTTTTTTTCAATACGAGACAACATGTTGCCAACTTTGAATTTCCCTACAGACACATCTGAAGTGGTTCGCTGAAATGGAGAAAGAAGCTAAGATCAAGTATCTCCTTCACGGCTACATGATGTCCATGTGCGCTGCTGCCCAGAGAATGACCGGGGAAATTCAAATGCTAGAGCTCCAGATTGATAACTGCAGAAAGAATGTCGGACCCTGTGGTAAGTATTTGGATGCGAATCAAAATAATGAATACAATAATAATATGTCGGCCCAATAGTATGTTTGCAATGCCTAGAAGCAATTTTTTGGTAATGTTCTATCCAATGAGCGTCTGGTCCTTTGTGGAGTTAAGACTCATCTTCACGCCTTACCAAAAGTGACTTAAAATTATTTTTTTTTAGCTTGAACAAAAAATAAATTCTATTTAAAAATTCGTGTATTTTTAATGAAATCTTTAACTCAACCCTGGACTTTATTTAAGGTAGGCCTAAACAATGCAGTTGATATTCGCCTCAATCCTCATAGATGCTCACGAAAACGTATAGTTAACAAAATCGATATACCGATTAAAAAAAAAGACTTAATCTCATTCAAATTTCTTTGGGTCCTTTTAAGTACAAAAAGCGAAAGGCTTTATACGACCCGTTGACAAAATGAGGACAAAAATATGTCGAATTAGCATCATAGCGTTTTTTTTTTTGTATTAATAAATATGAGTATTATTATGGTATCAATGTTTAAATAATAAATTGTTACATTGTTTCATAATTTAAGAAGGACTTTTCACGCTGTTTTTGCGAGAGATATCTGAAATAAGATGAATTCAAAACTCTTTTTAAAAAGAAGACATATAAATATGTTTTCTCCAGTGTGTCCTGTCCTATTTCCCTTGAATGACGTAAGCCCTATCATTGTTCTATTTACGTCTTTTGCGTGAGCAATACCAGGCTCGCTAACAGACGTCTTGCTCAAGACGATCAAGCCAATCACAAACGTACATGTTCTTGCAGCTGTTCTGACACTCTTTGAGTCCTTCCTACTCCTACACTGTGCTCCTTTTATTCGGAGAAACTGTGCGTTGTAGACCCCAGGAAAATGAGTTTCTGAATATCAGTGTAAGAGAACGCTTGGCGCCGGACCCCACTACTAGCTTGCAGTGTACCCTCTCTATTGTTAAGGGGGGACGCAAATGTTAATATTTTGGTCTAAAGGGCGTCACTGGTAAACGTTTGAAAAACATTTATTTAAAATGTGCTAAAATCTCATGATCTCAATAGATCTATATCCTGTGGGTTTTTGCTACAGTGGCTCCAAAATAAGAGGAAATGGGAGGGGGAGCTGAGTGTTTAAATTAAAAAGTAAATGTTTCAACCAAAAGGTACCTATCCTGGGAGCCTTGATTGAGCATGATCTATGGGGCAGATGATGTAAATGATGTTTTATTATGAAAAGAGCATCAAAAAATCACACGTACAACAATACCATATTTAAAGGAACTTTTTGAACCCGCTCTCTCCTAACTACGTCAATTCGTTGTCGGTACAAAAACTCGTTCGTACCTTAATCAGTCAGACTATATCAACGCCACCAAGATGCCTGTGTGTTGTCCCTGAATGAACTCTATATGTTGTGCTTTTTCTATTTATGTGAATGTTTCTGATGTGTTGTCTTTATATGCGATAAGAGTCCTTGTAATCAAAACAAATTTGCATAAGGATTTATAAAAAGGTCTTAGTCCACGGTTAACAAGGGTGTAATGTGGCCAGCACAATGACAAACCACATTTACTTTTCCCCAACTAATGTCAGGTACCCAATAGAGGTAGGTGTGCTTCGATATGACCTAAAGATTTCGAAATTAAAAAGCCCAGGTTTCACCTGGATTAGAACCTGGGACCCCTCAGTTTGGAAGCCAAGCACTTCATTACTCAGCCACTGTGCCTCCACAAGTCTGAGAACCATTGCTTTATTATGTAATGGCAGATAACGTTATACAATTAATGATTTTTCTTTATCTTCATCAGGAGACCTCATGCCTTAAGCTGAAGTCAAATAGTTGCATCAAGACAAGAGAAGTTTAGTAAATGACCACCTATCTAAATGAATGGTCAAATAGGTTTTATTTTGTCACAATTAAAACAAATTTTTTGAATTTTACAATCATTTAGTAATTTGTTTTCTCTAAATTTATAAACATATACATATATTTAAAATATTTGTTAAAATGGATAAGAAGTGAGCGCAGTATCAATGTAAGTGTTCAGTCTAATGTGAACTGAAGAGATCTTCACATGACAGAAAATGTGCAGTACTATCTGGGTGGATTTTTTGTTGATTTCTGAACTCCAATTTCATGAGATATTGTTTTAGCTCCTTATAGTCCTCAAAACAGTTTTGCAGCCCAAGTTATTGAGTCAGTATTGTGTTAAGGGAAGTTATCAAGATATCATTATGACAAAGTCTGTAACAAACAAAGAGTCTGGACATTCAAGTCTTAACCAACAAAATGACAAAGCTACGCTCTCTACACAAACATATATTAAACACAATCATAAAACATGAACACTATTTTCTCTTTTTACACTTTTACTTCTTTAAAAAACTTTACTTGTCCTACATTTTGATACTAGAGAATTGTTAGTGATGAGATGTGAATGTCAGGTTTAAAATTCATAATTATTTCAAATGGATTAGAGTCTGGAATGCAATAATTGAATAGTAGAGATACCTTATGGTTTCAAGACAAAATATTAATTACAAACATAAAATGCATTAACAAAACTATTATCAACATTGGTCTTTCTATTGGGTATTAAATTTTAAAATATTAAGAACCACTGTCATACATTAAAGAACAGAGTCAAAATGATTTTTTAAAACTTAATCAATAAAATAAAATTATAATAGGTTGAAACTATTTATTGAATTTCAAGACCAAGGGAAGTCATTTGAACAATCTGTTAAGTGTATTTATTAAAAATAGTTACATCAACCTTAAGATCTTTGAAACTAACTTACATCACATTTACAGTAACATGTAACAAAAAACATGATCAACAATCAATTCTTTTTGAGTACATTTGTAAAAAAAAATTTACAACCAAACTTTTAACTTTAACAGTAAAATTTTTCCTGTGCATTTAAATGAACATATCACCAAGTGCAGCAAAAGGATAAAAAAAAAAATGCAAGAGTTTTCTAAAGATGTATTTCATTAGCAAGTATAATCCACCATTAGAACCATTCTATTCAGAGTGAAGTTTTACTAAATAATTTAAAATTTATTGGGTTATATGTTATTATTTACATGGTAAATACATTTGTTTATCTAGTAAAGAAAGCCACAAAAGTGGATTCAAATAGTTCATAAAGTAATAGAAAGGCCTAAATTCCTCAAATGGATATTCAATTAAACTAGTAAATGATAATAAACTAGTATGTAGAACATGTGCAATTTTATAATTAAAACTATTAAACTTGGAAATACATTTTATTTTCTTGCATTATCTCCCTTCACATTTAACTTTCCGTTTGATTGTGTGTGTTAAACTTGAGATCTAACAAATATTTTTAGTTTGACAAACAAATATTTATCCACATTTTTTTTTTCAATAAATTTTCAATACAAACATTTTTATGTATTTTTACATTAAGTGGGCAAGTTTGCTCAAATGTTGAAATAATGATATTTACATCAGCTCTAATTTACAAATTTTATTCATAGTAACAAGTTAGTGGCAGTAATACATTACACACACACACATATATATATAATTTTGTTTGGTCCATTTTGTGAATGTTATGCTGATTCTTTGAATCTTTGATTCAAAACAAAAAAACTTATTTAACCTTTGATTGCAGCAACAACACAAAATGTCTAAAGGAATGAAAATGATGGAGAACAGAGACTAACTTTAAAAAAAAAAGATTCTCTAATAATTAAGATGATGAATGGTGGTTCAGTACAAAAAAACAACATTGAGTTTCAATCTTGCTAATTTATGTAGGTCTTAATTTGTCATGTGAAAAGAGGATAATGATAATCTCAAACTAGCAACTTAGTACAATGGTCACATAAAATGTAGAAAGCTAACCCACTTACTTTTAAATCAGTAAAAAAAAAATAATAAAAAAAACAGTGCATAGATCACAAAATTCAGCTACAATTTTTTTTTTCTTATTACAAACCATGTTAAATCTAAAGAAGGCATACTTTATAGCTGATTGATCAATAGGACATCTGATATTTTGGATTTTTGCACATCGGCACAATTTAGGCCATGTTGTGCCGCTGACTGATCAAAGGACCAGCCATTGTCACCTCTGTCAGGATCTGGTGTGCATAGACTGAGTAACAAACCAAAAACTTTGCTTACAAATAGGCACAAATTTTGTTCATAATATAACAAAAAAAGGTCATGCTCATTAACAATGTTTTAATAACACCAGCAAGTTTGAACAGGAAGGCACTTAGTGCCAGCCTGCATGTCTGAGAAGTATGCCACGATAAAATATTTCCAACACTTTTCATGAGCTTGTGTTTCTTTCTGGGTTAATGTGGGCCTTCACAGTCTGAATGCTGTCTTCACTGACCACAGGATGACCACACAGGGGACATGTGAAATTGGGATCAGCTAAAAAGTTTGCCTGAAAGAACAAGCAAAGAGTTATTTAAATAAAATACCAATGAAATGATTTTCATGTCTTCAAAGTTTTAATTAAACCACAGTTTTATGTGTATCTCTTTATTAAACCCGAAAAATTGACTAACAGTTAAAAAAAAACAGGAAAAGCTTTTAGATTTTATCAAGATGAAGAGATACAGTCAGTCAAGACAAAAATAAACTTCGACTCTTGTGTTGTTTTTTAATCAGAATAATACTTTTTTCCCCTTTCTCTACTCGACTCAATGATGTAAGTGTTAAATTTAATACTTAACTTAATAGAAAAAAAAAGTTTTGCTTGGTCATAAGTATTTACAATGAACACCTACTTGTATACAGTAGTAACAGAAGACATGTCTACAGCCAATCTCCCTGGGCATCACTGGCCAGTCCTCACAAATTGCACAGGATGTCAGGTCTGTATGTGTTCGTTGTTGTAAGTGACCTTTGGTGCTGGAGCTTTGGCCTCTCACCCAGCGATTCAATGTGTTCTTTATTCTTTGAAAGTTTATTAAGGGCAGGAGAAAAAAAAGAAATTCCTACAAGAAAAAAAATAATAAATTTGACTATTAAAAAGTTTTCCATTTAAAAAGAACTGTAAGGAGTAATGAATCCTAACTAATTAAGTAATTGTTAATGCTTATAAACATTTAGTATGACAGGTACTTACTGAAAAGCCATGCCACATGAGCTCTCTGGTCATAAACTCAAAGCCAACCTAAAATATTGCAAATTTTAAAAAATAATAATAAAAAAAAAATTAAAATATGACATCATGATGTGTGATAATCAACTGAGCCAATCATTAGTATTTTGTCAATTAATTGGATTTCTGTAGATATAAGATGATAGCTGAAGGCTAGGAGAGGAAGCTGTACATAATACTTTACAAGTCTTCAGCTTGTGCAGCATATATGTGAATTTTTAGTGTTAAGTTTTAAACTTCTGTTGTATTCTTTTATAAATCAAAGAATGTGACTTTTATTATTTTAAGGGGTTGGTGCTGCACATGTTTCAAGATGGAAAGAAATGTATTAAGTTAAAAATGTTTAAAAAGGGATCATTCATCTTTTGGTGTTAAAACTGTAGACTCTAAGAAATAAAATTTATCTTATTAACAACCAATGATAGCCTCAAAACAAAAATGTTCATTTTGTGTATAGTATAACTTGAAGAGATTAAAAATCTACCTGTCTAAGCCCTTGCTGTTGTGGAAACTTTGCTCTGATCCCAAGCAATCTCTCTAACAGAGTTAGATACACACCTTGGCGTAAGAAAACCAAGAGGTTAATGAATGCAGACACTTTAAACACAGTTTCTATCTGCTGAACCCACCATGAGACCTGAAGAAGAAAACAAATATTGCTAAGTATGAAAGTCATTAATCATGAGAGGACAAACCATATTTTGAAAAATCATTTTGCAAGTTTTACTAATATTTATAAAATAACAAAAAAAATGTTTTTGCTGTCATTAAAAGTTTTAATATTGCAACAGGCGGTGAAAAGGCCAAACTTTTGAGCCGGTTGAAATTCTGTGTACTTTATTTGCAGCTAAAACATACATCTCAAATTGAAAGAACTACACATGCTAAATCGGAATGTGGCATATTTTGGGTTATTGAAATGGACACATAATCACCTACTATATGTAACAGAGGAGGCATAGTGGCTGAGTGGTAAAGTGGCTTTTGAACAGGTTGGGTCTTAGGTTCAAATCTTGGTATCCACAAGGATTTTAGGACTTTTAGGATGCATCTGAGTCCAAATATTTACATAAGTAGCTGACTTTAGTTGGGGACAGTCAAGTTGGTGGGTTGTTTAACTGGCCACATTACAGCTCATTAACAATTGGCCATAGAAATAGATGACTTTCACATCATCTGCCCAAGAGGTTGCAAAGGGAACTTTATACTTCAATGGAAGCTGGTTTTCACTTCATCTACCGCTAAATTAAACCAATGGCAACAAAAAACACCACAAATACAAACAAGAATAGCTGCACTGTAACTCAACTTACTGTGGAGTCCACATTGGATAGGCCCAAGTAATATAACAATGTAGACAGACGCTCCTTCAGCCAAGGGAAGATAATTACCAAGAGGCCATATAATATTTTCTCTCTCCCTGTAATTGCAATCCATGACTTGTCCCTGTACTTTGTGAAATATTTGATTCCTAAAATCTTTTGACCAACTGTTGAGCCACTGTCATAGAGAGCAAACTAAAATATTTAGGTAAAAAAATTGATTTATATAAGAAAAAATTGCTTTTAGCATTAGCAAAGTAATAATGTATTACAACATTGCAGATACATAAAAACTGAAAATTCAGTGATAAAAAAAATAAATATCATAATTAAATAAGAAAGGATTTAACAATTGCCAAACAGATAATCATAACCCGCTAAGCCTAATGTTTAAAAAAAACAACTTCACAGTATACATATAATACAATAAAGGATACATATAATACAATAAAGACAGGGCTGTAATACAACTGTAATAACAGGAAATCAAAGGTCCTTGATCTTTATTGACATTACTTGTTGGCAGTAATACAAAGAACACTCAGAGGGACATTATCATAGAATACTCTCCCTTACATTCTTTGTAAATGCTAGAAACAGGAAGCATTAGGAGAATAGGTACCAAAAAAAAAATCTTATTTACAGAAAACTAAAAAGAGGAAGAATGAAGTAGAATCAGTAGACATGATATACACGTGGTCATATTGAGGCATTGTGAACCATAGTTCATGAAATTAAGGTAAACTCTTTCAAGGTTAATGAGCACCTTTAAAGCCTTCAAACCAAACTTCAAATCACTAGTTACAAATGTCAGAGACAACAAGAGGATTAAAACCTTTGACCTTTGAATGTGCATCAAAACATTTAAACGTCCATCCCATCCTTAAAGGAAGATAGCAGACAAAAACAAAATGTGCAAAAACATTAGCGTACACAAGAACTCTTTTGTTCCCAAGACAAAAGCTCATGATGGCAAAAAACAACAACTGCACTTTAAATGTTATACTATGATTGTATGATAAGTTATTTCCTTGGGAAAGATCAATGTCAGTGCCATGCAAATAACCCAATCCCCAGTCTACAGGAAGCTGCCTGTTCTCAAGAAAGTTGTCCCCCAAGCCTACGTTACACACTATAAATAATGTATGTAAAACCTATATTTCAGAGCACTCCCAATAAAATCAAACATTATTTTGCATTGAAATCAGCAGACCTATCAAATGACGCTCACAAACAAATTAATGGATAAAAATCAGTAAGCTTGGCAGTTGTCAAGTCTACCTGTATCGAATGACACTTTAATGTAGACCAGCACAGGATCAATATTCAATTCACTATGGTTATAGAATATAGATCAACCCTATTGGATTAGTAGCTGCTGTAAAGAAAAAAGAACCAGGGGGAAGTAAGTCGAAGATTAAACAGCCACGTCTGCTGACGTATTCAGTCTGCAGTGTTAATGTAGCACCAATCAATTATCGTTTCTTATGGTGACATTGTGACAATCATAACAACAGAACTTCAAGAAACTTCTTTGATTTATTTCCCCTTGGCTAACAACGACAACTCTCCCGAGAAAAGCCTACTTAAGTACCACTAAAAGTTTTCTGTCAGGCAAAATCTAAATCCCGGATATTTTTCGAAAGAATCTAGTTTTGATAGCAATGTAAAATAGCGATATGGCTGTTTGTACTTTTGAGCAGGTGTATGTGTTTTTCTGTGAGTGACTGTATGTATAACTCGTAGCGTTTCATTTCATATCACCGGGAGATCCAACCCCGCCTCTTATCGTAATTTAAACCAGTCAGCACAATAGCAGACAAGCGAAATCGCTTTCCAGAGAGCACCAGAAGTCTTTTCATTTAATTAGCGAAATGTACAATCGAGACATTGCAATACACTTATGTGTGCATATATCGTTATGAATGATAATAGTGGCAGCAGACCACGTGATTACAATCACATCGCTAGATCTATAGGTTCACTCACTAAAAACGACCCCCCCCCCCTCCGGCCCCTTTACAAACAACGAACTTAAAAATACGGAAAAAAAGAAAAAAAAAGGGGGGGGGGGGGATTCTAGTGATTTAAAAAGATCAATACAATAAAATATCGATCCTCTCTTAAAAAAAAATAAAGTGTAGAAATGTGGGAGATAAAGACTTATCACTTGAGCCCAATATCTGCCTAAGTGTCTACGTCTGCTGAAAGATGGCGCTGTGCCACCAGGTTAGATAACTCGAGCAGTGTACTAATATATACACATAAAAATCACTCAATAGGCTATAACCAGATTAATTTGAAAAAAAAGGTTTCATTGCAAATCAAATTAAATCGACTAGATAACAACAAAAACATAACAACCAAAGGTATGAACATATTGAACAGTAAAAATGCCACGTAGGCATTTAATGTGTTCGCTAGTACACTATCGATTAGCGTTTATATTTCATTTAACTATTGTAAAGGGAGACCATCCAAGGGGCACGGTATCGATACAAGATACAGTGACCAGATATGGCGTGTTCAAGCTCCATATCTATGAAAAAGACATACAAAATATACTATGTACTTGGAGGATCAGTTTCACGGACAAAATGTCAATTGTATATGTGCCCCAGTTATGTGTGTGTGTGTATGTAGGCCTATATGTATTTGGGGGGGGGGGCTTATGAGAACTTTGCGTGGTCACGTCAGTATCGTCTCAGAGTGTGTATGACTCCGTTAATCAATTATTTTGAAGAAATTGACTATTCTCTGTGGGCTCCAAGTCCTATCATAGAAAGTATATGAAAAGAGACAGAGGGGAGGGGGAGGTGCGTGTACGAAGATGATATAAAATGGGACAGTCAAGAAACATTAGGAATACAATTTAAAAAAGAAAATGGAGATCAACATCTGGGACGAGGCAAGAAAAAGTAAATGTAAGCCCCCTTCAGCAACCCACGATTTCTTGATGATCTATTCAGGTTATTATTTCTTCAGTTGTAAATGTAAAAGCAGCGTCCTATAAAAATGTATACAGAACTACACCCACAAAAGAACACAAAAATGTTTTACATTTGCCAAGCGTTCCTTGAGTGAACATGGAGATTGTATAAATGCCTCTTATAGCTCTAGGGGCAGAGGATGTAAAGTTCTCCATAGACGGCGGTTAACGAGGGTGTCATGTGGACATCACAATGACTAACAGCCTTGATATCACAGTAAATACAAAGCAATAATTGTTTTAATTACCATTTAATAAATGGGTGTCAATTATGGTTCTTGTACAATGAATCGATAATTTAAAAGAAAAGAAATACACATGTCAAAATAAAGGTACGAAAGAAAATGTCACAAGGGGAGATCATTCAAAAAAAATAAAAATTCATTGATCCAAGCAGATCCAAAATAAATGGCGACAAAACAGAAAATATTAACACTTCGACAATATAATCGCGAAAGTAGTCAATTTATTTGTAAGTTTTAGCGCAATGAGTTTACATGTTTAAGTAAGACATAATTCCTTTCTTTCTTTACGCGAGTTTTAAAATATACGTTTCTTTCAAGACCTCACTTTGTTCCCGATCAATAGCCCCCAACATATCGGATTCGAGTCACTGAGACTCTACTGAGAGTGGTGGTAGTTTATGGCAGTGATTTTCATTATTTGGCGAATAAAGTCGAGCACACGTGTGTTGATTTCGCTTTGTTTTCAACAAGTTGTAAGAAAATAAGACATGGCTATCGACCCACGTAAGGATTTAAAGTGGACGATTCAATGTTGACATGTAAGTGCTCTCGCTTTGTTCACAAAACTCAACTGTAGTCATACACCTGCTAATGGGGCCTTTTAAATAAGTTTTTAATAACAAGGCTGGCATTTAACAGCGTTAGCAGTTCAAAATTCACTGTTTAATAATCAGTCCATATGACAGCTATACTTGTTTTTGTTTTTTTCTAATCTCCAGCCCATTCCTTGACTTGGTTTTGTTGGGGCACTGTGCAAACAGGCAGGGACGGCCTCAGTGTTACGAAGCTGAAGTTCCGTAAGGGTTCCGCCCTTGCAGGGAGCAGTAAGGGGGCTCCTCGTTCCCTTCAGAGTTGAGGCCGGTGCGACAAGGCGGCACAACTCTTAGTCCGTTTTTCCCTAGCCCCTCTTTCTCGCGGACCTTCATTTTACAGTGCAGAACTAAGCCAATACTTTTCAAAGCATTCGTTCAAAGGTCTACAATGCATCTTTTTTTCATACGAACACCAGCCCAACTATGTATTTATAATTTACATAGACTTTTATCTATGTTAAATATATGCATTATTTCTTTCTTTTTTTTTCTAATACGTTCACAAAATGGAGGCATATCCATAAGCAAGCTTTTTTTTTGTGTTTGGTGTATCCGGTGTACAGTAGACCTAAGTATTGATAAGCTATCGTTTTGAAAACCATATAATACATTATTTTTTTTTAGCACATAGAAATAAATTACAAATGAAAATGTCAACAAAGAGAAGCTTACTCTGTATAAAATATTCAATCCTTGAGCTGCCCTCTTACTCTCTTTAATGTTAAATAATCATCTATGCTAAATATGCAAGCTGTAGTGGGGAAGGTTTTTTTTTAAAATTAAACAACTAACAAATCCACGCTTAGCCAACGCATTCACATCTCTGAACTAAGTTATTCCCATCTCTGAACTTAGTTATTCCCGTTATGACCTTTTCATTGTTCATTGATTCAACCAATATTGAACTTGAACAAACGGACAGGCCATTTTATGACCCTCGTGTGAGCACGATGTGGGTGGAGGCCAGCAGTAAGGACCGCTCACCTGGGCGTGTATTTGCACTGCATGTGTTGGTTAACAAATGTTGCTATGACAGACAGTGAAACAAGCGGCGATGTTGTCAGCTCACGGAATGCATGATAAATGAAGCCACCAGCCCTTACACAGTGGTAGAGTTCAATGAACTCACAAGTAAATTTCCTGAACAAATAATTGCATGCCAACTAGACACAAAAATGAAAACGTTATCCGTTTGACCAGTGCGTTAAACAGGGAGTCTCAATCTCAAAGCTGTCGCCAAAAAGTGAGAGCCCTTAAGAAGGCTACACGTTAAAGGCTTGTTCACAAATTAAGTTGATTTCGTTTGACGACAAATTTTCTATCACACTTACAATGCAAAGCCGTTTTGTACAAGAACATCTTTATCTGTTAGTTGTTTTTGTAGCCCACTTTAAAACAAACTGTGAGAAGCACTTAATGTAAAAATCTGACCAGCAAAGAAACCTAGATATCCCAGTTATATAAGTACTCCCGATCTTATATAAATTTTTTTAAAAGCTCTAACTCCCTAATTCTCTGACTTATCGTGGACGAAAAACAAAAGTTTACGTGTTATTACTTACTTTTGGTCTGCGAAAACTTTGTGTATTTTCATGATCAAAACCGCCGCAGTTAAATTTACCAAATAGATTTTTTTATTCGCAATTTCGAACCAATATTTTCTTTTTGGAAGCCGACACATTGAAAGCTGTAGTTGAGTATACTCCGTTTTTAGGCACTTTTACGTTGAAGCGAATGCACTCGTCTATAACTATAACTCAGTAGTAAGGGCAACAGACTAAATGTCTGAGGGTCAAGGAAGGGTGCTAGGTCCTAATCTAGCGTTAACTTTTTTTTTAAATAGCGTTTTTGTAAAATTTCATTTTATTCACTTGATCTACAAATAAGTTGATACGGAATTTATAACCTCGAACATGATACAGTTAAAGGTTATTTTAATTTTAACACTTGATTTAAAAAAATGATAGTATTTGAAAATATCAGAGAGCATATCAAATAATTCGATAAAAAGCTGAAAAGAATACTCAGAGATTAAATGTAGGACTATTTTTTAGACGTAGGCTGTGTGTGTGTGGAGAGGGGGGGGGGATAAGGTTTTGAGTTTTTGGCACATCGGCACATTTTAGGCCATGTCGTGCCCGTAATCCCTAAAAGGTTACTCTCCCTTCATACAAGGGCTAAATTTTATTTAGTTAAGTTATTAAAAATAAGGTTTATTCACAGTTAAAATAGTAAAGGTAGTGAAAATTTAAGTGATACTGGTAATTGAATTCAATTCCAAAAGTATGTGACTGGTAGGGTTAGCGTTATAAAGCGTGCCAATTAGATGGAACAGAAACTAAAAGTATTTAAAAAAAAAAAAAGGGGGTGGGGCGAAAACAAAAAAAAAGGGGGGGGGGGAGGTGAGGGAGAGAAAAGTGATAATAGAATTCACAGGCGAGAAGTGAGTGTGTTTGGGAAAGCGTTTATATTATTATATTGGTATACTAAAAAGAAGGAAGGTCGTCCATGGCAAAATAAACAAAATATATAGTCTGGAAACTAATCAACAGGCATAGCCGATGGGTTATGCTAGTAGATACATATAGAAACATTACTCATAGAAAAAATACACAAGCCAGTAAAAAGTTGTTGGGTTCTTAAGAGACAAAATCTTTAAGTCTTAAATAAGAAATGGGTGTTCAGATATGTTTAAGTGTTGATAACAGAAAAAACATAAGAAGTTATTTTAAAAAAAAGACTAAAAGATTTCAATGCGTCCAATAGTATTATTCTGTTTGTTAGACACAGCGTACATATCGTCTATTTACATTCTAACACCAACAACAATGATTATAGTTAGCATGACCATCTTGTTAAACATTTGACCCGAGATTAAACTCGGACATCTCTACCCTAAACGCTACATCAGGCGCTACCAGGCGTATGAGTTCTTGACCGGATCGCGACAATCAATATACCAATGATCGATCTTCTTTTGATCCCTAATAGGTTTAGCTTTGGGTCGTTAGTGTGTTGAGACATTTTGCTATGTTTTTTTCTGTACAGCACAGTAGCAGACTAGAAGTGAGCCAAGTGACAGACCACAATGAGCCAGAGTCCAAGCCCTGACCACAACGAACCAAGCGCAGACGAAGATGAAGGCAGTGCTGTTGACGACCAGCAGTTCAATGTCCAGCAGGCAGCCAAGCATGACACAGGTACACTGATAAATTAACTGCCCGATGTACCCACTAGATGTCTTGACTGAGAGGCATACTATGACTTCATGTTTGTTTCAAACCTGGCAGTCTGTCCATTCCTACTAGATGTATCTCCCTGATTCTTCCGTATTATTGCTTGTGCACATTTTCAATCAGTACATGTTTAGCTACGTTTGTTGATCTTTATACTCAAACAATGTTCAAATAATATGTGTACTAGTTCTTATTTACACATTGAATTATGCTTATTAAACTGCTTGTCATCATCAGATGAAGATGAGAAATCCAGTCTTACTGACAGTGAGGCCCACAGACCAAGCATGCAACAGGAGGAGCACAGTGAAGCTGCTGAAAACTCCAAAGGAAGTGGCACAGCCACCAGCCAAGGAAGTTTCGACAGTGTGGACAGTCTGAATGTAGAGGGAATCTCTCTTGTCAGGCAAAGTACCGATGAGATGCTAGACGAGGCAGATCCCAATCAAGTCAAGGTGATCAGTCCTGACCTATTGGAAGCTCATCCGAATATGATCCCTGCAGCCACTCCTCCATTGTCGACCAATATGCCATCGAGAAGGGCAACACCAGACCCAAAGGTGACTCCAGTCAGCAGGGAAGATGAGTCGGCACCCAAAGATTCTATCAGTGAAACTCTGGAAAATGTTGGCAGTGAGAGTGATGTGCCTGGAAGTAGGGACGAAACTGATAGTATTGTTCAACTACCAGATCTCTCTGTGAATGCCAAAGAGAATTTGTTACAAGAAGCACCACAAAGCGAAACACAAGACAGCAAGGAACTAGAAATGGGTTCATCACGCAGCTTGTCAGTAACATCTCCTGCTACAAGTCTTCAAGGCGAACACGAAGAAAACAATTTAAACATTGAGAAACAAAACGTAGATAAAGAGGACCAAAGTTTCATCCTAGATGATCAAATAGTAAATCAAAACCAACAAAGTTTCCACCAAGAAGATCCAAGCTTATATCAAGAGGCACACATTAGCGAAGATCTGAATGAAGAATCAGGTGATGTAGGAGAAGGCCCTGAAATAACCCAAGAGATATTTGCTTACGACACAGTGGACGTCTCTGAGAAACATGTTTATGACGACACACCAAACGTTTTTCTGAACACAGGAGTCTCGGACCACCACAAAGATGATGACAGCTTCTACGCCAGTGCCGAGGAGAATGTGGACGAGAAAGTCACAGACAAGCATTCCATGATCCGGTTCCAACTGGCGGATGCTGACACGGAAGAGCAGACCGTGGAGATTGTTGATGACGTCTACAGTGAAACATACGCCCCTAGAGACACCTGCCTGGAGGACAACGAGCTGTATGGGAGTGTCAGAGTTTATAAAACTGACGAAAACAACGTGGACGACGACGACGATGATGATGAGCACATAAGCAGTGTCAGTGAACACGAAGACAACGACCATCCAACATTTGTGAAGGCTTCAAATCAGGACAGGCACCTATTCATCTACTCTTCCAATGCACCGTACACATTGGGTGACAGTTTCTCACAGTACGAGAAATTGACAAAGAGATCCTTGGGTGACACAGACGAGTTGGTGTCTGGTTACCAGGACAACAGCTCTGTAGTAAGTGACGTTTTCAGTCCAAGACTAGAATCACACAGACATAGCAGTCTGACCAGGCTCAAGTCCAAGATGCCCAAGTTCTCCTCTGTGGCCTACTCATTTAAACGCCAGAAGCCTCAAGCACCCCCTTCAACTCCGCCCCCTTCCCCCTGGACTGTGTACGGTGATTTTGGTGGTTACTTTCTGAACGGGCAGAACAGTCAGAGTTCCAGGGACAATAAGGTTAGTTGTTTTTTTTTTTTCTACCATCATAAAATCCAATCATTGTAACAATTCAAAAGATCAGCAATTCTTATCAATGTTGTAACAAAGCATAATTTTTAATCACTATTTTAATAATTCAAAAGATCACACTATTCAACACTTTTAGCAATTCAAAATCTGGAATAAATGCTCTAACAATTTAAAAGATCACTACATCTAATCACTGTTGTAACAATGCAAAAATGGTCTTAATTATTTGCACTAAAATGAACATAATATTTCCTGCAATTTATAAAGGAGTTCAACTAGTTTTATAGGGTGTTATAGGCCTATCTATATCTACACTACATGCAACAATCTATATAATTATTATAAAAGTCTAAAGGACATTGATACTACTTGTGCCATTAGCTTACATAAATTAGTGTTGTGAATTTTAAAACAGATTACAATAGCAGAAATTTTTTATGAAATATAAAAATAAAGCTGCATTTCTAGGATTTGAATAGACTGAATAACTACTTGAATGGTTAAAATTTATAGAAGGATAAAAAGAGGAACATCTTTTTATCAGTAACCCATCAGTGAAAAAAAAAGGAAAAACAAAAGGAAAGCTTATCTAAAGGGAAGAACAACAAAAATCACTATTATATCTCTCAATATTGCAAAGTTTAACTCATTTTTCCTAAATAAAACAAGATTAACTTATTATCACTAATTGATTAACTAATTGGTTGATTCTTTTGATTGATTTATGTATTATCATTGCCTCTGAATAATTGTGCAAAAGTGAACCGTGGGAGCATAACACCTACAAAATTTGTACCAGACAGACAGAGTGAGTTGATAGAAGCTTTATAAAAACAACTGAGCAAGTTGAGAAAGAAAAGAGGAAAAATATTTTTTTTTATTCACATATAAAGGAAAACAATAAATAGAAATTTAACTACTTAAGCCTAAATACAGTTTGGAGGCATGGTGGCTGATTGATAAAGCATTTGACTTCCTAACCAAGGGATCCTGGGTTTCTTTTTTCATGAACACTGTCATAGGTTCAAATATTTTTTCCATTGCATTGTAAATTGTATTCTCTAATAAAACATAGTAATTTAACAATGAACATATTTTTAAACATTTCCTTTGGTATCTCTTAGAATCAATATCAAGATTTTATTATTTATAGCAAATTTTTAAAAATTCAATTACCTTCCAAAGCAATAATTTTATGCCAGCTTGTATTTCTGGATCAAATCGAGTCAAAAAGGCTGTCTTTGAAAAAAAAATGTTTTTATAATTTAATTATTACAGCATAAAATACTAATCTATGCATTTTTGCTATTGGTTCATAACTAAAATTTTTTATTTTATTAATTAACAATGAATTAAAGTCAAGTTTTTATCTCTCAAATCTAAAAAGATTTAGATATTTTACTAGGGATGAAAACTTCTAACAATAGTGTATCTTTATATAAAGGTATCTGAGTATCAGGTATTAAGATACACAAGTTAACAATTACTAATTATTACATAATATATTGCATTAGTTTTATATCATACACAGTAATATATGCCACCCCCCTTTTATGCTAGTAGTAATGCATACAAATTCTGTTAGAAACTTTAATGTTCGTGACAAGTCTGACAAATTATTTGACATTTAAGAAATTTTTTTTTAAGCAAAAATTTCACATTGTCATTATAAGGTGTGATGATATATATTTGAGTGCCAAAAAAACAATGATTTCTTGATGTTCAATGAAATTGTGTTAATCAGACAATGTGCTTCTGTTGTTCTAATTTTGTACAGTTCTCTCTATTGGACTATTTCAGAATTTTCAAATAATATCATGATGCTGGAGATACTACTTCAAAGTATAAACTCAAAACTGAAATCTACTTTAAATAAATACAAAGCTTTTATTCTGGAACTAGGAAACACTTTAATACAATACACTACATATAAATGTACAGTACAATACAAATTAAATACAATTAAATTCTTTTACTCAAGTCGCCATGTCCAAACTATTTTTTGAGCTTACGGGAAAACCATCATCGTTTTAAATAAACAAGATACAAACATGACCTTTCGCTAGAAAGTTTTCAATCTAAAAATAAATTAATGCAATAGCTGCTTTATGTTATGTGACACAAGGTTTAACTTAGAATTTCTTAAAGACTTTTAGCTAATGACTAGTCGCTGTTTAAAAACTATTATTGGTAGAATCTGGTAAAATTTTAATAATTATATAAACAACAACTTTTTAATATAACCTACCGTGTGATATTTAAATAGCTGAGCAATATGAGATTTGGTTAACCTCACTAATTCCTGGTCAAGTTCTGATGTATCTAACTAGATAACACAGAAAAAATAAAATTCATTTTTATTTAAATATGTGAACATTTGAAATCTATATTTCTTCTTTAAAATTTAAAGTCTCATAAGCATGGCCCATAAGAGGCTATTTGTGATGGATGCCAGTCCAACTCCTGTCCTAGCCTTCACGTGTGGTTCAGATATTGAGCCGACGGAACTTGAGAAGGGGCAAAGGCGACCAACTGGTGTCTAAACCAGTAAGATTCAGCCAGGAGGGGGTCGAAGGCCTTGGTTGGCCACCCACCTAGGAAAAGAAAAAGTCTGAATCGATACCTCCTCACTACCTTGTGGCTATACCCAAACATGGGAAAGGCTTCATGAGACAACCCTGAGGAAATATCTGGAGCTAGTGACCCTTAGGCCTGGCAGATCCTATGTTGCCACTGATCCCAAACTGTATCGAATATTTTCCGCTCCTTTGGAAACATCAACTACATGAATAGGGTGAGCTGCTGTGTGGGCAACATCATTTCAACCATAAATAATGCCCAGGCTTTCATCTTGTTTATCCATAAGTTAGTATGGGCCATGTTTGTAATGTATGGACTTAGATCCAAATATAGATCTTTAGAATCTATATCTAAGACTCTATTTTAAGACAAAAACATTTTTTTATATAATAATATAGATCTATATCCTAATATTTAAATCAGTAGCTTTTGCCAAGGCCAAGGGTGCAATTCAGATGTTAGGTTAGCCCCTAGAGATTATATATAGTCATTTTCGTCTAACGAACACTCCCTATTTTCTGATCTTAGATTACACAATTAGATCTAGATCTCCATTCTAGCTCTAGATTTACGTACATTCTATTATATAAAGGTGCTGACATCATAAAATATCTCTGGTTCTAGATCTAGTCTAGATGAATTAGAATTAATCAATCAATTAATCCCCAATTAGCTTGAAGACGTCATATAAACTGACACATTGAAAGGAAATCAACTTTATTTAGATTAGTAAGATCTAGTAGACATTTAAATCTTCGCGCGTTAACGCTGAACGGTCTGTCTTTAGTTAATGTAAAAAGAAATTGATATAAAATAAGAAAATTAAAGATCTATAATAAGAAATTTTTAATACAATAACTATGAGATGTTCGTTAGCACACTGAGAGTGTTCACTAAGTTAAAAAGAGGGGGAATGGTATATACATTCGTTAATGTCTGGGATGCATTGACCTGACCCTCTTTGACATCATATATTTTATTGTAACTATGCGTAGCATAACAAAACAACATATCTATTTTTATAGACAAATGGATGATGAGTTAATAGAGTCTAGATGTTTGCAGTTTTTACCTAGGACTAACCTTTAGTTTTACAGAGCTATACAAATTCAAGCATAAAAATTGAAGCGGCAGGGCTTAATGTGTTCGTTAGACAGAAATGACAATATAACTATAAAAATATATTTATATATATATATGGTAGATTCTTATAACTGAACACCGACTTTCGGGAACTAGGTCAATTTTTTATTTTATTTTTTTATTTGGTGAAGGTTTAACTTACAAAAAAACTGAAAGCAGATTCTTATTCTGCAACTAAAGGACTATAAAAATAGCTGTGTTCCTTTGTATTACCACCCATAGTCAAGATTTTATTTTAAAATAAATTAGGTCACTTCATGCTCCTATTTTGAACGCAGTTTTTGGGCTTTCTCCTTTAGTTGAACAGTGAGCACCGGTGTTGAACACCACTATGTAATTGCTAATAAATTATCTCGGTGTTACTTAAAAATAATTTAGATTGTAGTAAAAGAAGTAGATTCAATTTTGCAATATGTATTTATAGTCTATTTCCTCATATACTCTCTCTATTTCTCTCTTTATATATATATATATATATATATATATAAATATATATATATATCGTGTATAGTTTATTTATTTAAATACCTATATAATCTATGTGTAGAAACAGACAGAAATAAATTTATATAGATTATAGAGCTATAAATTAATTATTTTAATTTAATAAACATGATATTTTCTACTAGGCTACTTGTATTTTCTCTCTGTCTTTCTTTTAACTCCCATCCAAGGACCCTCTTCTTGTTTTCATAATTTGGATGTTCGTTTTGTGACACCTTAACATCCCCTCCCTCCCATAGATGCTTATAATTCTTTTCATGACTCTCTCCCCCTTCCCTCCACTGCCTGTTGGATAGTTTGTGACACTACTCGCTGAGTGTATACCTCTCCTTACCGCCTGCTTATCTTGCGTGATCACATGCAGTGGGCATGGTCTCTGGCTTCAAATTAGCAGCCCACACTTTTTCTTTCATTCATAATTTATATATTCTAGATATCTCTATCTAGGTCATGTTTATTCATTGAAAAAATCATAGATTTATTAATCCCAATAATATTTCTTAATACGATTTTGCTGTGTTCAAAAAGGAGAATGAGCTGAATTCATTATTATTTGTTTGGATACCCCCTTTTTTAATTTTATTTAACAGCTAACGGTATAAATGTGATTGGAATGTCTTTCTAAAGATGTTTGGAAGCTTATTTTGATATGCCCATCAGCCTACGATCAAACAGGCTCATGATATAGCCTTCATCCCTTATATGGGTATGAATTGCCGGGGGAGGTTAAAACAACAGCTTAACATACATGGTTACCGAGAATCTAAATAACTGCCATCTGCTTTGGAAAAACGGAACAAAATTACCAGAACTTATCTAAAATTGGACATGCTCAGTCCCGAATCGTCGATTTTAGCTCCAAACATAAAAACAAATGAATTACAAACAAAAAAAAGCGACCCGTTTAGAAAGGAGAATTTGATGGGGTGTTCAAACTATAAGAGCCTCCTAGATCTAGTTCTAGATATAAATATAAAAAATATATAAATATATAGTTATATACTCATACTGATCAGCAGCCGATCTAGATTCTAGATCTGGATCTAATTTTAAAATTTATAACATAATCATAAGACAAATACTTGAAATAGACCTTAGTAAGGCTAGTAACTTAGGCTAGTTTTATTAAGTAGTTTATTAAATTTTAGTTAGTTAAACTTGAGTAGTACTAACTTACTTATAAACTTTATTTTAACTTAGACTTAGTGTAGTGACTGTAGTCTTAGATAATAATCATAAATCATAATTAAATAATCTAGATTTAAGTAGATCTAGACTAGTCACCTAGTGATAGGCTAGTGTGTCACTGTGTGTGTGTGTTACTGTGTAGTAATTAGATCTAGATTTCAATCTTAGATAAGATAGTCTAATTATCTGATACTACTGATAGTAAGTAAGTTGACTAGGTCTAAGACTAGTGTCTAGACTAGAGTCTAGTGACTAGTCACAGTCTAGTGAAAGTGACAATCAAGTTTAGTGAAAGTCAAAGTGATTGAAAGTCTGATGAATGAAGCTCAGTCAAGCCCCCAAGTGCCCAAGCCCAAGTTAAGTAATAAAGCAGACAATGTTTTTTTTTTAAGTAGGCACTATTAGATCTACTAGATTTAGATCTAGAGTCTACTACCTACATTAATATTATGAATGCGTTAATTTATCTTTTTCTAACCTGGCTAACTCGAAGTGCATCTACTGGAGTTGGCTCCATGCTTTGTTATTGTTTTTCGATTAAAGATCTAGACTAGGACTACATTTTAATTTATCGATTTATTTTCCTGTTAGGCTTAGGTAAAGCTAGTCTTAGAAATCTGTACGAAACTAAATAAAATTCACATACTCAATGTATTTGAGCATAGTAGGCTACGCACAGACCTAAAAATGTCATTAACAATGTATCTTTTCTTATTTATTACAATTACAAACGTCCTTCTTAAAAGAATTGTCATCAGGGCCGTATAGAAATTTTTTTAGCGAAAAAAAAAAGGCGATGGATCAAATCTCAAACATATCAATCTGGCTCTATGTCTAACATTTGTAAGCCTCCATGCACTAAGGCTCCGTACTGGGATTAATCCCTTACAGCACGGTCGTATCTGGCAGTGTTATGTAGGGTCTGCCTGTCTCCGTACAGAGCGAGACCCCCGCATGCACCAGTTCTGTTTCAAGACTAGTCGTATCTTTGAAAGTGTTTCTGAGCACCCTGCATTCGTAGAGGTTGTGTTCCACGGTTTTGTCTTCTGCGTGATAGTGTCGACATTGGGATCGTGATTCTCTGGGATCCTAGCGAAGTAGGCTCTTATCGGACAGTGTCCATTGCGGAATCGTGCCAAGATTGCTTGCTCCTTTCTGTCTAGCTGCCATCACTCGTCTTTTCTTTTTAGGCGTTTGAGAACTTTCCAGACTTCCCGTCCCGTGCTACAAAGGTCCCCAGCTTTTGTACCATTTGGACTTGATCCATTCACAAATCCTCGATTTTGCACTCTCGTATGTTTGCAGCTCCTCTGGTGGGTCTAGAAGCGTTCATAGCTTCGCCAAACTGCCGGCCCTCTCGTTTCCTCTGATTCCACAATGTGATGGAACCCATTGCATAACCATTCGTACCTGGTCGTTCCTTTTGAGGCGCTCCACGTACGCCATAGTTTTTGCCAGTTTTGGTGGCATATTAGGCCTATGTATTACATGTCATGTTTATAGAGACAATACACTATGCGTAGAAATGGCAAGTAGGCCTTTGAACAATTCAATATAGCCTACGTATTGGACTTCCTGCGGAGGGTAAAAAAAACAAAACTGTCGGCCACGATAGCCAATATATATGAATGAATAGGCCTATATATATATTAAAGTCTATATTTAAGTACATGCATACTTGATGCGTCTTCAAAAAGTATTCTACGAGATGAACCCTAGTCCTCCTACGTCCTACCTTTAAGTGAAGCTTTGTGGTACAACTTTGTGATTTATATGCCTTAAAAAAATATTCATTGTTCGTTATGTGCCCCCCCCCCCCCCCTTGCGATTCACTACATGGATAATTTAAAAAAAAAATTTTTTTGAATGACTGTTTATTTTAATAATATTCAATATTCAGGTCGAAACTTTATGAAGGGTGAGTGGGCAGAACCTGAACGCTGATCTCAAAAAAAGCTCTGACGATTTTTCTAGAAATGTAACACTTGATGCATATCGTCGAGAAAAGAATTATCTCCATTATACAATGCCCACTGGCCTAATGGGTAGCATCCAGGTAGCACCATTCGTATAAAGAACCAACGGTACCCGGTTTCGGCTTATATTTAAAAAAAAATATTTCAATATTTATTTTATATTAGATTGTATAATGGAGATATCGTCTTTACAAAAATGTATTTTTAAAAATGTTTCTCTTGTTTATTTTTGTTGTTTCATTTTTATTTTAACCTATTTAACCTATTATTTGTTTTTATTTTTATCTAGATGAAACAAACTATATCTATGTTGTTGTTGCCATTTTAACAACAGAATATTAAAGGGCAAACAGCTCAACACTTTTAAGAATACAATATTAAAGGACAAACAGCTCAACATTTTTCAGACCTTAGAAACAGACCTACATGTAACAATATTGTAAAATAAGATGTGTTTAAGTCAGATTTGTATGTGTATGTGTGAGTATATACTGGATCTTATCATTTTTTTTTCTCAGAATTTTTTTTCAATTATTAAAAAGCTGTCTTTCTGTCTGGTAAAAAGTTTGTAGGCCTACAGGTTATTTCTCCCACACCCATTCTCGGATAAAGTTAAACTTTACACAATTATTCATTTGCATAGACAAGACAGGAATCAATAAAAAAAAATATAAAAATGTATTAAACACACTTACTACTTTTATATTTGCATGTTTCACACATCGTACAGTCTCACAGGTGTTTATGTAAGTCTAATTTCTTTTTAATTTCTGACCAGCGTCTCTGTTATAGAAGTCATATATTAAAACTATACTTAGCGCAAAGCTCATTCTGATTCTATACGTGGCCAAAAATTGATGTATTTCAATGCAAAAAAAAAAAAAAAATAGTTTGAAGAGGCATAGCTGTTTCAGATGCTTGGCAATATTTGATCAAATATTGCAAATTAGTGTGTGTTCAGCATGTCGTCAGATGTGGTATAAAAGTATTTGATTTTTGCATGGGTATGAGGCCTACATATCATATCAATTTACATTGCTTCGAATAGCAGATGAGAAGAATCTAATGGAGTTAACACAATTTAAAGCTCTTGTCAGAATAAAAAATTGTTTAGTTTTAAGAAAGCAAACGAAAAACCTGTCAAACACAGATGTGGATTGCTGCCTAATAAAGTACAATTTTAGGTATGGCCATCCTTTAAATTCATAATCGACATTTTGTAGAGTCTGCAAACAAATCCTTAAAATAAAATAATTAAAGACCAATTGAAATCAGCAATATCGAACTTCGCGGACCAACTGGCAATTGTAAAATGTTTGTAAAATGTTTTACATGTTTCGGATGTTCCTTCAGAGTTGAAGATAATTACTTTCTAGTCCAAACCTCCCGCAGGACGACGGGGGATGGAAGCGGGCAGGGTTTGAACCCGGGACCATCGATAAATCTGAACGACAGTCCAGCGCGCAAACCGCACGACCAGGCAGCCATACAATTCACGAGGAGGAGCTGAAGAACAAAAAACAAAACAAGATAACAATAAAAGTTACATGCTGTAAGGATTGGAGTTCCAGCATCACTCAACAAACCATCCTCTAAACAAGCTATCACATATATATTATGCACAAGCTATCACATATACACTAGCTATTCCAGATAAACATGGATACACATATAGAAAAACATTCACATATAAACAAACTATTACAAGCAAGCACATATAAACAAACTATCACATCACACATATTTCATTTAAACTACAGACAAGAAGACCTCGAAATTATCTCTAGACGGGATTAAAAAAAACATTTTAGATATTGAGAGAATGCGATGCAGCTAAAACTCTATGTGGCACTCAATTCGAAATGTCAGGTGAACCCTTATTGTAGCCAATGATCTGATTGGTTCATGCCTGTTTGGGGAGTGATAGAAGCACTCATACTGGAGTATGCCTACTAAAAAAAATAAATTGTTACTATGAAATTGGAGTTCACCGTTGCTTATTTATGTTTAAAAACACCCTTTTTTAATAATACATGAACAATGTCTACCTAAACTGTCATATCAACCCTTAAGATTTGAAATGTAAATTGTATAATATGCTTCTAAAAGACATGACTATAAAGTCAGATCATAATTTGTGACCATACAAATATTGCATATCATGAAAAACGGAATTTTAAATTATACCTATAACATTAACAGTGGTTAGGTTTTAACAGACGACAGTAGCAAGTTCTGTCTCGCTACCTTGCCCCTAAATCAACGCTATTGGTGTTCCAGAACTAAGTTCAAAAGTTCGAAGCGTTTATCCATAGTCAAGGCCTGTAACTACGTTATAGTTAGTGTTGACATATGAGCATAGATCAGTGTCCACAGATCAACACTTTGTGCGATCGATTAGCACACATACAAATTATGAGATCTAAATACGAAAATGTTTGACACTTTTTAAAGGCGAACATTTTTGAGCAAACGTTTCTGTCTGAGGTACACTTTGAGGTAGGTCTGCGTCTTATCGATCTAATAGTTAAACTAACTTGTATAGAAGCCTTAGAAGCTTACATTTCACTCATTCAATGAATATGAGCAGGCGATAGCGGACAGCCACTGATGTGTACATCATTTGGTCCCACTGTAATCATAAAAAAATATATCTTTAGTATGAGTACTGGTTTAATAACAAAATAGTGCTCATCTTCAATGAAACCTAATTCCTGGTCTGATTGAGAGTTTCGACTCTAATCCTTTTGAGCAGTTTTTAAAATCGTAATAGTAGCCTATGTTTTAACGATTACAAGAATGTGACCATTAGTATGTAGCCTAATCAATTTTGGTATAGGTCTATGATTTTATTGGTTTAGTAATGATTTCTTGACATATCAAACTTCAAATTGCAAGAATTCATTATTTGAATAATACAATTTTAAGTAAACAATGTAGGTCAAAGATAAGCGGTGCCTATCATATTTCACGAGATCATGCTTATTGTTGCTAATACTCATCACGCTTAGCACTCGAGTTATGTCCAATATCCAATTAGCCAGGTAGATTTGATATTGATAGCCAATGTCTGAAAGACACAGAGCCCTGAATATCATCTGCAAACAACACATTGTTTTTATGAATTAGAACGGGCGAGCTAATTAGTATCGAGTCGAGAGAGCTTAGCCTAACTGTAATTTTATTGTAGTCAAACATAACAAAAACTTTTTTTTACAATACCTCTATTCAAGACACTCTTTCATGGAGCCAGCGTGGGTGGGCGGACAGCTGATCTCAAAAACGGCTCTAACGATTTTCCTAGAAATTTAAAAGATGATGTATATCGCTTAGGAAAGAATTACTAGCTCGTTGACTACACGGAGAAAACTCTAGTTTGACCGTTACAATTTTTTCAATGTAAAAAAGTAGAAGTAGATCTAGATTAGATCATAAGAATAATAATAATAATCTTTATTATCCGTAAGGAAATTTATCTTACAATAGGGTTTGTTGCTGAACATAAAAATTATATATGTGTCAGACGCGAATAGCCCAATTTTCAGTAAAAGAAATTACAAAAGTCATTTCTCTTTAAAAGAAGTTACGAAGGCTATATAAAATACAACCACAGACCTATATATACTACAATAAATATAGGTTTTTGATTTCTAGTTACGATTTATTTAAGTAGGTGCTGTTTTACTATTACATACCAAGTATTAAGAGTTTAGAAAAACCCAGGTTTGTTTCTTGTGCAACGCTATTAGCTAACACCGCATATCATCTCTCCATTAGTATATTTAGATCTATAATTTAATTCTAGTCTAGATCTCTATATAAAAATCGAATAGATCTAGTAATAGTATAGATTCTATCTTGAGACTAGATTGCAGAGTCTAGCCTATGCTATGCCTATAGCCAGTTTTTATTAGAAAAATGTCTGGATATTAATAAAGACAAAAGTTTTTTTAATTATTAGATTATTAGATATACTTATATAGACATAGGACATAGATTTAATAATAGGCCTACTGTAATACGTTTACTATACTCTATACTTAATCTACTAGACTAGAGATCTATCTATAATCTAATCTAATCTAGATCTATACAATATTCATTATAATACTTCTACTTATAATGACTTATTTAATAAGTTAGTACTTAGACTTAGATCTATTATAGTTTATTAATAGATTTACTTTTCAATGCCTAGACCTGATAATAAAATTGCGAATGATGTCTATAATAACTGATTATTTTAATTTTTTTTATATAGTAGGCTAATAGGCCTACTAGATCTAGGTCTAGACTCTACTTAAATCTAGTCTAAAATAATGACTGTCTAAGTCTCTAGATGATTGAGAAGTTCACATATAGGTGTTGTTAATAATACGGCATGTCGGCTGAAAGTATATAAAGTGCTTTTTTTTTGTAAAAATAAAAAATAGGTGCCGGTACTCAGTGATAGATTGCCTAACTTTCAACTAATAATAAATTAACAATTAACGTTGAATTACAAGAAAAGTATTCATTTTCCCGACATTGAAAAAAGGTGCCGGTACCCCATACGGTGCGTACCGACACAAAAATATATGTATATCTCAATCTTCTTTCATTTAATTTTTTTGCGGGGTTATTGCTACTTAATACATTGATACCGGATCTATTTAAATAGGGCCTAAGTTTACAAGCATGATTTCGAGCATTGGATAAATTTATTTTTTAAATACAAAGTTTTATGGAAGAGTTGTTTGAAGTTTGTAACTTCTTAAATTTAGGCTAAAAATATCGAAGCCTACATTTTTACACTCATTTCTAAACAATTAGAAGAGATGGACTGACTCATAGTGTAGCTGTGTACATCTGCAAAAACACAAACTCGCTTTGTAATCTTATCAGACTTTCAAAACTATTAAAAAAAACTTAGTGATTATTTTTACTGTATAATTCTATTATTATTCCTTTTTAGAATTAGGATATAAACAAAAATTTGCCATATGACTTTGTCTAACAGAAAAAAATGAAACTTACGTCTATTTATACAGTTATTTTTAGTTACCTAGTAATATAAAATATATTGAACTAAGACGTACATTCATCATAATGCAGCCATGTGATTTTTCGCTTATGAACATAGCATTATTTAGAACCAATATTTTACAAAGGCTGCTTGGAGAAATCAGGTATACCTCTTAGGAGAAAAACGACCCCTTTACACAAGAAAAATTTAAGAAACTAGAACAGACACAAAATAGACAGTGACATTCATAACAAAATAATATTCAAAATTGATTAGAGTAACACCTTTTTAAGTAATCATTTAAAGTTTAAAATCACTACAATTTTTTTCAACAATTATTTTGTGTATGAAATTGTGTATCGGAAAATGCCGGGTACTTGAAATAAGCTAGTCCTAAAAAAACAAAGTCAAATACTCATCAAATAAAGTACTGTAAATGTGTAGTTTTACGCGCTAGTTTCAGGTCTTTTCTTTTTATAGCATCTATCGGGTTTGATCACAACTACCCGTATTTTTGTGCAGAATTTTTTTCTCTATCAGGCACACTTAAAATTATAGCATAATAATGTCAGTTTAATTTAAAGAGAGAACTGAAAAATGCAAAGATATATAAGGAAAAACGCGACTTCCGGCCCAATACTTTTTAATCAAAGAAACGAAACGGACTAGTCCAACAATCCCTATTTGTGCTTTACACCAAACAAAAAACATTATAACTATGAGGTCTAAATCAGAACTTTAGGTCTAGTGTTAGATCTAGATGTCCATCTAATGAACATACCAATAACTAATCGCACAAATATACCTTCCTCGCTGGCCGAATAAGAAAATGCATATTTTTTTAGCAACTTACGGTGCACGATTTCGTACCCGAATGGAAACAAACAAAAATATTTAAAAAAAAAAAAATTATTATAGGGCATATTTGAAGTTTAATAATGGAGATATTGTTTTCTGTTTTTTTTTAATTTGTAAAAAAAAGGTTTTTCTTGTTTTAAAACTCAACTTTCGTTTAGTAATATTACTTTTTGCTCAAGGTCTACCAGTAAGATCTAGCTTATCTTCTTCTTATCTTATATAATACAGACGTTACTTCAAAAAAGAAGATGATTACGTCCTACGCGTCATGCATTTAGTCATGCATATTAACCAACGACTTAAAAATTCTGCCTAATCACTGGTTTTCCTGGCTAGCTCAGGCAACCAATTCCATGCTCTAATAGCACTAGGGAAGAAGGAATATTTGTACAAATTTGTCCTAGCAAATGGGACGAAGAATGTGCCTTTATCTTTGTGTCTTTCAGAGTATTTTATTAAATTTTGTTTTTGTATTTGAAGATTATGGTTCAGTGTTTTATGTATAATAGCTAATAGAGACTTAAAATTTTTTTTTTTACTAAATTTCAGTTTAAAAAAAAAGCGTAATGTAAAATATTTGGTGGGTGGGTCAGTCGTACTCACATATTACGCTACACACTAACACCAAAAGGGTTTTCGCATTTGACTAAAGGGAGACAAAACAAAAATTTAAAAAAAAACAGAGGCGAGGGAGTAAATTGCCTGGGAGAAGGTTTCCGTGCTGTCTTTTCAAAAGCTTTAAAAAAAAAAGTTTCTCGAGTTTCTCGAATTCGAAATCGAGGTCTCAAGCCTACATGATGTACGGCCAATGTGTTAATCGCTGAACTATTCAAATACAAGGTTTTATACAAAAAAAAATTCTTTTTTTCCGGTTTGGATTATAGAATAGAAGAAACAAAAAACTTTTTTTTCCATACGATACTATGTTTGAAAACCAAATTAACTTTAAAAAAAAAATACATTTGACTGATTCAAATGACTAAAGTCAAACTATAAAAGTCTGATAATTTCGATTTTGGCTGTGAGAAATATTTTTTTTTGCGAAGTGAAAGGCACACAATCACACATACAGAGACACATAAAAACAATTCCTCATCTAATATCACACACTCTGATATGTATTTTAAATCTTTTTGTTTTCAAGTCAAGGTTACTTAGTGTACTACACTTTAAAAAAATACAATTAAAAAAAAACACAACACAATACTGAACTTCCCATACAATGATTTGATGACAGATTTGTGATTTTTTTCTTAGAATTTGTATTTCACCTGTTTGATTGTTTATTTATAAGCTACTTCATACATAATCTTTTTTATTCCCTTTTCATACAAGCTTAACAAAAACGTTTTGACAATTATTTATTATGCTGCTGACAGAGTGGGGAATATCGTCATACAGTTCTCTACGTTTTTTCTCATTGATTTCAGTTCACAATGCACAAGATAACGAGAAACTTATTGATTCTGAAGCCATGCCAATTTTGTAGATCAAGGCGCTATCGAACACATGCTAATCCGACATATTCAGCAGAAATCATTTATAATGACTTCCTATGTGACAAGCGAGACTCTAAGTGCTAGACTTGAATATATTTTTTTTTCTTAAAAAAAAAAAAGGGAGTGTGATACAAAATTGACCTTTCAAGAGTTAACGGCCCTAACGTAATCCAAAAGATAAGGAGCGTTTTCTCCCTTTAATTAAAAATAAAAGTTGAACGAGAGTTATTTGTTTCTTTTAACTTCTCATTCACACTTTTGAAAACATCGCATTGATCGTTACTTGGAAGACTTTAAAGCTTAAAGCTTAGTTAAAGCAGTCAGCTTATTATAGAGTATTATTATTATTATTCACCATGTGTATTGCCATTATTGTTTACTTAGAAACAAAGAGAACAGAGAGTTTGTTTTTCACACAAACTCTTAGGCGGCCACTGTGTGTCTGCTACATCATGTAGGTCAAAAATCAGTTTTCGATATTTTTATCACAAAGAATATGAAAGTGAAACTTGATTACAAAAGCGTTTGCATATTGATACACGTCATTCGTAACTTTTTATGGTAACAATGTTAACAGGCATATTTTTACATAGACTAAACACAAAAAAAAAAAGTTATACAACTTTTAAATAAAACTATCAATAACCATTATTAAATCTCCCTTCACACAAAATGCACATTTAAAGCAGGAATGCCCGAAATCACTCACATCCATTACTCGAGGTCCTCCTTTTTTTTTTTTTTTTTGCATGTTTGAATACGACCAGCGTGACCTTTGCATGATTTTTTATGTAGACAAAGAAATTGATAAATTGATGGCAGTTCTAATGTAGAGGCGCTGTGCACTACTATTTAATAACATGAATTCCCTTTCACCTATTCCATAGTCTGGTGAACCGTAGAATATAACTAAGTGCAGTATTCCTCTGTCACTGGCCGCTATAAAAAATGAGCATGAACTATAACAATGTTAGCTTCTTGTTTCAAAACTTTGTTTTCCTAAACTTGTTATCTCATTTTGTCTACTTTACTTGCTGTCATTCTTCTCTTATATAGTGTGTTGTTTTAAATGGTTTAAGCCTAGATGTATACATGTAAGTGTTGGTCATCTCTTCAAGAAAACATCATCCCTCGCAGTGGCAGCTGGAGGGCCCTGGCTTGCTTCAACACATTCTTCCATTCATGCTTGTGCTTTTCGTCTTCATGCCCGAGAACTCTTAGCTGTTGTAGATCTGCCTCTACGTCATCATAATCATGGTCAGTCAAGAAATAGTTCAGCAAAAAGCAAACACAGTTCTATGATCACATAGATGAAAAGCAGTCACCAATTTCTCGCCTGACTTCAGCCCTCTCTCCCCTTTCTGTGAACTTTTGTCAATGTAAAAATACATTGTTTCATTTATTTAGGGACGTCTTATATAGCATAAGAACACATACAGGTTAACCAAGCAGTCATAGACCTATTGAAATTAATTCAGCCTTCTTTACAGTCATAATATTCCGTTCGATGACCTTTCAATCTGTTTTTTTTTAATCAACTCACTCTGTCAGTCTGGTAAAAATTGTGTACACGTTATTTCTCCCACACCCATTCTCGGATCAAGTTGAAATTTAGCACACATATTTATTGACATAGACAAGACACGAATCAATAGACAAAAGAAACAATTAGTCAATTTTTTGCTTGATACCGACAAGGGAAGTTATTCCTTTAGTAGCCTATTCACATATATGGCTAAATATGTAGCGTTTGGCCCCTTATATATTTGTTCACATTATTTCTCCCACACCCATTCTTGGATCAAGTTGAAATTTTAAACAAGTATTTATTGTACCTAAGAAAACATGAATTAATTTAAAAATTAACCAATTAGTCAAGTTAATAATTGGTAATTAATTATTTTGTTTGATATCGAGTGAGGGAAATAACTTCTACATTATTGAATATTGTTATTATTTTTTGTATTAAAGGATTTTTTATATTTTGCTTGTTTTTTTGTTTTTGCAAACACATCGTTGCACGAGTGAGTGGCTTTCATACATGATATAAAGAAATGCAAGTAGCTTATGAAATTTCTGGCTAGAATGACAATGGATGGGCTTAAATGAATTATTGGTGTTGCTTTCTTTTCCTCGCACAGGGTCAGAATGTATTGTGAATAAACTGGCCCATTCATGAAAATGAACATTAGCGTTGTCTCTTCATTAACATAAAGTTATATTGTGAATTAATGATCGATTCCTTGGTTTTGAAACATGAACGTAGGACCTAAAGTGATTTAAAAGCATATATCTTTTATAACATGTAAAGTAGCTCCCTTAGTATGTTTGTAGATCACGCAAAGCAATGTTCCCTCTTCAATCAAGATTTACTCCAGAATTGAGGAGAATTAGCACTCCAAGAGTATTGATTATTGTATGTGATATATTGAGTAGAGAGTAATTTATATCGAAACTTATCACGTGACTCGTGGTCCTTTCCATTCAATTGAAGTAGCAGGCCCCTGCACCTAAATTATGCTAGCGTCTAAGGCCTAAAGAGTTTAATTTAAGCTACTTACATTTGAAGGGTCAGATACGCAGGTATTTTTCATACATTTAAAGCAGTAGCCTGTCGTTTTTTTTCTTGTACATATAATATATTTTATCAGATGACAGTCTTGTAGATATAACAGTTTGATTGATTTTAGTATTGATAGATTTATTGCTTGTGCACGGCTTTCTTCTCAACACAAATTTATCTGTGAAATGCGTCATATAGATAAACATGTTGTCATGTAAGTAGATAGCATGTTGATAGGTCAGTGGCTTTGTGGATTGTACTCGGCTTTCTTCTAAACATCAATTTATTCATGAGGCACGTCATATAGATAAACATGTAGTCATTTAAGTAGATAGCATGTTGATACAACGTGATAGGCCAGTGACTTTGTGGATCATTTATCCTTCTATAATTGTCACAATTTTTTCCCATTGTAAATTGAAGAACAAGAATAATCATATGTGAAACTAAATTTAGTATTATTAGTCTAACGATATAACGCAAGATGGCGGCTATGTTATATGCTTCGGACTATAAGGGTTGTCGCAATAGTCTTCATTTCTAAAGATATGTCTGAACATTTTTAAAGCAATTTTAATGGCTATGACGAATAGGTTTCGTAACTTATAGTTTAACTTATGAACTAAGGTTTAGTCACTCTAAATGCATAAGACATGATATATATAACTGATAAATAATGAAAACAAAACCACTATTTTTGCTTAAAACAGTATACACTCTGTGAAAACATATTTCTTTTTGCCGTATATATTACCAAAGGTCGAAGAGACCTTTAAAGAAAAAAGGTAAAGAATAGATGGTCTCAAGGGGCTTATATTTTTGTTTTAATCAGTCGAGGTGCTGACTCAATGATTCATTCCAAGGAAGTAAAAAAATAATGGTTAGGTAAATGCATATTGTGAAGGTTGACATGCAAAGTTAGAACCCTATCGGAATAACTTCCGTCTTCTCTTCTACTGTTACGCCTATTGAATACTGGGACTATTGTTTATGTAATTTTAAAAACCGACAAGTCAACTTACTGTTTATAGATACGCGTTGTCTTCGTTGGTCACAAGCAAAGCTCATAGAATAGTTTGCAATGAATTGAATGTTTAGTATTAGTGTTTGTAGCAAGAAAACCGTCAGAATAGCACATTCTAAACCTGTTTCGTAACTACGCACGTTTTAAGACACATACGTTCTGATTGATTCAAAAGTCAAAGGAAAAATAAATATCAATGATATCCATTAAAACCACAAGTTACATTAAATTTAATATTTTTCCTTTATGAAAGTAAGTAAAGTAAATCTTCCCTTTCAGACCTTGCGATCATCTGTTTCTATGGTCAACGGCTAAAGAGCAGGGTGTCATGTGGCCAGCACAACGACCAACCGCCTTTAAAACTCAAGTCATTCGAGTTGAGTGGATTCAGGGGCTAGGGTCCCGAAATTCAGAATCCCATTCTTCACCTAGATTCGAACCCAGGTTCGGAAGCCAAGCGCTTAACCACTAAGCCACCGCGCCTCTTCACGAAATGATAGACTCAAAATAAATAAATAAACACGACACTTTTCCAATGAAACATTTCTCATTTCTCTGCTTCTTATATATTTCATTTTCTATATCCCCAGACTTTTCTTGTGCGTTCATTCCTTTTCATTTTTAGACACTTTTTCCCCACTTCTTGGTGGAATCTTGTACACATTATTTCTCTCACTTCCCAATCACAGATCAGGTGGAAACTTTGACCAATTATTCACAGTCGATGACAACACAGAAATCAGTTGTTGTTTTTTTAAATTCACAGTTAACTCTTTCTCTCCTAACTGACGATACCAACGTTGATTCCACCAGAATGTGATAAATAATCACGGATAGAAAGAGTTACTATGTCGGGAATTGTTCCCTTAAATAATTGTACACGTTCTGTCTCCCACACCCATTATTGGATCAAGCTGAAACTTTAAAAAATTATTTATTGTACCTAGCAAAACATGAATCAATAAAAAAAATTAACCAATTAGTCAATTAATTATTGGTAATTAGTTATTTTATTGGATATATTGATATCGAAAAAAGGAAATAGCTTATACATTTTTGAGTGACATAGTTGTAAGTGCGGAGTTCTTCCCCTTGGATAAGCTTTGTTTTTATTTTTAAAGATTTTTTTTTAATATTTTGCATTCGAACCTCAGCGAATATTAGTACATACATTACCATAAATCACTCGGACAGGCATTTATTGCCGACATTTGTATCACTCAGTATTTCAAAACCTTTTTTTAAACCTAATTCTTCTTCCAAACCGTCCCCGCCTATTCTTTTTTTGCCAGAAAAAAAAGTATATAAAATTGTAATGAAAGTCCTACAGGTATAGACTTGAAAACGGTGCGCAAAATGTTTATGAACATCTATTTATCTATATACTAGGTTTATCTACTAGTTGCCCATTTGTTTTTAAATAAACTTTAGGTCATAGAGTGAAAGTCTACTATTTTTTTCCATATTGAAATATTTGTGTGCTTCAAACGGAAGAAGAATTCATCTTGTGGTCTCATGTTTGTGGCCTTATAATGAAACACTCTTGTTCGATGTACTATAATGAGATAAATTAACTAACATTAAATATTATCGTATAATAATGTCACTCGAGACATGCTCATAATTTTGGAAAGACTATCTTCAGTTCGGGCTATTAAACGTATCAATTAGCCGACCGTTGTTCTATGGTTATTGGTTTCTTTTCTTTGTCCTAGTTCCTTGTCTTCCAATATTTCTTAGGTCATGTGACACGATTCGTTTGTTCTTGAGCTCATTGATTGATAGTTAATACACCACACGGTGTAAAAAATTGATTTCTCTGTATGTACACTATACGGAGGTCTTAAGTAGGTAAATGTGTGCCGACAATGTGCTGTCATTTAAAAACGCGCCCGACAAGCCGAGACTTGTACAATTAAAACTGCGGTCTAAGCAAAGCGGGTATTTACTCCGGGCCTGTGCTATCGAACTATCGAATGCCGTGTCACTCGAGATTGGATTGGATCAAACTTATTGTGACGGTAGCCAAATGATATAACGCGCGAGAGAAAAGAGGACCAAATTAGGC
This sequence comes from Biomphalaria glabrata, assembly GCF_947242115.1. NCBI lineage: Eukaryota > Metazoa > Mollusca > Gastropoda > Planorbidae > Biomphalaria > Biomphalaria glabrata. The sequence goes on from NC_074723.1 coordinate 11,102,672, forward strand.
GAGTTTGGCTCTAGCTCGACTCATGGAACGCTAGTTCCTCTCGCTCAGTCTTTCGCGTCTAGTTGACAAGAGCAAGGGGAAGCGACTCGTGTGTTTGTTGATAGATTGTTTTTTCTTTTGCTTCCCCCTGGTTCTTTTCCTTTTCTTTTATAATGGCGTAATTAATACAGGAAAGTATATTTGTTGTGGAAGCTTTCGATTAGGACTGAAAGAATGTAACTGCCCCGGTGGTCTTTAAATCGATGAAAGATAGCACTCTTCCTTAGTATCAATCATTTCGCTGTTTCTTTAAGATTATTTCGAAAAGTCTGCCGCAGTTTCAAGGGTTTAATCGCCGGCCGGCAGTGATTTGAATCGGCTGAACGTTCTAGTGCCAAGCAATACGAAGAAATCATATACCGCAATAAACGTGATTCTGTTACTACACCTGAGTCCTGTGCTTGGAAACTTGTTGACACTGGCACAATGTCATACGACAGGGACCACCATCTAGAGCGGGTCATTCAGGCAAGTATTATAAAGCGTTTCCTTTACCTAGTGTGCTTGTTATGTCCCTTTGATCGTAGATAATCTCCCGTCTTATAACTGTCACACTAAAACATGCCCACACAACGTATTGTTCTGGGTCTATCAAGCTTCTAATATCCAGGGTATTCTACGTATAGATCTACGCAGTATGTTATTATGCCTATGCCTGTTCTTGGTGCTATATTCTCTTGGTTCATATCTTAGAAGTCGTTCAACAAACTGTCCAGGTTTTTTTTCCCCTTTGTCTTGGCTATCATGATTACAAACATCGAATGTAGATCTACATAGTATATTTTGTTGAAATACTACTGACTTTTCTGAATGACTTCAGTACTTTCTATAAAGGGCTGCAAGGGCTTTTAAATATTGGGAACTGCAAAACTTTCAACGCAGATTAAATCAGGTACTACTATGTATAAGTATGTTGGGCCTCAGCAAGACACTAAGACGTGGCCGCGATCACTCTTGTTCCTAGCTTTGAGGGCAGTTATATTATATCTATTTTTTGTATAAACGCGTTATTTTTCTTTTGTTTTTACAAGTTTGGGACATTCCATCGGCAATGAAGATTATTGTGACGTCTTGCGTCCTACGGTCCTATGACGTCAAAGACAGCTCAAACTCGGGATAATCGTGATGAATCAAAACTCTAAATTCACAATTGTTCAATTCCTCCATTTTCTAATTTTAATTCTTGTTTGCAACATTTGTTGTCAATGTGATGTTAGACTATAAAGGTCTACCAGAATTTGACTCAAGTTACCGAAAAACTGAATAGGCCTACTCATAGGGCCTATCTTCCGAACGATAATGAACTAAATAATTTTTCCAGCTAGAAACTTGGTTGATTCTGGAAATTTCTCACAATGCCGGCGTCACTTTTTTTCCACAGATGACTAAAAAACAAATATTTATATAAATGGGAAGGGGGATCCCGCTGCAGTAGGATACAAGGATTATATAATCTTAATATATGACTAACAGAACTAAACCATTTTTTTAATGATGAAACATGTGAAACATATTTAGAAAATTTTAATTTCTAGCAAAAACTGAAAAACCTATTTGGCCTATCTATTTATCAAATCTCTGGCAATTGTTGACGTTCTCTTGAGATGTCTTTTGTTTGCCCGGTGTTAAAAGGCGAAAGTACTTCACTATGCATAACCAAATTGTATTTTGTAATAATTTTGTATTAAGCAATACTACATCTATATAGAAATACATCTTAGTGAATCAACAACAAATTAAAAAATATTAATTTATTATAAGATCTTTGTTTAAAAGCTTATTAATTAATATTATATTAAAAGTAATAAAAGAAAATGTCGAAATCATACATCATTAGTATTTAATAATAATGAATAATACTAATCCATAATAGTAGGCCTTAGTGAATCAACAACAAATTAAAAAATATTAATTTATTATAAGATCTTTGTTTAAAAGCTTATTAATTAATATTATATTAAAAGTAATAAAAGAAAATGTCGAAATCATACATCATTAGTATTTAATAATAATGAATAATACTAATCAAATATGATATTTAATAAAAATTTTGATCCAGAAGCCGTGACAATGTCTTCCATTTCACGTTTTACATGATCACGCAAACTCAGATACGACCTGCATATTTTTCCACATCGGATGCAGACAAACACGTTGTCCGTCGGAGTTCTATTTAAGTTTTCCATACATCTTCTGCATCTTCGGCAAGGGCTTTTCTAACGGCCTTAAATGTGTGCCTCGCGGCCTTCATCTGCTGGCAGCTACTTTCCTCTATGATTTTTCCTCTAATAAAATACTCAGAAAGACACAAATATAAAAGCACATTCCTCGTTCCATATGCTAGGACAAATTTGTACAAATACCCCTTCTTCACTAGTGCTATTAGAGCATGAGTCAGCCAGGAAAAACCAGTGACTTGGCAGAATTTTAAGTTCATTGGTTAACATGCATGACTAGATGCATGACGCGTAATAAATAAATAAATATGTATATAACAGGCCTACTATTATGGATTGTTATTTTTTCTTTTATTTAAAATGAAAAAAAAAAAGGATTATACGTAGTATAATTGTATCAGTTAGCCCGGAATAGTTTGGACCAGTCATGTAATTAAATTTGTAATAGATCTAGACCAACAACGATAAATCTATCTGTATGATTAGAAATATTTTTACCAATTGTTTTTGTCTAGCGCTATTTTCATATTTTTGGCTTTCTCACTACGCTATAATCCTAGCACTTATCTGGACCAGTTGGGAAAAGGGAAATGGTGGAGGGGAGAACGACCAGCATTCGAACTCGTGGCTCATGCTTCCTCAAGCCAACATACTAACCACTCTGCTAGTGAGGTGCTTATGACTATTGAAGGCTGTAAAGTTATATATTGTTTGTTTCAAACTTATTGTAAAGCGGCGACTTATAAAAGGGGACTAATTCAGATACCAAACAAAATAATTTATTACCAATAGTTAAATAACTATTTTTTTTATTGATTGTTGTGTTGTCAGGTAAAAGAAATAATTGTGCAAAATTTCAGCTTGATCCGAGATTGGGTGTCGAGAGAAATAACGTGGACAAACTTATGGCCAGACAGATAGAGTGAGTTGATATAAGCTTTGTAAAAAGGAAGAAAAATCATGAGCATTTAAAACAAGTAAGAGTACTACATTTTGCTAATAAACACAATCACAATTCTACATTACTCTGTAGTGTCTCATGGTCAACAATTCAATGTTATTTTTATCAGTAACGAAAGTGCGATAAAAGAAAAGTTTGTTGAAATTTAATAAATAAATAAATATTACTTTCTATAGCTCTATATAATAGTCGGTATAAACGAACAGTTTACTTGTATATTGTCTGCTGAATGTAATGTACTACTTCTGAATTATCTACTAGATGGAGGTTCTCAAAAACAGCGTGCTAACATATTTTGTTCGATTAAAGTGCTAAAAGCACTTTGTCTTTGTTCAGTTGTTCTCAAATACAAATGAATGAATGTGATTATTATAAAGCCAATAACATGTCATCAATTGCTCAGTAGTCTCTACCTCCATAATCTCGCTATAAACTGTAATGATTGGAAAAGGTAGTGAGATGGAAATCTTGTAGGATAGTATTGAGATTTGACCTAAAATTGTCAATTCCGGAACGAGGTTGCTTCTGTTCTTAATTTCACATTGCATCTCTCTTTCTCTTACATTTCTCTTACATTGAAACCTAAGCAGTTGAGATCTGTTCTAATTGAATAGAGACACATGCCATGTGTCTTTCTGTTCGTTATTGCCTTGAAAACTTTTTTTTTAAAGACTATGGCCTAAAGATTTTGATCATTTTAGAATAATTATAGCCCATTGTTTAATCTATCCAAGCAGATGTTTCCAAACTCAATATTATAATTTAACGTATTCTAAATTTGGAGTAAACGCAAACGGATAATTATATGTTTTTGTTTGATGTTTTAATAACTGGATTTCTCGTCTAATACAATAAAAACATTGAACATGGTTGTCGTCCTTAATAATTCCTTATTATATTTTCTGCTGAGGTAATCACAACCAACTCTTTTTACATATAATTGCATTTAGTCGATATCTTATAGGAAAAACATTTATAATGTAATGTGTTTGTTTTTAAATAGAACCGTCAGGCATAACGCTTTAAGGGCTAAGTGTCAAAAACACTTTTATAATTCTTTGCTACATCATTGTGTAGTGGCAAGAGTGGAAAGATAAATGTAGGGCCAACTTACGCAAATAGAGTTTTTACGTGTGAATGCTCTAAATGTCTTTTAAGCGCAGTCTGCGAATTCAAAGGCCTGCAGAAATGTAGACCATTATTTCCCGTTTAATCAAAGGATGAATGACTTATTTTCTCAAGAAATCGCATTAACAAACGTTTGCTTGATTGCAAATCAATCAATATGAATTTAGAGAACTTAATTCACTTCTTATGTTATGCACTGCATAATAGAGACCCCTAAGTGTTCAGAGTATTGGTCTTTCATATTGTAACTTTGTTTTCATTGTTTGTCTCGTGTAGGGAAATTTATTTTAACACGTAGAAAACAAAACTATTGAACTATCATACAATTTATTTTTGGAGCTAAAAAGGACATGATCAAAATATGCAGCCTTTGGGGGACCATCAGTCAACTTGTTTTGCTCATTAAGTGATAAACATCTACAACAGTGTTTCTCAAACTTTTACCAGTGGACCCCCCCCCCCCGCACACACCAAAATGAAAACAAAATGCGTTCGCGCTCCAATTAGCCATCCTAGGACTTGAAGGAGCGATGTAAGCTCCAACAGTAGGGTGTGGAAGGATTTTTTAAAAAAGTAATGAGAAAATAAAAAAGAAGCTTTAAGATATAAAAAATATAGCACAATTTTCTTGTTTTAGTGAACAAAAAAAATTGTGTGTGTACCGTTACAAACCGTACCAGAAAAAAAGTTATTTTTTTTAAAATAGTATTGAAGATTTAAAAGGTTCTCTCTAGACCAGCAAAGGGGGTGTGGGAAATGCTGAAAGTTACTTTGACTCTAAGCGTTTCCCTAAAATTCTTGAATTCTGTCTCTTGACATCTGCAATGCTCTTTTTCTCAAAGTAAAAAGAGTTAAAGTTAAAGTCAAAATGGGTATGGTGAGCCGATATAGAAGAATTTTCTTGCAATCAGAGCTCACTATTCATCATAGTAAAAAAAAAGTCACAGTTTCAATTAAGTCTAATATAGACAGAGGCATTACTGGCCAATATTATTATGCAAGGGACATTCGAGGTAATATAGCTCACGTCCGTCCGTAAGCGGAGACTATTTGAAATGTCTTCCACAAAACATTTTATTACCTGCATACCTTTAAAGCTAAAGCATAAATTTCATTTCTTTCTTCTTTTTTATGAAAGTTAAAAGATAGCAAGTAACGTCTGTATTTTATAAAACATAAAACATCCCCATATTGATAAAAAAAAAATCAAACAAAGCATTAGGGTTTATTAAAAGAAATTTCTATAAATCAAATAAGAACATGAAACTAAAATAATAATAATATGCATCCTCTGTTTGGGATAACATTAAGAAACTGGAACAGACACAAATTAGAGCATTGAGATTCATAACAAACGAATATTCACATTTGACCAGAGTAAGTTCAGAGTAACACCTTTAGTAAAATCACTAAATCTAGAAAGCCTTCAGGATTGAAGACTTAAGTAAAAGTGAAGTAGCAATTATACATAAAACACTGAACCATGATCTTCAAATACAAAAACAAAATCTAATAAAAATACTCAAAAAGACACAAAGATAAAGGCACCTTCCTCGTTCCATATGCTAGGACAAATTTGTACAAATTCTCCTTCTTCCCTAGTGCTATTAGAGCTTGGAATGGGTTGCCTGAACTAGCCAGGAAAACCAGTGACTTGGCAGAGTTTAGGTTATTGGTTAATATGCATGACTACATGCATAACGCGTAGGACGTAATCATCTTCTTTTTTGAAGTAAAGGCTGTATCATATGAGATGAGAAACAAAGATAAGATCTAAATTGTCTTGAAAATATTTTTTTTCTGTTACTGTTACAGTGTTTACGTTTAATTTTAGCCTATGATTTTAAATATTGCGTTTGGGATTAATAAAATTTGAGTAAACCTACTAATAACACGTATTCAGGCATACAGGAGACTTCCTTCGCATTTTTTCCTCTTCGCTACTTCAGTTTCTATGTCAATGAGTTTGACACATTTTCTACCTCTCCTTTCTTGACGTACCAAATAAATGATCCCTAAAGGAAAGTAAAGGGGAAGTAATGTTATCCATCACTAGCGTACACTTCCGCTTTCTCTTTTAAATAAAGAGGAAGAGAAATTTCATGACTTACAAGTTAAATACATATATTTCGTCTAGATCTACATTACTAGATCTAGTGTAGATTTTATCTTATACATAGTTTCAGTATAATATTTTAAAAATTAAATGAAGAGATCTAGTGGTTAAATAAAATCTGTAGAAAATCAGAAATATGGATAGATATTTTGGTGCGTTCAGAGAATCTCCTCCTGAGAGAGATAATTATGCAAATGATAAGTCAGGGGTGCGTCGTAACTTGGAAAAGATGTTTAACTTCGAGCTTCATCAAAGAAATGATGACTTGGACTTAATAGATCTAGATCTATCACTTGAAAAAGATAGAAGATCTAGTGATGGAAACTTTAATTCTAAATTTGGCGAGGATCGTGTAGTCAGTGTTGAAGATGATGAAATTGAAAGTAGATTAAGATCCAGAATGTACGACTCATACCAAAGCTTTGGTGAAAAATATTCTTCATGGGTGGGTGCTTTTATAGATCTATATACTAGGCTCTAGCTTTAAACATGAGTAGATGTAAGTGTATATTATGGCTTATGGATGTATTATGTAAATATATTATTTCTTTAAACTAGTTTCTGTCTAGATCATCTAGATTTGTAATTGTTGATTTAGATATATTGCCATCATATAAAATCTATATTTACATTATATAATCTTCTTATCTTTTACATTTATAAAAAAAACACATATTATATCTTCTAGTTATTTTTTTGGCTTCTTAACTATAATTTAATACAATGCTGAGCCCTTTTATAATAAATTATAACAAAACTCGAAAAAGATGTTGAGCAAGTATGCACTAATTTATATATTGATGGCTATAGATATGTATATATACATATTATAAGCTTCCCATTAAATTCCAATGTACAAGTTACATTACTTAATCATTTTTGGCATAAATATTTAAGTAGTAGGAAGTGAGGTGCTGAGATAAAGCACTTTACCCTAGCTACTGAATTAGCGTCTTTAGTTTTGAACTGTAATTAAGGCTGGGATTTATAATCTGAGAACAAAGGGTAAAGAATAATATCCATGCTGTGATGCACTAAATACTCCTTCTTCCCTAGTGCTATTAGAGCATGGAATGGGTTGCCTGAGCTAGCCAGGAAAACCAGTGACTTGGCTGAATTTAAGTCATTGGTTAATATGCATGACTAAATGCATGACGCGTAGGACGTAATCATCTTCTTTTTTGAAGTAACATCTGTATTGTATAAGATAAGATAAGATAAATGACAAATTACAATAATTTTTCTTCACATTAATGGATCCCTTTAAATAGAAATAGGGTGTTGTGGCTGAATACCCAAATTAACCACCTAACTCCCAAACTAAAGACAGAGGGTATAGTGTATATATGTATCTGGTTTGAATCTAGGTAGTAAAGCAGTTGATATTTTGCTGGCATTAATATTACTATTAATTTTTTTTAAGGTTTCTATTTCTGCTGCCACAATACATTCATAAAATGCTCACACTCACAGACATATATATATTTAAGAAAAAAAATAAAAAAGGAAGTTAATAATTATTATATACCCACATTTTCATTAATTGCAATGTTGGTCCTTTTCTTTGGAATAATTACAATTGATAATAGCAGAAAAATTTTAATTATTATGATTATTTCTATTTTTTTTTTTACCTCAGAGACTGGAAGACTCAATATTGAGAGATTCGGAAGATTATACTTTGAAAGGCTCTGACGGGAATCCTGAAAAGATTCCAGCAAGGATCCGTGATATAATCACTCAGAATTTGTCTACCAAAGAACTGAGTGGGCCGTTGCCTACTATGGCATCCAGCGTCAGTGTGTCATCACTGCAGGAAGAGAATCGACTGCTGTCTCATGAACTGAATCGCTTGGAGGACCTACTCTCAGCCTCAAGGGCAGAGAGGGATGAGCTTGGTATCAAGTATAATGCTCTAAGTGAAAGGGTAAGTAACATCCAACATAAATTTATCAGTTAAAAAGAGGACAGTTATAAACTAAGTTTAATTTTTTTTTTGTTTCAAAAGAAAAATGCCTTTAGATCAACATACAATTTTACTACTTTTACTCTTTTACTACTACTCTGGATTATAAGATAAATGTAACATGTATGCAAGAAAAAATTCTGAAAACTTTTTAATGTCTAATAGTATATGTCTAAAATGGTGTATTGGAATCTGTTCTGGGAAATCTCAAGTTTGAATGTTTGTAAAATGTTTTACATATTTCAAATACTTCCGTATTTCTATAAATTTGTTCCTTCAGATTTTAAGATAATTACATCCCCAGGACAATGTGGGATGGCAAGGTTCGAATACAGGACCATCAAGAATATCGATTGACAGTCCAGAGTGCATACCATATGACCACTCAGCCATCCTCCTGAGTCCACCCAACTCTAATGCATACCTGACAAACGTTGGGGAAGTAAAGGCGGTTGGGCATTGTGCTGACCACATGATACCGTCATTTACTATTAGCCATAGAAACAAAGAGGGGTTGCAGTTGCTGAGTGGTTAAGCACTTGTTTACTGAACCTGGGGTTCTGGTTTCGAATCTTGGTGAAGACTGGGATTTTGAATTTCGGGATTTTATGGTGCACCCAACCCTAATAGGTACCTGACTTTAGTTGGGGAAAGTAAAGTCAGTTGGTCATTGTGCTGGCCACATGACACTCTGCCCGTTAACTGTTGGCAAAAAGAAACAAATGACCTCAACTTCATCTGCCCTATAAATCGCAAGGTATGAAAGGGAGCTTTACTTTTTTTTACTTTCTAGAACTAATATACTTTACAGCATCTGCCTCCATAGATTGTAAAGTCTGATTTTATTTATTTTATTTTTTTTTTTTGCTTATAAAGTGTTTATATGATGGGTTTGATATAAATGTAAAAGGAAAAAAAATCATTATAATGTGTGCTATAAAATTACTCAACTTTCAATTCATTTTTCATTAAAAAATGCTCTTAAAAACTTTTAGAATTGACTTCTTCAAAGTTTTGATTTTTTAAAATTATAATATAGTGCTGATTTCTTTCTTATATATCCAAGATTTTGACTTAGATTGTCTAAGACACTTTTATAGGAAATTTGAGAACATTACTGAAGTCATTGTCCTGTTATAGTAACTTGATATCACTTAGTGAGCAGAAGGTGACAGTGGTTTATGGTTTTCACCTGTCTACCCTATTGAAATTAAAGGAAGTTTTACTTAATTTGATCCTTATACCTAGTTGTAGTTTTATAAGAAAATTGAGTTGTATGATGGCACAATAGATTGTCATTAATAGTTGTACAGTCAGTGAACATTTCTGTGATGGTGCAGCAAGGTAATAGTACACATGCATGGTATGTTTCTAACATTTTTGTGGAAAATTTGCACCAGTTGTCTTTTTTTAAATATAGACTTATTTTTCTTGTTCATTAAAAATATTTTCAAAATTTAAAAAAATCTTTCTCCTTGACAAGTTTTTAACTAAGAAAAAAAACGTATCATGAATCTCTGAAACTTTTCATGAATCTCTGAAACATTTCATGAATCTCTGAAAATTTCATGAATCTCTGAAACTTTTCATGAATCTCTGTCTTCCTCTTTTTTATTTTGATTGTTGTGAAAGAAAAAGAAATGATGATGAAATAGTTTGCTTCAATTTTCTTTTCTCTTCAATGCTATGCCACTTAATTCAGTGGACTAAGTCACTTACTTTTTGAAAATCTTTTCTAATTACCTAGAGTGTCACAGACTCTCATTTTAATTTGTACTTAAGCATACACTCACATAAACAGATTCTGGTGGATAGTTATGTTATAGACGTTATATAAAGTGTTCAAATATAAACTTGATCATTTCTATATAAACCAAAGCGTGTTTATTGCATACGTTTATTTTTTGTTCATTCATGAATTCAATTTAAAGAACTTGTCTGCTGAACAGAAAGAAAAAAATTACCTGCAATCAAAGCTATATTTAGTTTTCATAAAAATAATTACAAGTTTTTTAAAGAAACAAAATCATAAATCACTTATTCAGTTCAGTTATCATTAAAGTTTTCCTTTTTTTTTTTTGCCATTCTCTTTGCCTAATTATCTACCTAGAGACACAGTGGGTGAGTGGTAAAGTGCTTAGCTTCCAAACCGGGAGTCCAAGGTTTGAATCCTGGTGAATCCAAGACTTGGATTTTTAATTTGGGGTATTTAGGGCACCTCTGAGTCCACCCAGCTCTCATGGGCTCCTGGCATTAGTTGGGTAAAAGTAAACGTAGTTGGTCATTGGGCCACAGAAATGAATGACCTATACATCATCTGCCCTATATATCACAAGGTCTGAAAGGGGCACTTAACTACCTACCCACCAACTTGCATGCATATTAGCTACTTAGTGGTCTGTCTGACTAAATTGTATTCCAATGCAGGTACACAAAATAACAACAAAATACCTGTATTATTATCAACATACCTACCAAGAGTTGCGTATCATTAGCATTGCTCTTTACGTGAATGAGATTTAACACGGACTTGGCCAGCAACAATGGGCCAATCATTTTATTATCAATCTGTAACTTCAACCCTTCTAGGTGGCCAAATGTCACGTACTGTTAACTAAATACTGAATCTAGCAACCCCTGGTTTGTGGTAGATAATCTCTTCCGGGCTACGTCCTATCAGGTTTTCTAGTGGTTTGGATTTACTGAGAATTTAGTTTTTGCGTCATTGCTTGTATCCGATGTTGTATTGTTGTTTAAGGTCGTCCAGTCGTCTCGGAGTTGTTTAGCTTTCAAGCCTGTTAGAAAGTTGGTCTTTATACACCTCAAAACCGCTAGAGGTTATGCTTACAAAAATCTACGATATGCTGTTATTGAGTTTTAGACCAGAGGTTTTCATCTTGTGAAACTACCTGGAAGGCTTGGAAGCATTGGCTTAAAATTTAAGCAGTTATGTTGTGTCTGTTCTATTCATTTGAATGTTTCTGTTGTGTTTTTATTTGAAAAAAGAGTCCTAGTAATCGCAACGAATTTTCATAAGGATAAATAAAGTAGCCTTAGTCTTAACAATTTTACTTGCTCGGATAGAGACGTGAACCAGCAGAACATCGCATTTCATTGGATCCGTTTTCAAACAATTGTTACAATCAATCGTTTTTTTTGTCAGTTTAAAAAAACAAACATCACTAGGTAAAGCGTTAAAGTACTATTCTATTATCACTGCTACGATCCTAACTCCTAACTTACGGCGGTATTCATGTGTTTAATGTATATGAACACATAATATCCTAATGTATGCTTTGGAAGCTAAAGAAATGTGGTAAAACAAATATCATAAAGTCAATAACTATAAATATAAAGTATAAGGCTGACAATGTTTTCATGACTATCTCATGTAGAGGCCTGGACAGCTGTGTCAGCCACATGAGGTGGGTGGGCTGATCACACTGTAAATTAAAGGACACTCAGTTATTGTTCTATTAACTGTAAGTGCCTGGCACTAATTAGAAATTAAAACACATGTTAGCTTGACGAGGTAATAATGACTGTGCCAATCATGTATTAAGTGGCACTTTTCCAAAAAGAATTTCCCTATGTATTGGGGGAGGTTTTGAACAGAGAAGTAGATCCAGAACATTGACATGTCGGCACTCATTTGCGAGACACCTGACGACGTCTGGTCGCATTACCCACAATCCCCTTCGCGACCATTTGTTATACGCTTCATTGAGGCCATTGTGATATAAAAGCCAGTTTGCTTTAATCTGGATACATTAAACTAGATCTTTTATATACTGAGACAAATAGTGCTTGAATCTAGAACAAGCACAATTGATTTTTTTTCCTGCTATGAACACATTATATGAAAAAATTTAGTCATGTGACTTACCACACTTCGCAAAGACAGTTTAAACCAAAATACAAAAGGTTTTAGCGTTCTTCATATTATGGGGCTACTTCTGCCAATTACAAATACTTTTACTTTCCTGCTGGGTACATATTTTTTAACTCTCCCCCCCCCCCCCCATGTGTTTGGCCTACACTCGACCACGAAGTTCCACTGAACTCGCCCCAACACCTGGTTCATTGGTTCATCCGAATCGGTTGTGTAAGTACATTGCAATGTGTACAAGTAATTCCAAAGGTCAAACGTATCACTTCTCTGTATGTGTCACAAGACAAAACTAGTTTGATTGGACAGAAGTGAAAGGTCACACTCTACTTTGTTTTTAAGAATATCGATGATCTCAGCGTGAGTAAAAACAAAAAAGTTCAAATTAAAGACGCTTATGGCCTCTTGTTCTTTTCTTTCTTATTTTCTTCCGAATACCACGTCAAACATGTCTGAGTATAACTTCACCTTTTCTTTCACCAACACACATACACATAGCTTTTGTTTTTGTTGTTCTTCAATAAGCATTGTTGGTTATTTCTTGCATGTCCTTGAACTAAGCCATAGGTTCATCGTTGAGTACCAGGGGCGGACTGGTTGTTACAATCGGCCCGGGCATTTCTATACAGTTCGGCCCACAAACTCTATATCATATGATGGACATCCAATTCTATATCTACCTGTCCTCAAAATCATTCTGTTAAGTTTGATAAAGTATCGATAACTGAACGCATGCAAACAATGAAACTGTATCCTTATAAGAAATATAGGTCTTATGTTACTTTTTAATCGCTGAGTGTAGGTTATAAAAGGGTGAAGCCTACTAGTAACACTGTCTACGAATATAGGCTATTACATTATTTCGGAAAATGTGTTAGATTAAATTAGCATTACACTGTAGAGTCTGTAAAAGATTTTTTTTTTAAACACGAAGCTCAGAGAGAATATAAAACCTTTGACAAGTAAATACATTCTATAGTAACATTCATGAAGCCCTTTAGGTGGCCCTACCGGCCCATTTGGGTACCGGACCACCGGGCATTTGCCCGAATGCCCTTATAGCCAATCCGCCCATGTTGAGTACCCTCAGGAAATTTGGCTGCCAACTCTCAGAAATGATATTACAGTCTATACATTGTGGAAGATTGTGTTGTAATATCTTCCAGAAACATCTTCAAAGTGAACGTGAAGGAAAAGCACAGATGAAGTCAATTTAAAGGTGTGGCTAAATATGTAGGTCATTTGTGGGACTACTTTACATCGTCTGATTCTGCATTATCTGAACTTGAAGATTTTTATTTGTTGTTCCATTCGTGCTATTAGCTCACACATTCGTCCTAGCCAAAAAGTGGTCAGAAGGTTAGAAGTTGTCTTAAGTTCAAGGTGAAATTTCCCACATAGTAGTGCGATTGTTTGGCTAAGTCGATAGAACATCGTGGCCATTTAAAAAAAAAAAATTTCAGTCCCAAACTCTGTTTAGTTTACTTGATTATTTGAACATGAAAGAATTAATGATTTATATATTTATTAAATATTTAATAGACTTATTAACTTCGAAGATTCAAAATCATTTTCAGCACACTAACTGGCATGTCTTCAAGATCTGTGAAACTCTTGCCGAGTTGTTGTTTTTTTCCCCATTCTAATTTGATTTGATTTCTTTTATTAACTCTGTAACAACCAATAAATGCGAATGTTTTTGATTTTCTTTTCACTGTTTAGATTTTTTCTCTTGAGAGATACATTTTGATGACATTGACATATGATTTTAAATATTGTCAAGTAATGAACAGTGTGACTTCAGTGACGAGAAACCGAAAGCTGCTTATCGGCTAATCACCAATATTGTAGGACTTGTAGATCGAACAAAAGTGGGTAGAGTGTTCAATGTCTTGCTGTTCGTGTCCTGGTTAATGATCCTTGACTTCTCCTGGAGACGCGATCTAGCATTGTTATGCTGGCCGATTCATAACTAATAGACGGGGGGAGAGGGAACTCTCGAGATAACAAAAGACGTTCTAGGGGTCAAACTTACTGTAAACATATTATGTTTGAACCTTTGTTTTTTTTTTTTCGGAAAATAACAATAGATTTTTGTTTGTTTCTTTCTTTGTTAGGCCTCTATCTTTCTATTGCAATCTATGATTTTGTGCTGAGATGAATATCTGTTTGATTATGCTAATTCTGCCTAGCTTGTATTGTTCCTGACATTGTAGTAGTGCTATTTTAAATTCGAAGTTCATTCAGATTCTTAACAATCTTTAAATTTACAGCATTGTCAATGGTTTCAATAGAGTGCTTTCACTAAGGCATAGTCTGAATTCAGTCAGTCACATACTGATTTCACTAAGTCATATACTTAATTCACTAAGTCTAATGATGATTTCACTAAATTCTAATTAATACCGTAACCCTACTTCCAAATGTTTTACACTCTTAACACATTAGATTAACAATGATGAGGGTTAGTATGGGGTGTGCAGGGAGCTCTTCCTTTAGATAATTTTCAACGGATCCGTATCAACGAAATTGGTGTCATTACTCATTCATATGTTGAGCTGATGGTGCCAAGTTTTGAGGCATGCTGTAACGTTGCAAGACCCACTGCGTGCCTTACAAGCCGTAACGCTTTGTTCACGGTGCGGAACAGCATGCAGTGTTTCCTCGAGCTCCGAGTTCCTATTGTCTCGCGTCTAGGTCGGCGATCTGTGAAGTTTTTGGAATATATATATGTGCCAACACAGCAGAAGGCGAGTTCCGGAGCTGTTGAAAGGAAGTCTTGATGGAGTTACCTCTTGTTTCGTTTGACTTTGTTATCGTTTGGTAATTCGTTGACTTTTGAGAGATTCATTACTTCCGGAGTTGATTCCTACTTTTGCATGTAGCTGTTCCCCACAACTGTGTTATTCACAATATGGAGAGTTTCTGCTAACCTAACATCGTCCTGTTTCATCCATTGGCCTGGCTCAGTGTTTTTCTACAACTTATGTTAAAACATGAACTAGTAAGAAGATAGTGTTGTGAGCTGGTAGAGTTGCAGATTATAGTAAAGCCATAGTGACATTGTGCCGCATCGATGTTGTAGTGGTCCATATTAGAAGTAAACACAATGAACCAGGAGAGTAAAGGCACTCAACCTGAACGGGGGACAAGGGAAAGGGAGACGCTGAGTGATGAGGAGGAACGTTTCTTACTGAGTGACCAGTGGTACTCTCTGGACGTTGAGGAGAGCGAGGACAGTGGTCCTCAGTCTCCCGAAGCAAACGGCAGCAGACGAGCGAATGTCGTGCCCAGGAGAGAAGGATTTGTACATCAGAGAGTCATGGAGGCGAGTTTCTCAATTTATTAACTTGAATGCATTGAAATCTTATTTTAACAAACTGTATTGGGCCGCTTGGTGGCCATGAATACATCAAATAGAATGAGCTTGTTTCTACGTCATTTTATCCATTGTGTCCTGAAATTACTCAGAAATCTTCCTTGCCCAGAGGGCAGATTGACTTTCTTTTGACCTTTGGACATGAAAAAAATATCACCACATAGACTTATGATAAATTCATATTATGGTTGAAAAGCATTCGCTTTAACACTCAGCGTTCTGGCGTCCTGTTCGTGACAGTTTCGCAGAGTATGCTATAAAGAAGCAGTTCACTTGTAATGTAATCCACATTCGAATTAAATCCTTGTCACTGTTTTGGAAGATATGTCTCGTAGCTATTGTTGACATTTTAATGAAATCTTTAAAAAAAAAAACAGCAAAGAAGTTGTTCTACTGCGTGCACATATGTATATTTGTGAGTGTATAGCAAATCACCTCTGATTACATCTGTGTCAAGGGAAGTGTGTGAATACAAAAATGGGAATTGAACAGCAGACACTTGACTTGTATGTAGAGAGTCAAGTGTATGCATTAGTCCGTTAACCGAGGTTTTTGGTTTTGAATTAAATAGGAAATTGACTTATTAACTTCGATGTCATTGGAGGTTCAAAATCATTTTAAGCACACTAACTGGCATGTCTTCAATGTCTGTGAAACTCTTGCTTATTTTTTTTTCTTCTCATTTGATTGTCTTTATTACAAACATATATATGGTATAAAACTAAACTGCAAGGGCTCCTCAGATATAGATCTTCTTGTTGCGAAATTCAAAGGGCAACCTTTCATTTGTTCGGTCCATCGTATTCCAAAACCCAATTCCGGCCTGCTTAACTCTTTCTCTCCTAACTGACGATACCAACGTTGATTCCATCAGAATGTGGTAAATAATTACGGAGAGAAAGAGTTAAGGGAGATCATATAAGATCGAAATGGAACTATGATGCACTTCGATTGTATGTGTGTAGTGGTGCTCTGTTACTATAGTTTCTCCCCACCATGAGATATACATGAAAGAAATATACCAGTGTTTTATTCAGTGACGTCAGAAATGGCTTAAAGAAAAAAAAATGTGGGGTTGAGGGGGAAGAAGAAAAACAAAAGATGGCTTCCAAAAACAATGTCCTTTAAGAATCTTAAATTACAAAAGCCTCTTAACCCATGTTCATGTAAGATAGGTATAACAACAAAGAGTTGATCTACCTCTTTCTCTAAATGTTTGGATACATATAGTTATTTATTTGGAAGAAATGTCACTCCTGTCTCTGTCTTGTAGGGAGTATCTTTTCGTTGATCTGGTTTGTAGTTGATCGGAATGATAGTTCCGTGTCTCTGAGCAATTATTGGCTTTAGAAAGAGACCACCGGTCTTTAAGTTTGTCACGCACCTGACTGCCAAATATTAAATGAGGCCTCTGTCACTAGTTGAGGTGCTGTGTCAACAGTAAGTGTTCATCGGTTTTTATCATTTCCCATTGTTCTAATCTCTCTCTCTCTCTCTCTCTCTCTCTCTCTTATTCTTAATTCTTTCACTTCTCATCTTGTTTGATTTTCTCTTACACTTTCCTTTGTTTTTCTATCTTTCCTCTTTTGTTACAAATTCGCCCTCCCTTTCCTCCCTTTATCTATTTCACTCTATCCATATATATCGTTGTTATTTTTTTTTTCCTCCCTTGAAGATTCCTGAGTTTGAATAGGTCTTCCCCTGACCAGTAAACATATGTCATTTCTCCACTATTGTGTCTTCGGGCACTCCTACCATTGAAAGAAGTCCGCTACCGGAAAATTAGCAAGTGAAAAGAGCTTCGAGTGTCTTTGTTTCCAGAGGCAACTGTGATCCCCGAAATGTCTCCATTCAAACTCTGGCCGTTAGATACCATTTAGCCATTCTAGATAATCGGCTATTGATCCGCCGGAATTCAACAGCAGAGTCCAAACCAAAGTTTCTTTCTAGTATTTGACTTCAAATTAAATATTTTTTTGGTCAATATATAGCATGACGGGTAGGACAGATCAGTACGCGGTAAATAAATATTGAAATAATATTGATTTTTAGGAGGTGAAAAACTATTGGGCTGCCCGCTAGACCCAGTTCTTGGTGTGCTCAAAGTTTACACACACGCACAAAGAGAGAGAGAGAGAGACCAAATTCTAAAAAGACGTTTGAGTCCTACTTTCGAATTCAGAAGCAAATTTCCAGGTTAAAAAATAAAATACATAAAATGTGCATGTTGCCCATGATCAAAGCCCATCCAGTAGCGTTCTCCGTTTTGTTTTGTTTATTAAAATCTCTCGCCTCATTTTCTTAATTGCGTACTTTTATCTTTGTGAGAAGTATAAGACTGTGTTTTGTAGGCCTGGCTGACTTGTTCATATATATTTATGAAAACGTTGAGGGAGGTTGGTAATAATTGTCACTATTTAGCGGACTATGATACTATCACAATGAAACAAAATGACCACTATGATTTTCGACTTTCCCAATTCTCCAATGGCAGGTTGCGTTAGCTGACCAATCGTTAATGGCGACCCTGTTTCCCTTGACCCTATCTGTCACTTCCTTAACACTTTCACCTGGGCTTATCGGTTGATGCCGTAACTGGGTATGAATGGAGCCGTCAGCTTTTGTATGTAGGCCTATATACGTATGTATGTGTGAAATGTGTTCGCGCGGGGTCTAATCAGTTGGCAAGTTGGGTTCTGGTTGACAGAGTTGTTCGCTCTAGCCCTGTCAGAAGGTTTAGCCTGACTGAATTACCTACCCATAGATTTTTTTCCCGCCCTTCGTTTGGTCTCCTGTAGATCCTTGTGTGATCTAGGATTTTTTTTTTCATTTATGGTTTCAAAACAAGACTGGATAACATATCGTCTGCTGATTTAGCGGTAAAGGTAAAACTAGATCTATAATTGGTGGAACAATTGAAGTTTTTGTGTTGATATATTTGCAGCCTGTTTCATGATACTGTATTCAACTAGTCTACTGATAGTGCTGGCAGCACTGAGTACATAGATCTATATATACTTGTAGTATTTAATTTAGTCATTACCAAACGACTTTTTTTTTGGTTCAAATGTTTGAAACGCTTATCCCCTCCCCCCTCAGCTGGAGCAGTCACTAAAGAGTGATTCAGGACTTGATACCTCCAGTGACATGGCCTCCAGGACTGTGATGCAGCAGAACATTGACCTGAGGAGAAAACTGGAAGAGGAACATTCCAGCTACAAGAGAAAGCTGCAGGCATACCAGGATGGTCAGCAGAGACAAGCCCAGTTGGTGCAAAAGCTGCAAGCAAAGGTAAATTGTTTTTCTTATTATGTCTAATTCATCACTTAAAAGCCACATAAAAGTGTGCAGGCAGCTAAAGAACCTAAACCAGATCAAAACGTCAGCCATTTAATTATAACTTAGTTCACATAGTAATTGTATAAACTAATACCAGTAGGCTGAGACATGTAAATCAGATCATTGTGGTGAAGACAGTTTGCATTGTATTCATGCAAAATGAAGTTTTGTGAGCCTGACAGAGGTAATCACTGCTGGATTTAAGACATGACCATTGTTTCATGTTTGATGTGAAATTTTAACTGGATTTTTAAATCGCTTCTTAAAGTTGTGCTATTTAGTGTCATGAATAGATCTTTTGCAGAGAATGTTTTGTTTGAATATGGTCATGTCAAGCTGTTTGGTTTTACAGTCTTGCAAACTCTGAGACTGAATAGAACATGTTTTGCTGTGGATGATTTGTTTCATATTTAGTCTAGAATATTAGTCACACAAATAGTTGGCCTTTTATTTTGAACCACTTGACCTTCACATTGAACAACTTGACCTTTACATTGCACCACTTGACCTCTACAATGACTTGCTTTGACCTTTATAATGAACAACCTGACCTTTACAATGAATCCCTCAAGCTCTTAAAAAAAGCACTTGAATTCATAATGAACCATTTTACCTTCATAATGAACTGCTTGACCTTTATAATTTGAACCAGGTGACCTTTGCAATTAATCACTTGGCTTTACAATGATTCACTCAACCTCTATAAAGAACCACTTGACCTTTAAAATGAACTGTTTGACCTTCATAAAGAATCACTTACCGTTACAATGACCCACTTGACCTTTACAATATGAACTACATGAACTTTACAATATGAACCACTTAACCTCTACAATGAACCGCAGTCTCAACAAGATATTTCCATTTCTTTTAAAATGCTGAATCAACAAGTGTCTTTTGCTGCACAGAAAAAGCTTCTCATGTTGAATTCACTATAATGATCCTACACACTATTTGTTAGTTCAGGACCTCATTAATCATACTGTAATGAACAACAGAATCCTGTTTGTTTCCATTGATTGTATTGCTGGCTTTGTCTAAGCAATCATCAATATTTGATTCTTGGCCTAATGTTTATTAAAACATCTTTTAAGAAAACAATAGATTGAGACAAGTAATTTCACGCATAGTTTTTTGTCTTTAATTTTTTTAAAGTTTTCGTTTCACTTTGTGTATCTGGTAACAAATACACTGTGGTTAGCACAAAGACCAGCAAAATTTAATGTTCATAATTGTTTACCATAAAAAGATTTAGGGTTGATTAACTTAGAGAAGACATAAATTAGCAATTGAATAAGAAAATAAAAAAGACCAAATTCAGACTAGAATTGAGACTTGGCATCATTGTGGATCAGACACATGTATGTTAGCCCCCATGTATATTGGTTCCCTGTGTATGTTAGTTCCTTGTTTATGTTAATTCCCTGTCTGTTAGTTCTCTGTGTATGTTAATTCTCCATGTATATATCTCCCGGTGTATTCTGTTAGCTCTCATGTATGTTAGATCCTTGTGAATGCTAGCTACCTGTATATTTTGTTAGCTACCTGTCTATTTTGTTTGCTTCCATATATACTAGCTCCCTGTGTATGTTAGCTCCCTGTGTATGTTAGCTCCCTGTGTATTTTGTTAGCTCCTTGTGTATGTTAGCTCCCTGTGTATGTTATTGTCTATGTATGTTAGCTCCCTGTGTATGTTAGCTCCCTTTGTATGTTAGCTCCCTATGTATTTTGTTAGCTCCCTGTGTATGTTAGCTCCCTGTGTATTTTGTTAGCTCCTTGTGTATGTTAGCTCCCTGTGTATGTTAGCTCCCTGTGTATTTTGTTAGCTCCTTGTGTATTTTGTTAGTTACATATATATACTAGCTCCCTGTGTATGTTAGCTCCTTGTGTATTTTGTTAGTTACCTATATATACTAGCTCCCTGTGTATGTTAGCTCCTTGTGTATTTTGTTAGTTACCTATATATACTAGCTCCCTGTGTATTTTGTTAGTTGCCTATATATACTAGCTCCCTGTGTATGTTAGCTCCCTGTGTATTTTGTTAGCTCCCTGTGTATTTTGTTAGCTCCTTGTGTATTTTGTTAGTTACCTATATATACTAGCTCCCTGTGTATGTTAGCTCCCTGTGTATGTTAGCTCCCTGTGTATTTTGTTAGCTCCTTGTGTATTTTGTTAGTTACCTATATATACTAGCTCCCTGTGTATGTTAGCTCCTTGTGTATTTTGTTAGTTACCTGTGAATGTTAGCTCCCTGTGTATTTTGTTAGCTCCCTTTGTATGTTAGCTCCCTGTGTATTTTGTTACCTCCCTTTGTATGTTAGCTCCCTATGTATTTTGTTAGCTCCCTGTGTATTTTGTTAGCTCCTTGTGTATGTTATTGTCTATGTATGTTAGCTCCCTGTGTATGTTAGCTCCCTGTGTATTTTGTTAGCTCCTTGTGTATGTTATTGTCTATGTATGTTAGCTCCCTGTGTATGTTAGCTCCCTGTGTATGTTAGCTTCATATGTATGTTAGCTCCCTGTGTATTTTGTTAGCTCCCATGTATGTTAGCTCCCCTGTGTTTGTGATCTCTCTCTGTATACCATATGTTATTTCCCTATGTATGTTAGCTCCCTGTCTATTTTGTTAGCTTCCTGTATTTTATTCTAGTTTCCATGTATGCTAGTATTCTCAGAATCATTTCTTTATAACTTTCAGCTGTTACAGTACAAGAAGAAATGTCAAGACCTTGAGGAGTCTGTCCACAAGAAAGATGTTGAGATCAACAGAGTCTACACCAGCAAGGTATCTTTATTTTTACTTAGTAGTCAAATGATTTAATGAGAAAGTTGTTTTGAGTGTAACAAATTGTTCACATTTTCTTGGTTGTTATCAGGTCTATCTATCACCTCCTTAGAACCTAGGAATACAAACTAATCAGATCAGGTTTTAAAACTTGAGCCTCAAAGTTTCAGGTTCCCTTACCCCCTTTCATATCCATTTATTAATATAATTATTTCTGAATAATATCTTGACACATATTTTGATTGCTAAAACAAATCCACTACTTTTTTTTTTATTTTCCTTTTGCCGAGTCTTTTTTTGTCAACTGACATATAGTTCAAGAAAAAATAAATTAGAAAACGTTGATGAATCATTAATCTATTGTGTTTTTTTTCCCTACATTTTTGGATGTTCCTTCAAAATTAAAGTTAACTACATCTTAGCTCAAACCACCCATAGGACAGCAGGGGCTTGCAGCGGGCAGGGTTCGAAATTGGGCATATTAAAATGACTGTCCAGAGCGTATACCTCATGACCAGGCAGCAATGTGTACTTCGTTTACTGCTGCCACTAAATACACTTCCATCCCTCATGCGTCAAAGTTGTCAGTAGCAATTACATTTTTAATTTTTTGTTACTTCTACCTTGAGCAGTCTATAAATGTGATCTGAAATCACTATACTGTTTAAAAATAAAGATTAATATAATTCTTTTAAAATTCTTTTTCTCATCTTGAAAAATAAATTAAGGTAATAGAATTCACAATACTATCAAATATATTAATCTTAGCAATTCTTTTAACAAGTTATTGATTAGTATTGCCTGTGTACATATTGTTACATGGCCACATAACATTTCCACTGATGCTTAGGCGTTGTTTAAGGATAAACTAAATTAATTGAATTTTTTTTCCCACTTTTTTTTTCAATAGTTTTTTTTATATTGCTGTAATTGTCTTAGATAAAAAATAATGCAAAGAAATATTTTCAATTAATTGTTGGTAGGGGATTTTTAACAGTTGAGAAGCTCTGCTTTTTTTTTTCATTATAAGCAAATCAGAACTGCCATCAAATTAATTGCCTGCGATACAAATTAGAAGTAGAGAGATTATATGCCAAGTGAACTGAACATGCCCATTGATTGGGATTGAGCTTATTTTATCTTGTGTCAGTCTGCCCCTGAAACTTAAAAGCTGCTATTCTTCCTTCACAATCCCAGATCTGAACCACTCTTACCTGAAGTGTAATTTATTGCAATACTTGGAATAGGGCTACTTCAGGCAATCTGGATATGCTCTCTCAAATTACATGTTATATATCTTTTGTCTAACCATAAACCATACTTTATTATTCATTCCTTTTGAATAAGATGTTCTCTAGTTTTACATTGTATTTGTGTACCTCCTTTTTGTTTTGGTTATGCACTTTATTGCTCAAATTGCTGGGAAAAAGAAATGTTTTAAAAAAAAAGGTTATAATTAATATTTTTGTTTTAAAAAGGCGGGGCTGTGTCCTCTAAAACTTGATTGGGGAGGACTGTTTTCTGTGGTACTGTAAGGTAAGGTGGAGGACTGTCCTCTGAGATAGTCTTCTAAGACTGAGTTCTGGGGAGGGGGGGAGCTGTTTTCTCTGAAGCTGAGTGGGGAGATTATCCTCTGAGTCTGGGTAGGGGGACTGTATCCTCTGAGACTGGCATGGGTGGTGTTGTGTTCTCTTGAGACTAGGAGGGGAGGGGGCTGTGTCCTATAAGACTCACATGAAATATATGGCATTGATAATAAGTGTTGATAAGTTTTGGAAACTATTTTCCATATAAAGTAGCACTCCCAAGCAGCACTGTGAATTATGTAAAGTACTTACCTATGTATCTTTTGTCTATCTGAGACTCGTGGAGTTTGTGTTTAAGTATACAGGTATAAGATCATTTGTCACAGGGGCTGAAACCAAGGATCATAGAGTACTGTAGAGTGTTTTTGAATGGATCAGAGCATGTCATTTATCATGCAAACTGCTGACAACAGATCTATACAATATTCCATATGGCTTGCTTAAAGTTTATGAGCTGATAACATTATATCCTATCTTGAAGCACAAACAGTCTTTATGATATAGATAGCTAGTAATACGTGGCTGCTTGTTTGATTTAAGCACGCTTCTATGACCATTTGTTTGATTTACCTAGTTTATGTGGCCACTTGTTTTGATAAACTGAAGTGTATGTTTTTAAACAAATCTTTAAAATACATACACCAATGATAATGTTACAGAAAGAAAAGGTTTTGTTTATAAAATCTTTAAATTATTACCTTATGGAAATCATTAAAAAAAACTTTTTCTGCTGTTACCTCTTGTTTGTTTGTTTTATCTATGCAACAATTTAATTATGTTTCTTCCTTCTATTCTTTTTGACTTTCCTTGGAAAAATTGATTGGGGTTTGCTCCCCCTGTAACAGTTTCTGTAGCCTGTATTTTCTCCAACCCATTTTTACAAAGAGCATTCAGTCTCAGCTATTTAGAATCATTTACATTATCAAAATTTATCCAAATATTAAAGCTGTATTTGAAACTGAACTGTATAAAAAAAAGTAAAGGGAGTTGACAGAAATTGCTTTACAAATTGAAATCTGACCCATTTAGTTTTTCATATACATTGGATAATCACAAGCTTGGGAATAAAAAAAAAAAGAATAATAATTACTGAGTTTATACTAACAGGATAACAAATAATACAAGCTTTTTTTAATGATTTTTTTTTTACTTATTCTTTTTGCTTAAAACTTTAAAACTTAAATCAGGAAAATAAACAATTTCAACTTTTAAAAAATATTTTTTAAAAGCTGACCACAGCAAACATTTTTGCTTGTTTTTTTATGTTGTTGTTGTTACCTATTTGGCTTTTGAAATTGTTTGGTTAAGCTTTTATTTGCCTCCATTGTATTAGTAGTTTCTATTTTATATTTTGTTTGTAGAACTCAACTGAAAGTAGATACAAGCTGATTGAGTCAGAGGCAGCAGATAATATTGACTCAGTTCTCATCCAGTTAGAGGAGGAGAGACAGAGGTAGTAGTTCTGCCTGTATTTGTGTACTAGGGATGTAGACTTTGTACCACAAGCTACTTACTTCTTTATACAGAAAATAGGATTTCAGTTTTTATTTATAAATATACGACTTGTAATGTTAATCTTATAATTCTGCTATAAAATATCCAACCAATATAATTAATTTTCTTTAAATATCATAACTCTTTGCTTTGTAGAAAAGATTCTAAAGAATGTTCTAAAAAAAAATAAAAAATATCTATATCTATAAATAGTTAGCTATTAATAAAAGTTATTTGATGTTGATAGAAATATATCATATGGTCTTTAGGTATGCATTAGTACAGCTATTAATGTTTATTTGCTATGAGTTCATACATAACCTTATATCATACAACGTAGGTGTAATGGACTGGAGCATGTGAACACCATGCTAAGAGAACAGCTTGACCAGGCCACTGCTACCAACCAACAACTGACCCTGGACATTCACAAGCTGACCCAAGACTGGCAAACTGCAAGGGAAGAGCTGGAGGCTAAGGAAATGGAATGGAGATCAGAGGAAAAGGTCAGAGTTCATGATTTCTTACTGTACAATTCTTATCAAACATGTCTTCAATGCTTTAGAGAGAAAACTACAAGATTTTTTTGAACTTAATGGAAGTTGACTTTGAAGTGAATATGATTCAGGTTTTGTGCTTAACTTATTAAATTATTGTTTTTTTCTAAGGATTTAGAGGAATTCATTTCAGTTGATTTTATTGTTATCCATATATAAGATGTTATTATTATTGCTATCCATATACTACATCATTCTCCTTCACTTATTGTTATCCATATGTAAGATAAATAGATATAGACATATAATCAGTAAGGTTCATTATTATTATTATAGCACAGTTAGACTACATTTAAATTCAATTCACAATGTCATTTTTTTGTACATTCCTACAACATTGTAGAACTTCAATGAGTACTTTAACTCTGAACACTCTCGTCTCCTGTCACTCTGGAGAGCTGTGGTGGCCTTCCGACGTCAGTTTGGAGAAATGAAGATTGCTACTGAGCGTGACCTTGCTGGGGTTAAGGGTGAAGTCCAAAAGGCTGCACGCACCATGCATTCAGCTTGTCTTAACGTGAGTGCCCACTTGAGAACTGGTGATGCCCATTGTCAGGTAGGTCATTGCTTTTGACTTTTAACAAAAAAAATTATATTATATTTAATATTTGTATAATAATATAAGAAATAGTTAATAGCTCTTTTATTATGACTACATTTTTAGGCTTTTTTTCCCCTTAAATCCAGAGCAAGTGTCAAGAATTGCTTGATAAACATTTAGAGTTTTGAGGAGTTCTTCCATAGCTGTGATTTAATCATGTATTTGTTGAAGCCTTTCTAAATCAACCCACACTTTGATAGTGACTTTTTTTTTTGGTCCTTTGAAGTTTGAGAACTACTTCACATTTCAATGGTTCTTGAGGATTATTATTTTTTTTGTTCACTTACTAGGTGAGCCTTGAAAAGGAGCGCAGTGAAAAGATTTCCATCGAGTCCCAGTTGAGAGATAAACTTAGAGAGGTCCATGATTTGCAGGACAAGTGAGTTACCCAAAAAAATCTATTCTGTGTAGGGTTATGGTGGAAGACTAATATTTTAGTATTAAAAACTTTTTTTTTTCTAACTATTGTTTACATTTTTATTTTCTGAAAATTTGAGAAGTTTATAAGTTTTTTAGTTCATTTCAAAATGTAAAGAAAGATATTGTTAAAATTATAGGATTAATGAGCTGACCATGAAGAATGAGAGATTGAATATTCAGCTGGAAGAGAAAGAAAAAGCCATTGTTCTGATCCAAAAATCTCTTGTCCAGTCAGAGAAAGTAGTGGAAATACAAGAAACTGACACAGCCAGACAGGTCTGTGCATGTGACTTTTAATATTTAAACTTATAATTTGTTGTTTTTTTTTAAATTTCAGGTTATTTTACAAATAACATCTTACGCCACCATATGTAGTCCTTGTGTTAAGAAATGTCTTTGACAATCAAACCTAGTGGTATAAGATAAAATCTTCAAGTTAAACTACTCTAATGTTTTGTTTCTGCAAGCTTTAGAAACTCATGGATGGACTATTTACTGAAATGTTGAGCTTTCTTTTTGAATATCTTCACCTATCCCTTTATCTGTTAGACCTTTGGGCCACCATACAAGATCTGTCGATCATGTTTCTCCATTCCTCTCTTTCTTTTGCCTTGGATAAAAACTCTTCTCTTCAATGACTGGCCCAACCATTCTTTAATATTGTCTTCCCATCGCTTTCATTGCCTGCTGTTATATTATCGATTAGGATGTAAAAACAACACTGCTGTTTAAGTTACAACTCCATTTTATTGACATGACAAGAAATTGATAAAACTAACAAGAGACTTTAATACACACTGATAACATACTTGAGAAAAACATGTGAGCACGTGAACATACTGAACAGTAGAACGAGAGACAAGTAAACAAACACATACACAACATACATAAACATAAATACACATAATTGTAACACCTGCCTTCTTTAGCTTTTTCCTGGTTCTGTTCCCTGAAGGAAGGTCTTTGCAAGCCCTGAGGACCTTGTGATAGGTCCATGGCTTTTTGAATATAGGTCGCTTCATATTGGTCTGACTATTTATTTTTATTGTATTGCCAACTTGAGCAACAGTAACACTCATTGCGATGTCTATTTTAGGTCCGGGAAGAAACTGAGGCTCTACATTGGGCTCTCCGCAACATTGCTGAAGCTGTTATCAATGATGCTGACCAGGGTGCAGAAGATGAAGAGAATGTTGCTCCAAGAAGAACAGCATCTCCATCTTTCAGAACATCCTCAGTCTCGCCTACCAGGTCCAGGTCACCTTATGGTCGCCTGAGGTCACCGCACCGTTCTCCTTCACCTAAAACTAGATCTAGGTCAGTGTTTGAATACATGTAAATTACTTTATTATGTGTTAGCAGCACAGTTAATTGATAGTTTTATTTCTTTAATTTGTGTGTGCGTGTTTGTACACTTGAAGAGTAGATTCATATCTTATGTTTCTCCAGATCCCCTGCTTTCGCTGATGCCACATTTTCAGCTGTTCAGGCAGCCCTTAATAAGCGCCAATTGCAGGTTTTTTCATTTTTTTTCTTATTATAAATATGTTTCATTGTTTTATTATAATATTTTTTGAAAATATATAACAGAGTGAAAACAAAGTTATTTGATAACATTTCTTATTTAAAAAAATATTTAAAAAAAAATATTATCTACTACCATTTTTTTATCCCTTTAGGTTTCAGAGTTAAAGGCCAAACTAAATTCAAGCCGAGACCAATCAGTGTCACTTAAGAAGACCATAGAAGATGTTGTGAATGAGAAAAAGAGAATGGAGATTATTATCTTGAATCTGAAGGAGGATCTAGACATTGTGTATGTTTTAAATCTGAGCATTTTTTAAATTCACTTCTTTATTTGTTTCTATGAGCTAAAAGTCCATGTTTTGTAATTCAGAAACCACTTTTCATGTATTTGTTTGTTTAAAGAGACATAATAGACAAAGAGCGCTTGCCTATGTGTTGTTGTTTTTTATAGTCGCAGGGAGAAGGAAGACTCATCCCGGGACAGAGACCGCATTAAGACTGCCCTCAGCCAGACTGGAACGGAGAAATCTCAATTGGAGCGTGTCCGCCTTGAGTTGAACTCTCAGATTGAAGAGCTACAGAAAGAGAACGAGAGGCTTAAGTCTGCCAATGGTGAGCTCCAAAGGACCAGAGACAACTTGGAAGATGACAAGGAAGATATCATAAAAGATAAAGATCGTCAGGTCAAAGAGAATGAGAGATGGTAAGAGATCTACATTTATATTTTCCAAATCTATTAATTTAAACCAGAGTATAAACATTTTTTTTATAAAATGAAAGACCACTGACCTATATCAATATATATATATATTATATTATATTATAAAAATTGAAATACTTTAATTAGCTTTAATGTAGGATATAAAACAATCATTAATGGGAAAGACAAAAAGTCTTTAAAAATATTTTTACCTTGCCACTCAGTCAATAAGAGTGAGTATTAAAATAAAATGAAAATTATGAAGCTTAATTTCTGTGAAGTCTTTCTTCAAAATGTGTTTTCTGTTTTGTCTACCATTGATTATTTAAAAAAAAAAGAACATTAAAGTGATAACAACCCTTGAAACATGTTTAATAAAAAAGTAAAGTATCCCATTCAAACCTAACAATGTTAAGCGATAACGATCTTTTAAACAGGATCCTTGATCAATGAAAAAGTTTTTAATTATCAAAATGTCCATTTTTGTGGTTTCAGTCAAAAAGTGATAGAACAACTTGAGCAGAAAATCTCATCCGTCAGGGAAGAGCTGGTGGCCACCAAGGAAGCTCTCAACAGAGCCCTGCTAGATAAAGAAGTGTTAGATGCACAAAACAAAGAGCTAGGTGAGTTTTACTGTCATGTTCAGTGGGAGAGAGTCTTACTCTAGCCCTTGCAGATTGTTCCTTTTTAAAGAAGCAGCATTGAAAAAAATGTTATGCTTCTGCAATTCTTGGTAAAAACAAAATAATGAATGTTTTGCACAGTTCATGTACATTTCAATGAAATCACATTTCCTTTTATTGAATAAATAATTTTAATGGGTGATAACAATATGTAGTTTTTGGTAGATTGAAAAACACTCAGAATATTAAAAACATGTATTGGTGTTTTTAAGTCAAAGTCTTAGCATTAGGTATATTTATTTCCTAAAGAGTAAAGCCTTACAAAAATTTGACTTTCAGCTTTAAAGAATGTTTCAATCATTGTGTTGTGCAGGTGATTCCCTGTCTAGGTCTGAAGTACAGAAGGCTGAGATAGAAGTGGAGATCAACAAACTGAAGACTGACGAGGCCACACTCAGAGATGCTCTGCTGAAACTGCAAGCTCTAAATGAAGGACTGGGTCAGGACAAGATTGAACTCAACAGAATTATTCTTCAGGTCTTTGCTTGCACATTTTTATTCAGCGTATTATATTGTAATCATTCTACAACTGTTTAATCACTCATAAGACTCATTATTTATAGTTAAAAACTGAGTAAAGAAAAAAAAATGTGTGCTTTGGCTGCTTGATTGATAAAAAAAAGATTCACATGCAATCTTATCAGGTTCTATGTCTAAATTATTATAGATTTCATTGAAAATATTGCACAATAATTGTATGCTAATGCAAAACAATTTGGGCTGTTTAGCTTGAGGCTGAGAAAGCCTCACTGTATGGGGAGAAGTCTGCCTTGGAGCAAGAGAAGTGTGGCATCAGAGAGGAGCTTGTAAGAGTGGAGCAGGAAAAAATGGATCTGGATACAGAGAAACATGGTCAGGCCTATTTATATGTATATGCAATCAAATCTCATTATATCAAGCTTGTTTATTAATAATCTGTTGTTGTTTTTTTTGTTTTTAATTTTATCTTTAGTCTAAGACACTTCACTCAAGTAACATCAAATTAGCTTTTTTTTTTTAAAACAGTTTTGAACTACAAAGAGGCTAAATTACTAGTAGATTTGGCATTGTAGTTTTGAAATTCTTTTCTTCTGATTGTTTGCTGCTTTTCAAAGGTCTGAACCACACTTTAGAGTTGTCAGAACTGACCAGACAGCAACTAGAAGATGAAATTGTCCAACTGACGAAAGATAAGCAAGAGATCATTGCCCAGCTCAATATGGTAAGTACAAAAATAAAGTTGTTGTTTTTTTTGTTGTTTTTTTTTGTATGGTCTGTGATAGTAATGTTGAAAGAAATTTGAAAAAACGAATGCATTCTTCTTTGTGTGTAATTACTTTTTATTAAGCTATCAACAATCTTTCTAGGATGTTTGGTGAGTCTGTAAGGACAGTTTCATTTAACAAGAATCCATGGATACAATGAAACAGACATTTGCTAGCAGACATACAATAAAATTAAACTCTTGTTGCTTAGTTTTATGGCTTCCTGTTTCTTGACAAATGAAAGAATGGGGTCAAACTCTTTTGTTCCCTGATCACAGATAGTGAGATCAATAATAAAAATCAATATGATCTCTGGATTGATTCCTATGAACAGACTCAAGCATTACAAACGTGCTCATCTTGGCTTTTCTTTTTATTCCTTCACTCTTTGATCCATTGTCTCTTCAAGTCATGTCTAGTGAATAAGTGAAAATCATTCTTGCAAAGTATTTTTTATAAATTCACTAATGTATTTCTTTTTTTTTTTTTTTTTTTTTTAAATGGTATGTGTTAAAACTGATACATTTATTGACATTGTTACATGGTTGATTCTGTTACAAATATGTTGTAGTGTCAATGTGTTTACTTTGACAGTTGTCAAGACAGAAGCATGCCTTGGCTGAGGAGTTGTTGAACTCTAGAAGAGATGTAGATAAGATCCAGGTGGTAGTGGAGCGTCTGATCAAAGACAAAGAGATTCTAACTCAGGACAAAGGAGAGCTTGTTGTACAGGTGAGAGTTGGCTCTCTTCCTCTCTCAGACTCTTTTTGCTAGTTTTTTTTTTCTTTGTCTAAATAACTAAAGAATATAACAATTAATTCCTTTTTTTTTCTTACTTGTTTTATTTGAATGGGTTTTTTTGGGGTACAAAATAGATTTTTTTTCTTTCCATGAGGGAAGATGGGTCTAGTAAAATAATATCTTTTGAGTCAGGCTAGATCAATATTTAATGGCTTTAGATAGATAGCAGCCTGTTTTGCTTTGTGTCCTTCCGATCTAGATGTATACAAAAAGTGTGTTTATTATTTATAGAAAGAAAAAGAATTATATTCTCTTAAGGTTTTTTGTTTGATTATTGTTGACTAGGCTGGTTATAGTGATATCAGATGGACAGTTTGACTGGGAATGAGCTGTATGTATTGATATCTTGATTACTTTAGGAAAACAACAAAATGTTAATGTCTGTTGCAATGCCATTACTTTTATAGGTGACAGCGTGTGAGAGAGAGAACAGGCAACAGAGTGAGATCATCTCAGCCTATGCTGCAGATAAGGACAGCTTGGAGAGTGCTCTTTATGAAGCCCAACAGCAAATCAGGGAGCTGGAAGTGAGAAAAGGTCAGCTAGAGGGAGAGAACCAAGAGCTGATAGTCAAGAAAGAGAATCTTCAATGTAAGTGTTCAAATAAATTTATGTTGTTTTTAAGAACTGAAGGTACAAACTGAAGTAATACTTCTGCTTTAGTTTTTGTGCTTTGCAACTAAGACCAGTGTTACTTAACCTTTTTTTTTTGTTTTTATTTCAGCCATTTATTCTTTGGTTAAGTTTCTGATGTTTACATATTCCATTGTCAGTCCTTTTACTGATACTGGAACACTATAATATTTTTTCATCCACCATAAACTAAATTGAGCAATAGGCAAATAAGATCAGTTTGAGCTATTGAGCACATAATAAGGCCTTTATTTGAGTCTGAAGATTAATGAGTGCAGTATATCACATAGTTTTTAGGCAGCCACAGCTGCCACCTTCATATTTTGCCTCTTCCAGTGCATCCAGTGATTGATTTAGGTTCTCTTTTTGACATCTACACCTGTCCTCTGTAGTGGATTTTCTTTTGGTCTCAAATTTGTATCCCCACAGCCTTTGTAAGAAATCTCCAGATTTCTTGTTCAGAAGCTGCCTGTTGCCAGGTGCTCTTTTCTTTGTCAGTTAAAATAAGTTGGCACCTAAGCTGGTCTTTATAGAGCATATAGGTGAATGACAGATAGCTGAACAATTCTAAATGATGATTAAAGATATGGAATAATATAGTGTTAGTCAATCATTTAAGTCTCATTAAAAAGTATTTTATATCAATGTGACATGAAACTTTAAATTTGACTTTAGCTGAGGTTGCCAGGCTGGAGAAAGAAAAACTGACAGATTATGAACGTTTTGAATTTGCCAAGGCCAACCTGAACCAAAGAATCCAACAGCTAGAAAGAGACTCACAGTTGGCCTTGACCCAGGAGAAACAGGCCCATGAGGAAGATGTGGAGAGACTGACTCAGGAGAGGGTTAGTATAGGGAAGAGCAGAGGGCTTTGTCAGTACATACCTCATTAATCTGACTAGGAACATGTCATCTAATTCCACGTATTGAATTCAATAATATAAATATTGCAGACTGCAGTCGTAAAATAATGTTTGGTAATATACAAATGAAATGGCAATGGAATTATCCATATTTCATTATTATTTTTGTTTAATTTAACATTCTTATTTATCTAACAAAATATTTTTTTAAAATTAAATAAAAATTGCAAAAGAAATGCTGGTAAATATTTTAAACATAAATGCATGAGAGGAATTTAGGGCAAATTGTTATAATTTAATATTTAGTTTAAGTTGCATTCATTTATTCAAGTACAAACAAACTTTTTCCTGCCTCATACTGTAGCATTTTGTATAATTACAGAAACTTAGTATTCCTATGTATAAATATATTTAATGTTTTTACATGAGAATTTTAGTTCTTCATGGCAATCAATTTAAAAAAAAAAAATTCTTAAAATATTAATAATAAAACAAATTTGAACAAAAATATGAAAATTGTCTTAGCGGTGATGATTTTGGTTTCTCTACCTTTTTAGAAAAATAAAAATGCCATTCTGATTAGATTAAATGAAAAGGCTTATTTGAAAACTGAATCTCAACATCAATCTAGAAGCTCTTTGCATAACTAAATTTCAATCTTCAGGATAACCAAAGAACAGAATTTGATTCTGAGAGAGACCGTCTGGTTCACCAGCACGCTGTGGAGAAAGAAGATTTGACCAGCAGTGCAGAGAAGCAGAAAGAGGAGCTGCTAGAAGAGCTGGCGTTGCTCCAGAGAGACAGAGATGATGCTCTCCTGATGGCTGAAAATGATAAGCAGCAGGTAAAACAAAACAGACATCAAAACATTCACACAGCTGTTCAGATGGAAGGAATGAACTGGAGACCAAAAATGTTCTTGATATTTCTTTTTCATCTTCAACTTTTTTTGGCCTTACTTTTAGATGCAATTTTTAAAGGTCAAGTAGTGACAGATACTACAGTTTATATCTTTCCCATTGAACAACTATTTTTGCATATCCTGAATAAATTCTAGCTTACAGTAAGATTCAAACTAAATAATACTTGGCTCATTAGTAAAATTACCACTTGGTCTTTTATTTCCTAAAATCTGATTCATTGTGGTCATCATATGTCCCTTGACTTTTGTCATAAGGGTTCTGTGACAGTTCATGTAACTAAATCCCTCCACTTTTCCTGATCAGCAGATGTTCTTAGCAGGATATCAAGAGAGAGGCTGGTCCATTCTTTTATGTTATCCAGCCAGCTTTCTTTTGGACGACCCTTTCTTCATGTACCCTCCACTGTACTTTTGATAATGAGTGATTTTTGACATTATGACCAAACCAGTTCCACTTTAATCTTTGGCTTAAGAAAGAAAAAAGTAAATTGTATAAGTCTTAGGGCTATTAAGAAACCTTACTTTTATTTTTCAAACTATTTTAAGAAACTTGTCAGCCTACATATACTTGGTCATATTGATGCTGAGAGACATTCTTTCATTGTAGGTGATTGCCCTTCTAGAACAAGAGAAAGGACTAGTCCAAGAGAAGAACATGGTGTTGACTGGAGAACTCACCCACCTGAATGTTGAATATGAACGTTTGAAACGTGAATCTCAGACACAACATGAGCAGGACAGAAATGCCATCAACAACCTGCAGAGTGAACTCAAGAGCTTCAGATCTCAGTTTGAGGAGACCACGTATGTTTTGCTATTGCCTCAATCATAATTATATCTCTTAACACAAATTGTTATCCTGGTTGATTGTATAACAATACTTTAGTGTTCTTTTCTGGGACAAGCTATATTTTTAGGAATACATGTATTTATTATATTTAGAAAAAAAAATTTAATATTTTTTAGCTGAATTATAAATAATTTTCCTGTTTAACATTTTTTGTTTAGTGAAGCCCATGAGAGAGAGGTCAAAGAACTGACTGCACAGATTAGAGAACTTGTCCGACAGAGAGAAGGCCTTCTGAGAGAGGTGGCTGAACTGAAAACACAACTTAAGTTGGTAGAGGAGACCAGAGATGCCATCAGAAGGGATCTCATAGATGCCAATAGAGCTATCAGAGAAGGTTTGAATTATGCAACAATATTTATTTAAGCAGTTTGGAAGATAATTTTTATGTTTTAGGAAGGAACTTCAGTTGTTTTTTTTTTTTTCCTATCTTCATTTACAAATTATTTAGTACTTTAAATTCATAGACAAATACAGAAAAAAATGTTTTTTTCTTGCTCAAATTAAATCTGATTTAAGTTCTATTTCCTTTGAATAAAAATAATTTACTCTAAATGAAATAAAATATAAAGTCTATACTTTTTTTTCAAATCAAGAGTAAAAAAAAATTTATTAAAAATATTGTTTGTGAATGTCTGTGCTCAGCTGAAGAAACCAAAGAACTGCTACGCCGTGAAATTATTGACACCAAGAGGGCAGTAGGTGAGGAGACCAGAGAGAAGGAGCTGATCAGCAAGACAGCAGATGACCTGAGGAACAAAGTGAAGAAACTAGAGTCTGACAAGTCAGAGATGGGACGCCTCATCCAGGAAGCAAAACAGAGAATTGGAGGTGAGTTATCTAGAAGGAAGAGTCAACTAAAGAATTCATTACAAATTGAGCGTAGTCTCCATGGATTTAATATTTTTTAAAAAAGCTGTTCATTTTTTTGTGATGTTGATTAGTGCTTAGGAAACCACTTGTTACTGTCACATGACATAATTATAAAATAATGTATGCTATTGTAAAAATTGGATGGAAACATATTTTTAAAATATAACTATTAGACAAAAATGTATCGAAAGGAGATAAACTGACAGGCAGGGTAAAAAAAATGTGTTCTTTATAATGTGTAACAAAGTAAATCTCTCAATGTAATTAATGTAGTAGTCTATGAAGAGCAATCATTTTCTTCTTAAGTAAAACTTTTTTAAAAACTCTGTATCACATAAGCGCAAATTTGATTTGAGTTCCAATTTACTTTATATAAAACAGTTTTAAAGGCTATTCTATTTAGGTGCTTTACCATTACCTTATCCATACATGTTATATACATATAGTTTTGGTGCTTAGTTGAAAATATATTTTAGATAAGATAAGATAATTTTTTATTGATCCAATCAAATGGTAATTCAGTTTGACTACAATTGACAACCTCAGCATAATTACTGTACAATAACAATATAGATGCAAATACGAACAAAATTCACACACATTCTAGAAAAGATCAGAGCACTCATTCTTATACATTTCCTGTTTATTTATTTTTTAAAATTTGCATGATACAAAAATATATACATATATTTAAATCGTTTTATTTATGATGCTGTAGTAATGTAGAAATAGGGTAACTTGTTGGTGATGTACTAGCTGTGAAATAGGCTGATGGTGTCTGTTTACTACTAAAACTTTATTGAATATTGAATTTATTTTGGGGAGGGGTAAAATTTGATTTAGTTTATGATTTAAAAATACAACTACTTGATTTAAAAATATATCTGTGAATCTTGTTTCATTAGTAAATGAATTATGATGGCCAAAAGTTTTGCTTTGTTTTAGTTTTTTTTTTTTTTTTAATTTCTTTTCAATCTGATGAATGAATTTTTATATTAACATTTCCAAGAGTTGTTTGGATCTATTTCTATACCACAGTAGAGCTTCTTTGTTATGATATTGATTTCACTCTTTCGGTGGGTACTGATAGTGATAGGTCTGGTTACAATTATATCTACACTCTAAGGTGACACACTTCCATGGTTTCAGATAATAGTATTTGAAGACATTAAGCTCTGGGTATAAACTTTTGGTGTCTGCTACCATAAAGATTAATGTCCCCTTGAGTTCTTGTCCCTCTGTCACTCAATGAACCCATTCAAGGGGAGACCATTCAATCAAATGAGACATGTTCAGACAGGAGATTGAATGAAAATGAAAAAAAAAACATGAAACAAATATTTGTATAACCAAAGAATGTGGACTGTGTTAGATTTAAAGGAATCTTAGTTGACAGTGTGTGATATTTCTGATGAGAATAAACAGATATAGATATCTTTTATGAAGTAATGTCTGTATCTTATAAGATAAGATGTTGACATTGACTTAAGAATTTTTTCACTATCAGAGGAGCATAGCTGTTGCAATGTAATTTTCATCAGAATATTGAAATTCAACATGTGTTCATATCATCAATAGATTTATTCAATAAAGAGGATTGTTATAGTAATTATTTCTAATTATGGATACAACAGATTTGTCTGAATAAGCGTTGGCTTTGGAGATTTCTATTTTAAATAATTTCTTTAAGAAAAAAATCATTTTCTGGATTTAATTTTTTGTTTTATAGGTATGTTCTACCATACAACAATTGTACAATTATCAGTTACTTTCTGCTGTAAAATTTATAATATAGTAGTCAACTTTGAAACCTATGTTTTATTAGGACAGACATTTGAGCAGACATGGTTTAAAAAAAGGACATTCCCAATGGATTATTAACTATAAATAGTTCATGTTTTTTTTCTTTTTTTTAAAGTTTCATTGGCTAAATGAAATGTTGAAGCTCTTTCTACTCATCTTGAGTTTCAATTTGTTAGCAAATGTTTTTGAAGGGTTGTGGAAATAAAGAGGAAGAACTCATGTCAAAGAATATTATTGAATTGTCTGAAAAACAACTTCGGCATATTGAAATCTGTATTTTTTTCACTATGTGCTGTTGTTTTCAGTTCTTAATGAGCAGAAGGCTGGCATTCAGAAAGAAGCTGCTGAGCTGCGCAACAACCTACGTGAGGTGGAAAAAGCTCGACTCGAAGCCAGGCGTGAGCTCCAGGAGTTGCGTAGACAGGTACATACTTTCTTAGATCTGTTTAACTTATCATATTAGCTATTGGTCCTTTTTATGATGTGCCTAACTATGCTTACACTATACTTATTGTAGTCCAATAAAAAAAAAGGCACTTAATTAAAAATCTGGAAAAAAATTTTTTTTTCCATATTAACTCAGTTCTTAGTGACTATCTAGTGTTGTCAGGGAGTAGTTTCATTGAAATAGCAAACCTCATGATACGCTCGGTCACAACATCATTAAGTTTTTGACTGCCAGTTTGGCATAGGATTTCTTTGTTTGTGACCCGACCTCTGTAACTGAAGCCAGAGAAATTCAATTTATCTTTTAATAATAATTTTGATAATTTAGATTTTTTAATTTAAAATTTTTCATACTCTTCCAAAAAAGTAAAACCCATTTTACTAATGTGTAATATTTATAGAGTGTGTCTTTTGTAATAAATTAGATCAAAATGTTGGATGGTGAGCGCAGCAAATTAGGCAAAGAAGTTGTGGAGCTGCAAGTCAGAGTAGCTAGAGATGAAGAAAAAGAAGAGGAAGCAAGGAAAACATCTTTTGATCTGAAACAGAAGGTAATGATTCAAGGCTATTAATTGGAACACTATTTATCAGCTAAGTAAATACACAATTTGTCTTAAGTGAATTTAGGAAAACATTGGTTTGAAATACACTTATTTTCTGGCAAAATAGCTGAGTTTTAAATGAATGGTGGCTTTGACTCTTGCTTGAAACAGGGCAAATTAGTCAGCCGACTAGGGCCTCCAATTGGTAGGGCCTCCCTCAGGACCAAAAAACAAATTAAGAATAAAACTGAGAAACTTGGATCAGATCTCAAACATAGTTGAGCACTATGACTCCATGTTTACTATTCTAATTCTGTCTCTACTGCGAAAATTGGGATACATGAACTTTGGTGATTTAGATATAGACACTAGCAGGTTTTAATAAATTGCAAAGTTGTATTTTTTAACTGTTTTTAAGTGTTTATTTCATTTAGGGCCACCAAATTTATTGCTTGAAAGATATACCTTTGACCTACTCAAATCAAACAATTACAAATTAAAAAGTCATTAAGACAAAGATGTTTCCATTCTGTTACTTGGACAAAAATGTCTATTCTGTTACTTGGAATGAAAG
The DNA here is from genome assembly GCF_947242115.1 of Biomphalaria glabrata. Lineage (NCBI taxonomy): Eukaryota > Metazoa > Mollusca > Gastropoda > Planorbidae > Biomphalaria > Biomphalaria glabrata. The sequence continues at coordinate 11,141,568 of NC_074723.1, forward strand.
AAGAAAAACGAGAAAAGAATCAGTTACAGTGGATATCAACATTAAAAACAAATAAACTATTTTTTTCTCTGATAAAGGAGCTTTAATGTATTTATATATTGGCTACTGAATGCCACTGTTATTCATGGAATTCTTAGGTTGTAGAAACTGAAGCTTCCCGTGAGGCTTTGCGTAAAGACTTGGCCAACCTCCAGCGCAAGATGGCTGAACTTATTGATGAGGCCAGGATGAAAGAGAAAGACTATCAACTGGCTCTGGAAGACAGCCGCAGATCTGAGAGAAAACTGGAAGACAATAAGAGGAATCTGGAGATAGCCTTGGACAATACCAATGCTGAAGCTGGAGAACTTAGAGTAAGTGAACAAATATTATACCAAAATAATAATAATACAAAATTGCAGCATAGTAGAATAAATATTTACAAATGTAATCAGAAAACTGGAAGAAAAAAAAGTGTCCTTTCTTTCATGTTATATTTTGTCTGATGGTTGTTTGTACAGTGTGTCTGTTTTGTTTTTTTAATTATTTTAGAAAGAAGGAGTTAATTTTTTGTTTAATATGTTTTTCTAATTACAATTTTTAACATTTTGAGTAAATAAAAACTGAACACTACACTCCATTATTCATTTAGCAACTTTGATATGTTTGTGTCTATGTAAAGTGTTAATGGAAACATGACTACTATAACACATCACATAATCATTCAGCATTTACTATTCAATACATCATTATTATTACACCATATTGATATTGTACTCATTTTTTTTTAAATTAATTATCATAACTTTATTTATTTATTTTTTCTCCTCTAACAGCTGAAATTAAGTGGGGCTGAAGGAAGAGTTAGTGCTCTTGAGGCTGCTCTGGCCAGACTAGAAGGCGCCAAGCGAGATGTTGAGTTCAAATTGAACAGCATTGTTTCCAGCCTACGTAGAACCATTGGCTTCCGTATGGACATGCCTAGGTCTAAGAGCCCACTTCTGTCCAGATCCCGCAGTCCCTCACCGAGAAGATCAAGACCAACATCCCCCACCAAAGGTAAGTTTCCCACATTTGTTTTTAATGAATGATAAGCCCTGGGCTGGATTTTAAAATATGACATTGTAATTAACTTTAAAAATGTGTGTTAATGCTTCAGGTTTTGACAGCACCTATGCAACTACCACAGAGGGCAGAGGAAGCCCCATTCCACGCACTGGCTCACCACTCAGGAGTGGAAGCCCCTTGAGAAGCAGAAGCATGAGCCCTGGCCGTCTAGACTGCTCCGATGTTGACCCTGAGGCTGTACGCGTTGCTCTTCGTGACTTTATGTCTCAGCTGGCTTCGGCTGAGAGAGAAAGGGTACATATTATTTAGCATTTTTTTAAACTTTGTAATAGTAGCTTAAAAAGATTATTTTTCTTCCTTTGTTAAAATTATTTTTTTTATTAAAGATATTGAAGAATTTCTAATAACTTGAAAATAATATATGAGTTCTAAAAAGACAAAGAAAAGTGCCACATTTTATCAAAAATCATTTATTTCAAAAATGACTTTAAGATATTATAATTATTTTCTTATCTTATAAAATACAGGCATTACTTAAAAAAAGAAGATGATTACATCCTACGCGTCATGGATCTAGTCCATGTTGACCAATGACTTAAACTTTGCCAAGTCATTGGTTTTCCTGGCTGGCTCAGGCAACCCATTCCATGCTCTAATAGCACTAGAGAAGAAAGACCAATTGTACAAATTTGTCTAGCATATGGAACAAAGAATGTGGCTAATTAAATAACAATAGTCTATGCTTTTAATTATTGGCAGGACGATGCCTTATCTCAGATACGAAGCTTGACCACTCAACTGAAGGATATCGAAGAAGAGAGAGAACGAGTGGACAATAGACTGATGATACTCCAAAAATCTCTTGGAGAAGCCGAAGAAGGTAAATGCATTTAATGTGTATTGGGTCAGTGATCAAGCATTTCTTTAGGTTGGAGAAAACCTACAATAGTAACATAAATGTTTTTTCTTATGCAATAAATGAGTAAAGTGGAATTAGTACAAAAATGTCAAGCATATTTGGACAGAAGGGATTGCCATCAGCCAATACACTTGAAAATAAAAGGCATATTTCTACTTAGTATTATCCTCCTTCCTTTCAACAACATTTCAGTATTTTTTTTCTTGTTTCCAATATTCTCTCTGTATTGGCTGAGTTTTAATGTGTACAGTTAACATTTACTGTAAATGTATTACCATACTATGTCTTTATATAAAAGTGATTAATGCCTCTTGTTCTGTGTGCTCTTATTGCTAATGGGACTTCAGAGTGGGTAGGTCTAAGTGATTGTGCTGCCTTGCATGTCACTGTTTTACTTGGTGTTTCTTTGCTTGTTTTTCACTTCAATCTCATCACAGATCAAACTTTTTGATAAGAGATTGTATTAATAGAAAGAATAGACTAAGTTTTTTGTTTTAACAGGATAATTCCAAATCTTTGTAGCTTGTGAATGCCAGTATGTTAATAGTTTGTTGAAATAATCTTGTAAAAAATTTTTTTTTAAGTTACTGGAAGTTGTTTACTATCAAGGCTCAAGCATGATGTATGAGTGAATGGTTTAAAATTGAGTAGCTTTTGTTTATTTCACACATTTTTCACAATTGTTCATTTCACCAAAGCATAGAAAAAAGAAAATCCAATTGAGTTAAAAATATTTTTTTTATGTGATTTTAAGCCAGCATTTCTCAAACTGTGGAGCGTGTGAATGAAATTTTGTTCCTTCAAGGGGGTTGCTGAAAGTAAAAGTTTGAGAAACACTGGTTTAAGCTTCAGGGGTGATACAGCATGAGATGGTTATATATTTATAAATTTTTTAAAATTTGCCAATGCTCTACATTAATTAGTCTAACATGTCAGTCTTTTTCTTTTCATGATCACATTATTTGATTACCTTGTATTTTATCTTTCCTCTAAAAACTTCTTTAAATATTTATTAACTATTTTTTTAACATTTTACTACTGTATTTATCTTTTTAATTTTACACAAATGCTAAATTATACAAGTTGTTGAAGCTTTTAAAAAAAAAGTCTATGAATATCATTTCTTAATAACTTATAATATAACTTATAACTCCAAAATGAGTAGGAAAAAATGTATTATGTTCAGTTAAAACTTTAACGATGTTTTTAAACTTATTTAAATAATTTATACTGGTCAATTAAAATTAATCTTAAATTTCTTGTCAGGTAAGCGTGACATTGATGGACGCTTGGCATCCGCCCAGACAGCTCTTGTACTACAGGAAGAATCTATCCGCCGAAATGAGCGAGAGCGCAAAGCCTTGACTGACAAGGTCAACAATCTGGAGAGATCTATTGCTTCAGCTGAGTCAGAAAAGAGACAATTTCAAGTAAGTCCAAGAGATTGGTCCTTTGAAGCATTTATTAAGGTCTTTATTACCTTTCAATAGAGATTACTATCACAGATATTCCCTTTTTTGTATACAATCAATTTGAACAATTTTTGTTAGCTTCCACTACCTTTGTATATTTGCCAAACTTTTTTTTAATGAAAGGTGATTATTTAACATTAGTTAACAATTTTGTAAATGAATATAACATATGTAATTCTTAACCAGTTTTTATTTAATTTTTTTATTTCGCAAAGATCTAAAAGAAAATTAGGAAGAATTGAACATAAGTATCTTTTTTTACAGGTTGAATCTTTTGTTATTAAATATTTTTTTTACAATTACCAGTTGACCTACATCAATTTCTTTATATTTGTTCTCATCTGTTTCATGTCTAAGAATAAACAAACTCATTAAAAGTTAATATTATGACTACTATGATCATTTGATGACAGGAAAAGATTTCCAAGTTGAAGCAAAATGAGTCCAAACTAGAAGAAGATAAGAAACAGCTAAGGATCTGTTTAGACGAGGCTGAGAACAGATGCACTAAGACTGAGCTGAACAGACGAGCATTGGAGGGAGAACTCCAAAGACTAAGAATGGCCATGAATGACAAAGAGACAGAGAATCAGGTAAGTGCTGTCAACCAGTAACCATTAAATAAAAGTCGATAGTTAAGACTAAATGTTGTGTGTGGCAAGCATATAGACTTTAAACAGCTTCAGTTTATTCAAAAGCTCATTTAGGACCTAAAAATATGTATTGACCTTTTGGGATGAAAAATAGAGAGAAAAAAAATTATGAAACAATTACTTTAAATATAATGAGAAAAAATGTTTCCTAGAAATTGACTTTTTAAATTATTTTTTTTTAAATAAAAGATAATAGTTTTCTTTTAACATTACAACTTGGAATATTTAAAAAAAAAATGTTTGAAAACCTACATGGCATCACTCTTTTGCATCTGGTTGTTAAATTACTCCACTTTGATAGGAGTGAAAACTTGTGATCAGTTCCAATCATCCTTCTACTGGCAGGATTTAGTCAAGCCATTGATCTAGGGTGTATTGATTTCTGTGAAGTTGTCTGTCAACGATTCCACTAGTATTGTCTCCCCTTTCTCTCTGATCTTTCAATAATTAATGCTGCTGACAGTGTTGAAGGTGAGGTTTAGTTTCTATTACCTGAACTGAAAGCTTCTAGCCAGACTAATGGATACCCCAATGAAGTCATTTCGTGAAGACAACTTTTCTCTGTACTTTTGTTTGGAGGTAACATAAACACTTGTATTGAATTTAATCACAGCTTATTTTATGTACTGAATAAGGGGATACAGTCGTATAAAGTGTAACAGATTTTACTGCATAACTTCTTTAAATGTGAGCACAGTTAAACAATTGTTTTATGCATTGAACAAGTGAATGCAGATTTCATATGCATAGCTTCTCTACAAATGAGTATTAAGCATTTGTTTATGTTTTGAACAAGTAATAGTCGACCTGTTACATATAACAGAATTTTTTACTTCGTAATTTCTCTAAATTTGAGACAAGCTAAGAATTTATTTATGTGGTGAGCAGGTAAATGCAGTCTTGTCAAATTGAACAGATTTTACTGCATCTCTTCTCTACATGTGATCATGGCTAAGTATTTCATTGCTGGTCTGAAAATCTCAGGTTCAAGCCCTAAAGAAATGATAAATTTTACTCAAAACTGACAGTAGATGCTGTCCCCTGAAATCAGCTGTGAATAAATATGAGCTGTTTGTCATTTGACTGGCTATTTAGTGCATCCACTGTTAGCTACATGGTCACCATAAATAGGAGTTGTAATTTGGAAAGAAAATTGCTTACTTTTTAAAGTTTCCATGACATAAATTTGAAACATTCAAATGAAGTCTGTGTCATAGATTTGTTTTCAAAGGCATGTTTTCACAAATATGTTTTCTCTTCATGCAACAAATAGGTTCTTCAAGACCGCACTGAAAGTCTAAGTAAACAAATACAAGACTTGGAATCCAAGGCTCAAAGTCTCCAACTCACAATTGATAGGCTAAATACAAACTTGGCTAAGACAGAAGAAGAGGGTCATCAGAGTAAAGATAAGGTGAATAGCTTAGGCAGACATTTTTTTTTTTTTGGTGGAGAACTTTGGGTTGAATTATAAAGTTAAAATTTTGTTTAAAAAAACAAAAACAACTTAGTTCACTCTATACCATAATCCTTTCTTTGTTCTTCCCCCCCCCCCCCCCCCCCCCCCCCCCCCGATTATTTAAATAGAAAACTTTTTTTTTTTTACATACAGTGTTCTGTCTATGGACATAGCTTGCTATAGAAAGAGATAAATATAGATTTTGTTCAAGGGGTTTTGTTCTTGGAAGTTAAATGTAATGTATAATTTCTTAATTATATTTTTCATTTATTGGCTTTCAAGGTGCAAACACATTAAGGGTCATTTTATATTAGTACTAAATGTTATAAATTTTATTCCCATTTAGGTGCAAGCTTTGAATCTCTCCTTGACTGACAGCAATGCCATGATCAATGATCTGGAGGAAACAGTGACTAAACTTCAGAGAGCCTTGACATCCAGTGAACATGACCGACGTGTCCTTCAGGAGAGACTAGATGTTACACGGTAGGCTGGATTATTAGTAGAACAAAAGAATAATGTTGGCGTGGTTTGCAATGAAGAATATAGATGATACTGGATTAAAATAGTAATCTCAAATATTTTTTTTTCTCTTGACATTGTTAGACATCTATCATTCCAGTTTTATTGAATAAAGGAAATTTGTCCATCATAATATAATCAACCCAGTATGACTTCTCCTCTCATCCACAGAAGTTTTAACATGTTAAAGATGGGACTTTTGATTCACCCATAATTTATACTGGAGTATACAAATGGATTAGTTTTATTTTTTTGTTTGAGATCATGTATAAAAGTCTACAAGATCAGATGATTTCTATGCAGAACTTAACTTTGTGATTAGGAACATAAAATAATGATCCTGTTTGGGAAGATTAGTCAAAGGCTTAGAATTAATTAAGTCTTAGTAAATCTATCATTGAGACCTAGAAATTCAAAGGACAGTTGCAGTAGAACCAATGTGGCCTTTTGCTAACAATGGTATTAAGTGGTTAACACTGCAACCATTTACCTTTGCTGTCTATAACAAAACTCTTTGTGAGTGTTTTTGGGTTTTAAGGTATGCACTTTAGACTAGTGGCCCCAAGTTTAATTCTTGTTTGCCATTATCCCATGGTGGTAACAATCTTTATCTTAAAGAAAAAACTGTTTGAAAATAAAAATCCCAACATCCACCTGGATTCAAATCTGGTATCTTTGTTTAGCAGATTAATCCTCTACCATAGGGCCCTAAAAAATTTTTGTTACTCAATTAAATTAGCATTCTTTTTCTAAATAGCTTTTAATATTTAAGTAATTTGTAAATTACAAATAATGCAGAAATAATGGTTTTCTGATGTGTTGTTTAAAGTGAAAGAAGACATGTACATATGAGTTGTTAAGACTGTTTAGTGGGTGAGTCATGAGGAGTTCATTGCTTGGTCTAATGTTGTTTTTTTTCTATTGCAGCCAAGCTGTGAATGAAGCCAAGAAACAGAACCACAACCTGGTAGAGCGACTACAAGCTATCCAGAATGATATGGCAGCTACTGAAGTTAGATGCTCTGAATTGGAAGGACAGATTAGACAGTCCAATACTGTAAGTACATATTGTAATACATTGCTATGACTTTTACATGAATGAAGGATATTTAGGAAGGAAACAAATACTTTTTTTTTTTTTAGCTTTTTTAAGCTTACATCCCGAAAATTGATGTGGAAATATTAGGCAGGTAATCTGTTACACTATGTGGAAATATTAGGCAGGTAATCTGTTACACTATGTGGAAATATTAGGCAGGTAATCTGTTACACTATGTGGAAATATTAGGCAGGTAATCTGTTACACTATGTGGAAATATTAGGCAGGTAATCTGTTACACTATGTGGAAATATTAGGCACGTAATCTGTTACACTATGTGGAAATATTAGGCAGGTAATCTGTTACACTATGTGGAAATATTAGGCAGGTAATCTGTTACACTATGTGGAAATATTAGGCAGGTAATCTGTTACACTATGTGGAAATATTAGGCAGGCAATCTGTTACACTATGTGGAAATATTAGGCAGGTAATCTGTTACACTATGTGGAAATATTAGGCACGTAATCTGTTACACTATGTGGAAATATTAGGCAGGTAATCTGTTACACTATGTGGAAATATTAGGCAGGTAATCTGTTACACTATGTGGAAATATTAGGCAGGTAATCTGTTACACTATGTGGAAATATTAGGCAGGTAATCTGTTACACTATGTGGAAATATTAGGCAGGTAATCTGTTACACTATGTGGAAATATTAGGCAGGTAATCTGTTACACTATGTGGAAATATTAGGCAGGTAATCTGTTACACTATGTGGAAATATTAGGCAGGTAATCTGTTACACTATGTGGAAATATTAGGCAGGTAATCTGTTACACTATGTGGAAATATTAGGCAGGTAATCTGTTACACTATGTGGAAATATTAGGCAGGTAATCTGTTACACTATGTGGGAAGCTTGATGAAACTTACTACATTCTTTTTGTAGTTTAATTTTCACTCCATCAATCCAGTATTTTTCATTTAAACAATGGCAATGAACAGCTTGCAAAAGTTGACAACATCTATAAGGAACAGTGACACCAAGAAGATGATTGTTGCCATACTAATTTGTAAATGAATGTCCCAACAAAGAATATTCTAGTCTGGCTGTTTGCATTTTTTTTTTACATTTTTTAAATTACTTTTTTGTAAAGCATAGTCAGCAAACACCACACAGCTTGAATCTGGATGTGAACTGAAACCCTCTTGTTAGGTAGCTAAGTGGTTTAAATGCTTTTCAGCTACACTTAAAGAATCAATCAAGCCCTGAAAACATACAGGCACAAGGCAAGAAGAAGAAAAAACACATTCTTATTCAAGAAGAAAGAAACAAAGTATAAACTAGAGGAAAGCACTTTTTCTTGAAACCTAGTAGTAGATTGGTAGCTTAACATAGATGGAAGGATGTACATCTACACATTGTTAGACAAAGTCAACAACAATATGTATATTCATTTTATTTTAGGAATCTCTTATCAGCTACAGGAAAGGATAATTTTATTATATTATATATATTGTAACAAAACATTTTTAGGGCGAAGTGTTCTTTTGAATCACATCAGCTAAGTCGATAGAAGGACCATGACGCATGGGCCACCCATAACCCTTCATCTAAAGCCCAAAAATGGGCCTTGGAAACTCAGGTGCTGCTGTAAAGCGGCTAAAACAACATGGAAGAAACCAAAGCATGTGACTCATCTTGGTGCATCCATTGTTATCCGAGACAGAAGGAGACATATATATATATATTATTACTTTTGTTAGTTGTTCACAAATATTTGTTAAACTTTCTTAGATTCTAGAACAAAGGAAAGAAGCAGAGCAAGAACTGAATCAGCGCCTTCAGAAAGTCTGTGCAGATAGACAAGCTCTGCAGGAAAGAGTCGCTTCTCTTTCCAGAACCCTTGGCAGCATTGAGAATGAGAAACGTGAGATTGAAAGGTCAACTATGAGATTGGAGAAGGATAAAACTGCTCTCCGCAAGACTTTGGACAAAGTATTAGTTTTAATTTACATATATCTTAGTTTGAAACAAAAAGTATTAGTTTTAATTTACATATATCTTAGTTTGAAACAAAAAGTATTAGTTTTAATTACATATATCTTGGTTTAAAACAACATTATGTTGGTCTTATTTCCTTATAGGTTTTTTTTAGTCATCTTTCTGTAGTAAATAAAATGTCTAAAGTGTTAGTGAAAGATATGTGTACTTAAGTGCAGATTCACACATCTACTTTTGCAGGATCATTATGCATTAAAACTGATTTCAACTTTGAGTAATAAAAACTAATTAACATCCTTTATTAAGTTTTGAAATATTTCATATAATGCTCATTTTCAATGTGTTTTTTTAGGGGTTTTATGACAAATGGTAGAGAGATACCTGGTTCAATGGCAATTTTGTTACTTGCAAATGGTTCACTTGAAAATGGGTTCACTTATAACTGATTCACCAACAAATGGTTCACTAGACAATGGGTTCACTTATAACTGATTCACCAACAAATGGTTCACTAGATGATGGGTTCACTTATAACTGATTCACCAACAAATGGTTCACTTATAACTGATTCACCAACAAATGGTTCTCTAGATAATGGGTTCACTTATAACTGATTCACCAACAAATGGTTCACTAGACAATGGGTTCACTTATAACTGATTCATCAACAAATGGTTCACTAGACAATGGGTTCACTTATAACTGATTCACCAGCAAATGGTTCACTAGACAATGGGTTCACTTACAACTGATTCACCAACAAATGGTTCACTAGACAATGAGTTCACTTATAACAGATTCACCAACAAAATGGTTCACTAGACAATCGGTTCACTTATCACTGATTCACCAACAAATGGTTCACTAGACAATGAGTTCACTTATAACAGATTCACCAACAAAATGGTTCACTAGACAATGGGTTCACTTATAACTGATTCACCAGCAAATGGTTCACTAGACAATGAGTTCACTTACAACTGATTCACCAACAAATGGTTCACTAGACAATTAGTTCACTTATAACTAATTCACCAACAAATGGTTCACTAGACAATGGGTTCACTTATAACTGATTCACCAGCAAATGGTTCACTAGACAATGGGTTCACTTACAACTGATTCACCAACAAATGGTTCAGTAGACAATGAGTTCACTTATAACAGATTCACCAACAAAATGGTTCACTAGCAATCGGTTCACTTATAACTGATTCACCAACAAATGGTTCACTAGACAATTGGTTCACTTATAACAGATTCACCAACAAATAAATCACTAGACAATGGGTTCACTTATAACTAATTCACCAACAAATGGTTCACTAGACAATGAGTTCACTTATAACAGATTCACCAACAAAATGGTTCACTAGACAATCGGTTCACTTATAACTGATTCACCAACAAATGGTTCACTAGACAATTGGTTCACTTATAAGGGATTCACCAACAAATGTTTCACTAGACAATGGGTTCACTTATAACTGATTCACCAGCAAATGGTTCACTAGACAATGGGTTCACTTATAACTGATTCATCAACAAATGGTTCACTAGACAATGGGTTCACTTATAAATGATTCACCAGCAAATGGTTCACTAGACAATGGGTTCACTTACAACTGATTCACCAACAAATGGTTCACTTATAACTGATTCACCAACAAATGGTTCACTAGATAATGGGTTCACTTATAACTGATTCACCAATAAATGGTTCAGAGGAGGAAGGGAAAGTAATTTTTGTATGGATCTATTATTGAAGTCATTAATGATAGTGACAGATATCATTCATATAAAAATATATTAAAAAGCAATTTTTTAAAAGTTTGAATTGGGAATATTAATCCTCAGAACATGTTTTTATTGCAAATAAATTTAACGAGTTCTCAATATATAAACAAAATATGTTCTGGTTGCTATTGGACTTTAAATATTTCTCAACTAATTCTTCAATCCTAAGTGCTCTTATACTAATTTAATGATTGAATAGTTGGATTAGGAATGAAAATTTAAAACATTCAGAAAACATTGTTTTGATTAAAGGTTGAAAGAGAGAAGCTACAGACAGAAGAGTTTGCCCAAAAATCTCTCTACAATCGTGATAATGTAGACAGGACACTGACCAGATTGGAAGAAGACAACATCAACCTTCAGAGGCAGCTCCAGGAGATGCAGGCACAGCTGGCTGAAGCTGAACAAGCCCATGCACAGAGGTAATTGTCTATCAGTAGTTACTGTTTCCAATTGAACTGTTAATCAACTTCACTTTGCAAAAGTATTAATACTGTTATAAGAAGATTGAATGTCCATTTGAAGGATATCAGTTGATCTTGATCCCAATATAGGAACTAGAATAACATATTCTTAATTGGATATATACTAAATGTTTGTATCGACTCTTTCTTTTGCATTATTGGTTTGTTTTAAACTAAATTTGAATTATTTTTACCATTTTTAGGTTTATTAAAATGTATAAAATATCTGGATAGAAGAAGAAAGTAATATCTAGTTAATAAATAATTGAGTTTTTAACTGGGTTTCATAAAAATTGTATATAGAATTGGTTATTTAATGAATTATGAAATATAAACATAGCTAACTGTAATTGCTAGATAAAACCTATGGCATTTAACAGAAACAAAACAACACAGTTTTGTCAATCTCTAGTCATAAGACAATTTAAAATCTTTTGCATTTTGTTAAGTAATTGTCAATATCAAACTTATTTCAACTTGATCTCTAGCCTCTCAGATTTAAATATGGATCACCTGAGGAGGTACATTATATATTTGTTCACTGGTATCTGTTTGCATGATCTCATATGTGTTGGGTCATACTTTACACCATGGGCTCATAGTGGCTATCTCTAATGCATTTTCACCTGGTCTGTCTATTGATTTGGGATGAAATGGAGAACAATTAGTAATGTAAAACCTTATTATGCCATGCAAAACTATTTTAACCTTTTGAACCCGACATACCGACATAAAAATCCACGCCTTACCAGCCCGCCATATCTGTCTCGTGCACCTTACCTTAAACCTAGTGTCTGTAATTTAAAATGCAAGGAAAAAAGCATGTCGCGTAGAACTATCGTTTTATGGTAAATGACAATAATCTCGAACCCATGAGTTTTGTGTATTTAAATGATAAATTGAATTACAAAATGAAAAGACACTTTATTGATTCAAGTACTTGTAATCTTATCCAAATAAAATAAACTATGCATGAAGCAGGGAACAATATCATCAATGATTCTAAGAAACGAACTAGATCTAGAATATGATTACAATGATACTAATGATAGTGAAATGGAGATTGACTTGATGATCATCTAGATCTAGATGAAATCAGTACAGTTACAGTAAATGAAGACACTAGATCTACATCTATACCGGCACCAGTTTCATCAAAGGAATTAGGGGTCTACATGCTTAGAAGACTGACATACCAAGAAAGAATATAGGAGATGAAGATACTAATAAATTTCTCTTGTAATAAAATTATTCATTTAAAAGTTTTAATACCAGTAGTTTGTTTTTGAGCATGCTTATGTAAAGCGTAATTTTTCCCCAGGATCCTAGGGGAATAGGAAACTAAGGGCAGGGAACTGCGAGGGTCCAAAGGGTTAAAGACATTCTAATGATACTTAAAAACTATTCTGAATTTAGATTGTGCACCCTTACTATATTCGTTATCCATTATTGCATCAATATGCTCACTTTCTTCAGAATTAATATAATAAGGTTTTATATTCTTTACAAAAAAAAAAAGGTGGTGGTCACATTGACAGAAATATGTATACTTCATTCTCTCAATTCACATGCTTTAATTTGGCCTTATAAATTTTTATTTTAAAATCTGGGATAACTTACAAAAAAATATTGTTTTTTGTGGTGATGTTTAAAATTTAGTTAAATGAAACAACAATGTGGTGTTGTCATCTTTAGTAGTTTAGTCATTACACTTGTAATTGATTCATCACTGGCATGAAACTCTATTGTTGATGTACCTTGTGCTTAGCGAACTTAAGATAACAGATAAAGTTCACTCTTGTTTAGCTAAGGTAATGGTAAGATTCATGTCCATTAGCCTAAGAAAAGCTTTTAAATGCCTAGTATTTGAATAAATTTCAAGAATGGAACATTATTTTTTCATTTAATTACCTAAGTAGCCAAATGCTTACATTGATTTTATTCAACCTCATTTAATATCTAAAATCTAAAAGTTTTGAACTATATTTCTTACAGATTGATTGATTTGACAACTCGCCATAGAGCAGAAACAGAAATGGAGACTGAGAGACTCCGAAGTGCCCAGCAACAAGCTGAAAGACTCCTTGAAGCTCGTGAGAAATCCCATCGCCAAAAAGTAAAAGGGCTGGAAGAACAAGTAAGTTTGTAAGACACTCTAAGGTTGAAAAGGCTTTGCATCTTTCCTGGTTATTATTTTGATTAAATGTTGAAGTTAATGACTTGTACAACTGGACAAATAAATAGGCTCAACTTGATCACTTTTCAGAATGCACTGCTCAAAGACCAGATTAGTCAAGAACTGAGAAAACGACAGCAGTACATCACGAAATCAACCCGTGCTGGAGATGACATTCGAGACCTGCGCTCAATCCTGGACAGCTCTTTGTCCACCATCATCCATGACCCAAACCTTGACCCCATTCTGCTGGAGCAGGAGTCGCGCAAGCTAGATGAAAGTTTGAGCTACAATCGTAGTTACACTCCACGTAAAAGATCACCATTGAGGAACATGTCCCCTGGGAGAGTAGGGTTTTCCTCTACCCCTCAGTACCATCCTCCCACTCGTAGTCCAATTCTTAGACGCAAACTCAAACAATAAGGAAGAAATAAAACTTAAATGTTAACAGGAGATGCGATTTTATTTTCTAGCAATACATCATTCATTTGAATAAAAAAAAAATTTTCACAATCCTTTTGATCACTTGAGAAAGTTCTTTGAAAAAGAAATACTTATAGATGAAATTCGGTTCTGGAAAGTTACAATTATCAATGTATAAGTACCACACATTATTTGTTTTCATTGTTTGATCAGATAATTGTAAATTTGTAAGCTTCTGTTGACTAGTGTCACTTAAAAGGAGGAATGTGTCCGGTATAAGTGAGTGTACTGTTCAGGTCTAAGGGAGACCATCACAATCACACTGTTACAACTGATGTGATAGTTTAGTTCTTAGTTTAACTTTTACTCCAAGAGTTATGCCCCTTCCTATGCACAATGAAAATTCCTGACCAAATCTGTGATATAATTGATGAACTTTATTTTTTTTTATATTGCTCATTCATTGTAGACATTATTTCTATGATGTTGTTTTTTTTTAATGATATTTTTTAAAAACATTTTTGTACTAATTTTTTTTTTATTAACAATACTTCATTTGCATGCTACAGGCTGTTGAGCCTTTTATTTTATGTAATGACAAATCTATTTTCTAAATAAAACCTTTATTTTTTTGAACTGTCTTATTAATTATAAATTTATTTGATCTATTGAGTCTCATATTAAAAGTATTATTATATTTATTCCTGCATGTTACATTCTATTCAACTTATACTAGTAGTTCTGACAAAAAGTATTAGCAATCCGTCCAGTTCTTATACTTTTTTTTTTGCTATGTATTTTTCATTTTCTTTAGAACAACTTGCATGATTTATTTTGATTGCTCCATATTTGCACTCATTATTTTGCACTGTTCAATGTTGTTTTATTTTGTTTTGTTTTTTGTAACCACATTGCAGTTTATATTGGGTCAGTTTGAGGTGGTAGGTTAATAAGAAATACGACTTATGGTATCTTGGGTAGAAATTTAGTCTTTTTTTTTTTTAAATTTTAGTTGCAGATCAGTGCTGTCAGCTACAATGCAAATGCAGGGACTTAAGACAATCATTATTGAGTTCAGTGTTCCATTTTGTGCTGTTATAACTCTTTGATCAAGTTATGTATAGTTGACGCAGGAAGTAAATATTTAAGTCTAATCGATCAGCATTATAATTATTTCTGTGTGATATGTTTTATTATTCTTGTTTAATAATTTATCAGAAGAGAAATGATTTAATTTAAAGAACCTAATATCTATTTTGCTTAGACTGAATATTAATGTCAGTATTATTACAAGTCACGGATGTCCTTATTTTGTGTGTGTGTATTAACAAGGATTGTTATTCTTGAAGTTCTTCAATGATTTGTTCAATCAGTATTGTTTACCTTTTATTTTGACATCTGTCCTTTTTTTTTTTCTATTCCTTAAGTTTTTAAAATCAAAACAAATTTTGTCTGTGATACAAAAAAATAAAGAGATTTACACTTTTTTTTATCTTAACTATCAATACTGTTCTCTTCACATTCAAAGTCTGCATTTGTATTTGTAGACAATTAGTAGTCAAGTAGGAAGTAGATTATTGTTAAGCTTTTATTTTTAAATCAATGTGGACAAAGAAATGGTTCATGTATGAATCACTAGTATGACATTTTTTCAATATTGATTTATTTTGTTTGTATTAAAACTTATATTTGTAGTGAAATCTTTTAGTTGCTCATTTAGCCCAATCATTTTGTGGTCCTCTTTTTTTGTCCATTGTTATATAAGATCAGTTAGTACCTACATCATCAGCTGAATGAATCAATGGATGTCACAATCAAGTCAAGTACTGGAACCTAGTCCCATACTTGTTCATACCTTAGAATAACCAACAATATTGTGCACAAGATATTCTGTGTTGTCCATGTACAGGTATCTGCTGAACATTTGCATGATTTTCTTTATTAATTGAAATATACAAGACTAAAAAATAAAGTGTGTTTCTGAGTAAAATAGTTTTATTTGTTTTTGTTTGTTTTAATTTATGTCAAGCAAAAATGTATACAAAATATTAAGCTATATGCATAGACAATTCACAGTCATTAAAAAAAACCAACACTTATCACAAATAAAAAAAAAATCATTTTATTCCTACATATTTACATATATTCAAATAAATTATAAATTCAGCAAATCATGGTTGTTTATCTTCAAAAAATTATCCTATGCATAAATGTAAATTTAATAGCGACAAAACAATACTTTATTAGCAGTACTTTTTTCTTTTCTGGACAAATCTGGCAATTAATGTTTTGTTTTTTTTTAATTATTTTTACTGTAACATTTGTGGCTTTAAACAAAATGTACACAAACAGATTGGTTGACACTATAGAGAGATAAGATTCATAGGTCAGTGAAAGACTTAACTTAGTGACCATGATATTTTAAACTGACACACACACACAAACTCATACACTGGCATGTTACAACTATAATTATTATTTTTTTTATACAATTTTTGTACTATTTAATATGAAACACTGTGACCATCATTGAATACAAACATGTCATTTGAAAGAACAAGGCAAGAAATAAATAGGGTTATAACAAGGTACACACACACACACACTAATGCAACAAGGATAAACATCTCAGTTGGAGGGATGAGCATTCATATAAAAAAAAAATCTATGTCTTTCAAATGTACAATGTTGTAGTTACGCCTATTCCCAAACCAGACTTTTAGAAAATCCAACAGATCAACTAAAATAACTGGATCACAAACAGATCCTTTTATTATACACAATGTTTAACTTTACTTCTTTTCAACCAGTGACCAAGCTAATGACTTGCTGCAAGTTGAGACTTAAGCAACATTAACTCAAATATGGTCAAGGTTTTTGAGTTACTGACTAAATATAATGAAGAGCATTTTAGTTAATAATTTATATATATATACATATACACAGATATTTATATATATATATATGAATAAACATTTTTTTAAATATGAAAAATTAAACTATTAATTAAAAATCAGTTGTTACTGAGTTGTTTTTTCAGGCAACTATTTTTTTTCTCCTTTTGATATATCAATAGCTCATAAGACTTTATAAAATATGTTTTATCATTTTATAAATCATTATCAAGAAACATTTCACTGGCCAACATCAAAGTTAATAGTTTTTTTTTTTACTCTATAACTATTAAGATTGTTATGAATAGAAATAATGGTTAGTATTACTAAAATTATACTGAGAACTAAAATTATACAGGAGAATAGTTTTCCAATAAATTTTGTCAAATTCTATCTAGTGAAGGTCTCAGCCTTAATTTGCAGCATTAAAAAAAAAAGGTATCAAAGAAGACAAGTGAACATTTGAAAGTGGCAGCAAAGGGAGGGGAGTAATTATATCTTGTATTGTAACACCGTTTCATGAGTCATGACTTACAGTTGAATGAGTTTTATACAATTTTACTGAGAGGGTTATTTATGTGTCCAATTACCAGACAAGAAGCATTAAAATCCAAACTACTCTGTTGACAAACCTTTATTTTCATATTAAAAAGATAAAAATTCTTTTCAAATAAAAATGTAGACAAAAGAAAATGTACAAAATCAAAAATGAGCACTGTTTACAAAGTCCATCTGATAAAAATTAACTGGGTTATGTCCCTTAAAAAATAGCAATTCAGTGTTGCTTTCCAAGTATACAATGAGAGAGACACACCACATGATTGCAATCTTTCAGCATTCATAATGTCATGTTCAAAACAGCAGAAACCAAGACTGCTCAAACATTGCACAGATAAAAACCAAATCAAATGATCCACCAGAACAGTCAATATCCTTCAATTGTTTTACAATACTTTTCATTAATTATTATGTACAACATATGACTTGACTAACAAACAGAAATTGGCAGAATGACAATAATAATATTAATGCTGGGCTCAATCTTTTTATATTCTAATTAGAAAGGTATTTTAAAAAAACATTAGCTAAGTAATCCCCAGAGAACAAAATCTTTTTTTAAGATTCATGTTACCACAATCTGCACTTGATAGAAAGAATGAAAATGAACTAGTCAATAACAGACTGACATTATATTCAAAATTATATCCAATTTTCACCTTTGAAAAGAACATTTTTAATGCACTAGAGTCCCTGTTAACTATCTGTAAGTTATGGTAAAATAGAAAAAGTAAACTCAGTACCCAAAAAAAACAAACAATTACTGAATGGGGACACACTAAAACTTTGCTCTGATGAGACATGCAAAATTAATAGCCTACTAAAAGAACTACAAAAATAGCAGTAATAGAAATAATAATAATTTTTTTTCACACTCACACTTGCTCTAATTTGAATTGGAACAAAAAACAATTCAAAGTTATACACACGATTTAGATCTTAAAAAAAATAAAATATTTGTATACCTTAAGTAACACTCAGACCAAGAGTAAGCTGACACACTTAGACCAAGAGTAAGCTGACACACTTAGACCAAGAGTAAGCTACGCTAATTTTACTTATTAATTAATAATAATGTTTGGTTTGAATTTTTGAGACTAGCCTAATACCATATCTAATTTTAAGGCGCCATTAAAAAAACAAAAACAGGTTAAATTTTCAATCAAAGAATCTTACTAAAAACAAGAAATGAAATTTTAATCCACACAATTGGAAACTATTTTTAAATGAATATCTCTTAGATCTAATTACTTTTTGGGAAGAGTAGTTAAAAAAAACTCCAATAAAACATAGGTAGCAATATTTTAGAATGAGCTTTGTAAGTGAGCATATTGTTTAAGAGAAACTGGTATTATCAATGAAACCTCTGTATAGTTCACACTGCATCTTTTTTTTTTTTTTTTTTTTAATGAGCTGGCTCATTTTGGAACATTTCCAGATCATCTTACTTCCTTTCGTTGTCCATCAGTACAGTAAGAGCAGTTTTCTTATGTCTAGCTTTCCGTTTATGAGTATGTTATTTGGCTTACAAATTAACCTCTATGGCTACATTAATTTCAAGGCTCCACACTGTTTTCCAATTCAGTTAAAAGAGGTCTAAACGTATATTGAAATAAAACAGGAATTTTTTGGACGCCTTACATTAAAATTTACATTAGATCAGTTAAGTTTACTCTAGATCTTATTATATTCAGTCTAAGCATTAAGTCTATGGTCTTCATTTTTAGATTAAATGAATTTTTTTGTTTCCGATTTCTAGATTTCAGAATCCTACTCTAAGTTAGATCTATCATGTCTTCCATAAAAACATTCAGCATGATGCTATTAAGTGCATCAAAACTCTTTCAGGTTTTGGTTTCAATACTTTCTGGCAATCTGAGAGGATAGACACCGAATTACTCCTAGGAGACACAATTTTTTATTAACAGGAAGTAAAATTGGCAAAATAGCTTGTTGATTTGGCCCCAGTGCAGATTTAGAAAAAGTAATGATTAGGTGCAAGAGATCAAAGAGGCTATCAAGATGGTTCCAAAAGTGTCAGGATTATATGATTTGCTCTACTAGTTTAAATGACAGTACGAGAACTCTTATTTGTAATTAAAGATGGTAACAAAATTTGTTGTATTTTTAATTGGAGTAAAATTTAATATAACTCTAAAAGTGATTTTTAGTGAAACATTTGTCAACGCAATTTAACAATATGTAAAAATGTTTTGCTTTACTTTTTTTTCTGTTTCGAAGATTTTAGCTTTTATTTTAAGACCTCTCAAAACTCAGCATTATAAATTTTGTAAAACAGGATAAAAGTAAGAAATACTGGTTCAAAGTTTTGAATAGTGATGATAGATGACTAATTGGAGCTGTCCAAGTTTGGGTCTGCTGGAGAGATGCAACGGAATCGCCATGCTTCCCAAAAGAACACAGAAAAAGGCAATTCATTGAGAGAAACAATGTGGTAATAATAATAGCTTTATAACAAACTGTATTACTCAGTTCAGAAACATATATTGAATGCAGTTTGTATAAAGAGAATGTCCCTTAGAAAGTAAAATTTTGTTTTCTTGAAGATAAGACATAGAAATTGTGTCAAGAGTTTTCAGTGGATCACAAATTTCAATAACATTAAAGACAATAATCCTTGGGGTCGCTAAACAAAAATTTAATCAGGGATACAACAGTGGAACAATTTACTGCTGACCTATATACAGAGTAGAGATGAAAAATAGAGAAGCGACTGAGTATATCAATATGACAGGACTAGATCTTCTTTCAAGTTTGCATTAAAAATGCATGGAAATAAAAACTTTACTATCAATCATTTCAAGTCAGTTAATTTTAGTCATAAATAAAGCATTCACAAACCTTCTATGAGACACCACTCTATATTTACAGCCTAAATTAAAAAAAAAAAGCATGCAACTCTAAAATAGATTGCAACTAGTATCTTCAAAAAACTTTTCTGACCATTATCAGGAATCACAGTAACTCATTTCTTTTTTTTTATTTTTTAAGAATTAAGCCAAAAAAAAAAAACTCACTGAAATTCAAAATTTAACATGGTAAATTTAACCTACACTGCTAAAAGATTATCAATCAAGTGATATCATTTCACATCTCTTGGTAAAAAAAAATTTATTATGCTTTAAAAAAATCTAGTCAACTTAAAAAATATTTTCACTGATGACAAACAAACATAGCGTTTTCAAAAAAGCATTCAAACATTACAAAATTTCTAAAAGAATCAATTCAAGCATTAATTTATCAAGGCTGATGGGTCAATGAATTGAAATTAGTTTTAAGTATTTCATTCCATAAACAAAAACATTTACTTTGGCAGAAGAGCTGAACTGATTGGGGATGGATGAATATTAATGTATAAGAAATGATCAATGCTTTTTTACTAGCCATTTCACTCACCATAAATATTTATGTAGACATATAGATTTTTGTTTTCAAACACAGGGATAACAAAGTCAATCTAGAATAGAGGCTACTGATGCTAGGTTAAGTCTGGCTTGTTAAAACCTGTAGTCCCATCAGGTCCTTTGGGTTGTCTGATGACTGACACTCTGGGAAATGAGTTATCAGGTTTAATGATCTGTGGTGAGCTGTAGGGAGATAGAAACCTGTGATAAATTAACCATTTCACCACTAAGCAGTTGTCAGAAACTGTCTACCCCATCCCTAAGAGAAGGGATATAAGTCTGTATCAGTTATTTTAAAAAATCATTTTTTTTTTTACTAAATTCACAGAAAAAAAACTTATAAAACCTAACAAAAAGCTTCTTTTTATAATAGAGAAAAATAGACCTAGGGTTAAGCATCATGTTTGAAGTCATAAATAGGCCTAAATATGCTTCATTTTTGTAGGCTAGCAAAAAAAAACAACAACTTAATTTTCAAAAAATCATAAAAATCCATTCCAAAATGCTGCAGGTACCAAATAAACACCTATAAATAGTGTCACTATCGCTCTTCTAGGTCAGAGTTTGCAAAGTTATAAATAGCTATTTAAAAACTAGCAGTGCGTGAGTAAACGAAACAACCCAAAATCGTCAATAGCCAGCGACTCTAGTTGTCAACCAGTAGCGGCAGCTTGCTGTGACTCTAGTTGTCATATGGTTAAGTAAAGCAGTAAATAGAGCAAATATGTACTCTCTACAACTAGTACCAGCATGGCTGGCCTGAGATGCTATATGCATACTCACAATTGTAACTAGCATACTTTTATATCCCATTTCTTGCTTGGCTCAGTTACAGTGACAAGTTGTTTAGTTTTGCTTGTTTATTTTTCTGTTATTACTCTACAGTATTATATATTTGTTCTTTTATTTACTGCAATGCGTTTTTAATAGCTGTGTTATCAATCACTTACAGTGAGGTGATATTTTGTGTACTGAAAGATGTACAGTACAATACCTAGGTTCCAGTAGCGTAAAAGCGAAAAGGTGGTGGTAGGGTGTAAAGCCCCACATAAATATGTAAATAAACACAGCATTTCTATTTTGTAGATTCTCAGTTATCACGAATAGTTCTTATCAGGGTTCATAGCCAATTTCATGAATGATTTTCCAGGTTTTCAAGGTAGAGTTTTAGATTTTCAAGGTATGCATGGCACCATAGCAAGCCTTATATATGTAAATTAAGTCTAGATCTAAGTCTAAGTCACTAAATTCGCGGACTTTTTTCGAATTATCCTCACTGAATCACCGTAAATCTAGTCCCTAAAATTCGCGGACTTTTCACAGCTGTGTGCGAATTATTTTCACTGAATCTACCGTAAATCTAGAGTCTAGATCTAAGTCACTAAATTCGCAGACTTTTCACGGCTGTGAGAGAATTATCTTCACTCTATATTTTATTGGATTAGCGTAAATTAAGTCTAGATCTAAGTCTAAGTCACTAAATTCGCGGACTTTTTTCGAATTATCTTCACTGAATCACCGTAAATCTAGTCCCTAAAATTCGAGGACTTTTCACAGCTGTGTGCGAATTATTTTCACTGAATCTACCGTAAATCTAGAGTCTAGATCTAAGTCACTAACTATTATCTTCACTAGATCTAACTTAGATCTAAATCTAGATACTATTTCTAGCTAGATGAGAAGGATGGATCGTGAGAAGACTCAAAAGTAAAGTACCGGTAGCAATATACTTAAACACTGAATCATAATCTCCAAATACAAAATCTAATAAAATACTCAGAAAGACACAAAGATAAGATGATATATGGACTTTCCACGCGAAGTCACTCTTACTGTTACAACAAGAAGATTTTCGGCGAGGGAGGGCCCGGAGGGGTGTAGCCTTCACATTAGGCTGCTAATTGCTCTAGTTATAGACAACAGTCACTACAGACTAGATCTAGCGCGTCATCAGCCGTAACAGTGAAAGGAAAATAGTGCTAAGTGCAATGCTTGCTTGAGCCAAGGTCGTTTTCAATCACGAGGTCGCGCTTCACAAGTGGGTAAAAGGCGGTGTAGATGCGTCGTCACTGGTCAGCTCAATGTAACCGGGGAAAAAAATGAAAATAGACACCAGGTATCGGGAGGGAAAGAACTCAAGGTCCAGTTTTAAAATTCAAGGTTTTTTCACCGTTTTTCACGAAATTCAAGGCTTTTTCAAGGCCTTGAATTTAATATGAAATTCAAGGTGTTTTCCAGGTTTTCAAGGTGGCTACGAACCCTGTCTTATTCTTGTAGTAATATTTTCAAGGAAAGTCTTAAAAGTAGTAATAAAAAAAGGTAAAGTACCCCTTTCAGACCTTGAGATCTAGAAAGTTACATCTTTTTAATAAATGATAGATGAAATAAAGGGATGTAAGCAATGAATACCATTGTTTCTCAGTAGTTATATCCTCTTGTCCAGCTGAATTCTCTATACTAACACTGTCATCTTCAGGTGGCAACGAGCCAAATATTCTAAGTCTAGCCTGGGCGTACTCTGCTTCCCTCTGCTGTAATGACTTACTGTGTTTGGAAGATCCTGTGCTATTGGCAGAGCTAAAAAAGAGAAAACATGAATGTTACTAAGGTTAAGTCAGAATTATATACAGGAGGCTAAGTGATACATGATTCAAAATCCTGTCTCTTCCAGTTTGGAGACAAAAAGAAATAGAGAAAATTATCATATGTATCTTTTAGAGAATATTATCCTGTGTATCTTTTAGAGAATATTATCTCCTATGTATCATTTAGAGAATATTATCATGTCTATCTTTGTTATCCCCCTTTTATACTCCCCAAAACCATTATTTTATGGTTGTCCGTACATTATTTTCACCATTGAATTGTATCGAGATCAAACTTTACGAAATAGTCAGTAACTGGGGGTTTACAAAACTAGGAAACATTCAATAAGAAATCTAATATATTAATCATCTAATCATATATTAAAAATGTTATTTTTAAAATTTAGTGATTAATAAGACCAACCTACTACACAACAAGTGGAGTAAATCATCTATAACAATTTGCACACATAAAAAACTAAAATGTCTGATAAAAAAACTTTTTTGGATAGGTTAGACTGACCTTAGATTATTTTTATGATTTTTGGTTGGACTGGAGGAGGT
Source organism: Biomphalaria glabrata (assembly GCF_947242115.1). Lineage (NCBI taxonomy): Eukaryota > Metazoa > Mollusca > Gastropoda > Planorbidae > Biomphalaria > Biomphalaria glabrata. The sequence continues at coordinate 11,165,576 of NC_074723.1, forward strand.
CTTGGGCTCTCTTTGAAGAATCCTAACTTGAGGTTGGTATTGCGTCTTTCCACTTTCATCAACTAACACATTTGTGGCAGCTGAGCTAAGACTCTGTATTCTTTACAGAAAAAACAAAACAGAAATACACAGTGAATTCTACAACATCACAGTTTATTCTGAAAAGTCATGAATAATTTATAAAAGCTTTTTTTTTTTTTTTGTTGAAATTTTTTTTATAACCAACTCAATTAATATACACTTAAAATTACTTTGAAAGGTCACCAAAGAAAGTAGTTTAGGAGCTTCCAGCATTAATTAAATCTTAGGCTCAGAATTACTCATCTTTGACTGGGTTCTGTTATTAGATTTATATAAATTGTAAATTTAAGATAAAAAAAGATTGTAAAAAAAAAAAAAAAAAAAAAGAAAAGTTTTTGATGAAAAAAAAGTGTTTGAAGACCATCATAAACTCAAACAAATGATTATTAAAACTTCAATACAAATGAAAATGTCCCAATTTAAATAAAATCCTGCACATGACATGGATAAAAAGTATCAATATCATAAAAAAAAGTTCCTAACTACAGTACAGTAAGCTGGACATGTAGTTGGCATATCTGATAATGAAGATGTGCATTGGAAAGCTTTCACAAGGGTATCAAAACAAACGATACATAGATATTTCAGAAAACTTCAAGATATACATCTGATAGTTGTCATTAAAGAAATAAGATCAGCCTAAAAACTTAGAACAAAAGGCGGCAACACTGCAATAGACCAAACCTACCTACCTACCCATTCTTTGAGTGTAATTGGCTTTTTGAAGTGAAGATCGGACTTCACTGCCCACTTTGAGATCTTAAGAAATAAGAAGGGGGAGCTTTCATTTGAAATGAAAAGTATCATTTTGTGAACAAATAATGCAAAACGTTGCAGCCAGGGTTTCCTTAGGTACAACAAAAACTGCATTTTCACTTACAAATGAAACAAAAAAAAAATAGCTTTTAAAATTCAAGCAGAACCAATTTTATTCCATACATTTGAAATGTGATATAGGGCAAAGGAGGGTTCACAATACATTTCCATCTCATTCACTTAGAGCAAAATTACTTGACACGCAAGAGCCTTTAACAGCAGTCATGCAAACATTGTCATTACTAATCCATAAATGATTCTTTTTACCTCACAAACGTTAACAACTACTTACTGCTTCTTTCTTTCTGTTTCTTTAGCCTGTATATCAATGGACATTTCCTCTAACCGCTTGTCCAGAATCTAAACAAAAAAAAAGGTTAAAAAATAGGTTTTAGTGAAAATCTTGATTTAAATTACATTGGAATGACCAAATAATGAATCAGAGATGGGAGGCAAGTAAAACAAAGTTTAAAGAATGGTTATTAAAATACTTTACATAAGTATGATCCTTAGAAAGAGAGAGAGAGAGAGAGTTAAGTCCATTTCGCTGACAGTTTTGCAAGCATTTTTACTTAACAATTTTTCAATTAGTGATGGCTAGACCAAGAATATATATATATCTGATAACTCTATTGGACAATAAAAATAGATTTGTTACTTTGTATTCCAGGGATATTTAATAATAAAATTGAAGTCAACTTGTGTTGGGGTATTAACAATAACAATTCACAGACAATGTTTTTGTGAATTAAAATAGATGGACCCCTGATAGAACGCTATCTTCCAGAAGAAAACTAGCTTTATATTCTAAATGGGTCGGATGAGTAAAGAAGTGTCTTTGAAGTTCACCATAACTATCACATTAAAGAAACATCTAGAGACAAAGACAATTGGGTGTGCCATTAAGCATTAGATTACAATTACAGCATTATATAGATCTATAAAATAATCTAGATCTGATCTATATCTATATGCATTTAATTTTAACCTATTTTTTCTAGACCATGGGCATGTTCGAGCCCTGGTCTAGAATTCTAGATCTACGCCTACGGTTCTACCAGTAACCTAGTACCTAGATTGAGATTCTAGTGACTAGTCCTAGCCTACTAACTACTACTCTACATTAGAGTACTTAGAAATGACTTAGATCTAGATATGACACATCAACATCACTCACCACTCTGAGTCTGAAGTGACTGAAGTCTACTTTAAATTTTTAATTTTAAGTAATTTAGTTTAGACTAGGCTAGCTCTCTATAAAAAGTATATCTAGATCTAGATTCTATCTCTAAACTAGCTCACTTCTATCTAGAATCTAGATCGGCTAGAATTACTACTCTTAAGTTGAGCTTAGTAAAGACTAAACTAGAGTATTGGCTAGAATTACTACTCTTAAGTTGAGCTTAGTAAAGACTAGTCTAGACTAGAGTAGTACTAGTAGTAGAGTCTAGAGTACTTATGACTTGACTTATGAGTTAGACTAGTAAAACTAGTTACTAGTGTGACTAGATCTACTTAAATAGTTGAGAGTTAGACAACTCTAATTCCTCTGTCTCACCCTCACTCAGACTCTCTAGTCTCAGAGTCAGAGTGAGTGAGAGTACTGAGTAGTCTGAGGGTGAGACAGTCACAGAGTCACACTCAGAGACTACAGTCAGTACAGTGAGTGTTACAGTCTACAGAGGAGTTAGAATCTACGACTTACGAGTTAGAGTAGTCAGACTGAGACTCTAGATAGTGACTAGATTTAGATTTCTAAATAAATTGAATAAAAAACGACAAAATAACCATTCTTCTGTGTTACAAATGGGTGTGTATCTAGACTAGATGTAAATGGCTTACACCACTATCAGCCTGTTCTTCCCAACTATCGAGGTAAATTTCTTCCTCCGCCATGTTGTATACCCCCAAGACAGCGGGAATACTAGTGTTCAGTGACACAGAAGTCTAAAAATGCGAAACGGCGTTTGGCGATTTTAGAATTCATGAATCACAAGTGACAAATGTACTAGACAGTCTAGACTCTAGACCTAGCTAACTTGTTAATTAAATTAATTTCTCATAAGATTATCTAGATCTATGGATCTAAATATATAGACTATGCTCTAAGATTAAGATAGTCTAGATTTTGGGTTGCATTTTGTTACAATCCATATTTGGGTTGCATTTTGTTACAATCCATAGATCTATCTAGATTTCTGCAGTTTTTTTTTTTTTTGTCGTCAACCCCCCTTGCATTATTATGATACAGTCTAGCGACTAGAGCAGCGTTTCTCAAACTGTGGACGTGGGGGAGCGACACAAATGAAATGGAGTAATGATAATTACCAACAGGCAAAACGTTTAAAAAAGAAAAAAATTTTTTATTTAAAAAAAGGTTTTATAAGGGAAATAACTGTATATGTATAGCTATATCTATCAATTTAAAAAGATTTATCTCCCTTAATAAAAACCAAACTAAATTAATTAATTACCCTTGGCTATTGACTAATTGGTTCATTTTTGATTCATGTTTTGTTAGGTACAATAAATAGTAAATAATTATACAATTATCTAAAGGGAAAAAAAAAACACACATTATCACTAACCAGCATCACATGTAAAATCCTAGAACACATAATGATATTATGTAGCAACATCATAAACCACTTTGACGAACATAATGCCCTTATTACTCCATACCAACACAACTTATGGAAATATAGTCTGTATTAAACACAACTAATAGGACTAATTGATGATTTTTCAAAAGGTTTAGATAATAATAATAATAATTTTGTTTATAAAGCGCTGTTAACAAACAAAATTTAGGTTCAATATATATATAAGATAAGATTTAACCATATATCTTAGTACTGAATGATTAATTTCCCTTGTTGGTATGAAACAAAATAATTAATTAAAATTAATTAATTGACTAATTGGTGTTTTTTTTTTAATCAATTCAAGTATTGTACAATAAATTATTGTGTTGGGCAGGGTGGGCAACCTTTTTTCTGTTGAGAGATGCATTAAAAAAAATTTGGGGAATGTGGGACCGCGCGGCATAGCTTAATTACTATGTATAAAGTCTTTTAATTTACATTATTATACATTTATGTTTAATATTTTTACACTTCTAATTAAGGAACAAAACAAGAGTTCTGAGACTAATTTCATTAATATTTTTAAATTTAATTGTCGTCTTGTACATCACATTTCACCACAAATGTACAGTTGTACTTAAAATGTGAAGTATTTAACTATTTATACTCATGACTCATGCATAATGCTGCTAAACTGTGGAACTAGCTTTCTAGTTGTTATCTCATCACTGCTTTCAAATTACAGTCAGTCATTTCAAACAAGAAAATGCGTGTTCATAGATTATGTGGACCCAACTAATCTGAAATTTTAGCGACTAAGTTTTTAAGTGAGGAAATGCAGCTTAAAATTATGGCAATGACCCATAAAACTCCAGTGGAAGAACTGACTTGGAACTTCTCTTAAACATCGCCAGATATTAGGAATTAGGTGTCCAGAAAAGATAACTACTGTCAATTTGTGGGAGAGAACTAGACATGTAGCCAATAACCCAAGATATCAAAAAGCAAAAGTGAGCTGGATATGACTGACCCTACGAAAACCAGCTACCAATGTTGCAAGGCAGACACTTGATTGGAATCCGCAAGGAAAGAGGAAAGTGCGCAGACCCAAGCAAACTGGAAGAGGTCAGTCATCAGTGAAGCTGAGGATACTGGAATGACATGGGAACAGATGAAGAAAGCTGCTCAGAACCGAGTTCGGTGGAGAGGTGTGGTTGCGGCCCCCTGGGAGTGCACAGGATTAAATGAAATGATAAGAGTTGTAGTATCATTTCGAAGTAAGACCGTTTTGAAAATATACCATTTGCAGGATGCATTTGCAAACAAGATCGACTCAGCTTTTTTTAAAATACATCTCCGCTATTACGATTCTTCTAGATCAGTCATGCCCTTAACCTTATACGGCCTGCGGGCCATTTTAATTTCTAACACTCGTGTCGCGGGCCACATTAACAAAAAAGATACCAAAAAAAGAAATAGAGAATAAACCATTTTAAATAGTTATATTACAATTTCGTGGCTCCAATAGGCATATTTACACCATAATTAAATTACGTAGCAAGGGTTTCAGGTGTCTTATAACTGAACATGTTTTCTACTAAAATAAGTGCTTGTAAACATTGTGATCATAACCGTCAATTTTTTTTTTCGGAAATGTAGACAACACGGCGTAGAAATCTATTGTCTGTATTGTTCGAAATTTCTCAAGCTAGAAATCTGGATTTGTAAGTCAATCAGTTCCAGTTGGGGCCACTCATCAGCGGCAATAGTAATTATTTCGAAATCTGCTGCTCTGATATTTAGTTTTGAATGGATGATTTTTACCAACATCGTCTGCTCGACTCGTTTTGCAGTTGTCATGCCAGAAAGGCGGCACAGCTTCATTTTTTTTTTCAGGCCGATTGTATTCCATCACTGCTAGCAAGCATCTTTTTATGCTTCATTTCTCTTGTTAATTTGAGCAACTCTGTAGCCTACAATACAGCCGCGACTCATTTCTTGACTTCTTGGTCAATATGTTCGTCAACGCTCAACTCTAGACGTAGGCGATCTTTTCTTGGCGACTCAACCATTAATGCCACCATATTTTTGTAATGGTTTGTTTGAGAATGCCGTTTATGCTATGTTCCTTAAAAACAGTCACATTTTACAGATCAAACATGTTGGCTTATTATGTTCCACCAACAAAAAAACAAAAAGGATCTGTCCACTTTTCCTGGAAGTTTCAACATCCAATTTTCGTTTCTTCAGCTCTTCCATTTCATTTACGTGCAAATGTCACATGACACGGCACCAATCATGTTGATATCAGAAGTACACGAACCAAAATGATGCAGAAAAGATGTGAAGTGTTACACACATGAGATGTCAAGAACACAGCTAGCTCTATACAGCCGCGGTATTGTCCAAGACTCTAAATTCTAAAACACTGTCAATTCTTGTCGCCGAAAAAAAAAACCTTGTGTTCTTATAGAAAAAAAGTTAACATGAATATTACAAGAAAATAGATTAGAATGAAATCCATCGAAGAAAAAAGCTAGAGTCCTAACAGAAAAAAAAATTTTTTTTCAACCTTTTTTTTCCCTACATTTTGTGCCGATGTTTTGGCGGGCCGGTCCAAACCACGTCGCAGGCCGGATCTGGCCCGCGGGCCGTAGTTTGGGCATCACTGCTCTAGATTATAGACTCTACGTTTTACAGTGTCTTATGTCAGAACGGTAAAATTTTTCCAGATTATCGTGCAACGTTCTGTTGATGATTTTTTATTACAAAAACGAAGGTCAGTGACAAGACGTCTTAGGCTAAATCTATTTAGGTGCGTGCGCCATTATATACCTCAAATGTTCTTGCAAAATAGCAACATTTCTCAAACTTTGGAGCCGCGCATCTACGAAAGAATTGACTCAACACTTTTTGAAGAAGGTATTTCAAAACGTTTCCGCTAACGGGATTCTTCTCGACTTTTTCATGTTAGAATGGTGGAAATGTTCCCGACTGTTATATATATAGTTGTGTTGACAACTTTGTGTACGTCTTACTCAACACGAAGATAATATACAGACGTTCGTGCGCTCTTGTAACTCGAACGTTCGCACTTAAAATAGCCTATAGGCCTGCAATGCTGCCTCCTTCTTAAATAAACTTTATTTCATCAGCGACTTTTTTTTTTTTTTTTTTACTAAAATGAAAGTTGTGCTCTTTTGCAAGAGAAAAACTTCAATATTGGCATGTCCCGCCCCTTTTCCTTTTACATTTTTTTTCTACTTGAGCTATTCTTTGAAGAATTTCCGAAAAAAGGAAAGACTACATTTAATTCACTAGCTTTAATGAACATTTAATCATGATTTAATACATACATTTGGAGTCTAAACATATTCTTAATATTTAAGAAAACTTTAAACGAAAATTGTGTTTTCTTTTTCATTACATTCTGCAACCCCCCCCCCCCCCCGGTCCCCATTGTGAGAACCTACATCGCCCCCCCCCCCCCGGTCCCCAACTAGCTAAGAGGGGCGCGAACAAAATTCTTTTCGTTTGGTGGTCGAGGGGGGGGGGCACCATCGGTACAATTTTGAGAAGTACTTTGATACAGTATTGACCGGTGCTGCCTCCTTCTTTATTAGACTATATTTGATAATCGTTTAGTTTTTTCAATGTATAAAATGAATACTGGCGCCTTGAACTAGCAGGTACTAGACTAAACTACATCAAACAGACAAACTGTCTTGTTGAACAATGAATACTGTCGCCTTGAACTAGCAGGTACTAGACTAAACTACATCAAACAGACAAACTGTCTTGTTGAACAATGAATACTGGCGCCTTGAACTAGCAGGTACTAGACTAAACTACACCAAACAGACAAACTGTCTTGTTGAACAATGAATACTGGCGCCTTGAACTAGCAGATGCTAGACTAAACTACACCAAACAGACAAACTGTCTTGTTGAACAATGAATACTGGCGCCTTGAACTAGCAGATGCTAGACTAAACTACACCAAACAGACAAACTGTCTTGTTGAACAATGAATACTGGCGCCTTGAACTAGCAGGTACTAGACTAAACTACACCAAACAGACAAACTGTCTTGTTGAACGATGTCATAGCAACTCAGGACAGTTCTCGTAGCCCTAAAGACTAAGACTTTGCTTTATTGATCCTTATGGAAATTTGTTGTGATTACAAGGACTCTTTTCTCATATAAAGACAACACAACAGAAACATACACATAAATACAACAGACACAACATAGAAAGTTCATTCAGCGACTACACACGGTCATCTTGGTCCTAATCATGTGTCCTGATCAACGAATGGCGTTGATATAGTCTGACCGAGTGAGGTACGAACGAGTTTTTGTATCTCTCTGTTCTTGTATTAGGCCCTAAACAAAGCACACATTGAAATAGAAGACGATGAAATGAACAAATAGACATGAGAGTGAACAAACAAGAAAGGAAGGAAATGATAAAGTAGAATCATGGTAGAATGTACTTACATAAATTAATGGGATAATTAAAGTTTAACCTTTTTTTTACGCGTCGGAAAATGGCTTTATTTCTATACTTCCAATGCGAAAAACATTTACCGTTGACTAAATTTCTTCTCTTTTTGGTAAATATTATTATAAATCCTCCAATCTCTATGCGTAGTTTAACAATATTTTATTTGCGGCTTAAACACCCTTAGTATAATTACTAGACTTAAAGACACTTTAGGACAAAAGATTAAAAAGTAAAGTAGATATAGGGCCTAATACATTAAAACATTAAACCATAACTTACAAATAAACAAGGTTACAAAAGACAGTTTGTGTGGAAACACAAACTCAAAATCGGCCCCCGAAGTAAAATGTTTTACATAATTCGGATAATCCTTCTGAGTTGAAGATAGTTTACTTCCTAGTCCAAACCTCCCGCAGGACGACGGGGGATGGGAGCAGGCAGGGTTTGAACCTTCGATCGTCGATAAATCCAAATGACTGTCCAGCGCGCAAACCGCACGACCAGTGGTCCACCCAGGTAGGCTTCAATATTTTCAGAAAGAAAATCCGAATGAAATTATATCAAAGACAAATGAGAGATAAGAATGGAGAAAGACGGTTAACAGATCTTGTGTAGTGCCCCAACCGTCCCGCAGATCAAAGGATACGTGAAAGTGAATGTAAAGTTAGATGTGAACCTGGCCTAACTAGTTTGTGGTCTATAGGGCAGATGATGTAAAGTTCATCTGTTTTTTGTGGCCTACGGTTAACTAGGGTGTCATGTAGCCAGCACAACGACAAACCGCCTTTGCTTTTCCCCAACTAATGTCAGGTACCCATTAGAGCTGGGTAGACTCAGAAGTTGAAAATCACACAGTCTTCACCAGGATTCGAACCCGGGACCCTCGGTTCGAACAAAATAAGTTAATTGTTTTGAAAAGGCTCAATCTCATATTCGAATCCTCAAAAAAAAAAAAAAAAAAAAAAAAAATTTCCGCTACATAGAAAAAAATGTTCATGAAAATGATGTTTATAAGATTACTATTCGTCTTAAATTAGGTTTAACATATAATGCATACTAATTAGCTTTTTCTTTGTTAAAGCTTCCGCGCGGTGTTGATGCTTGGCAATATGTCTAGTGTAGATCTGACTGGAAGTAACGCTGAACTCAACTAATTCAGTAACACCGGCGAAAGGCCGAAACAATCAAATATGTAGTCGACGCTGATGTTGTTCTATAACGATATTTAATAATCAAGAAGGGAATCGTCTGATGTCAGCTATGTCCGTAAATCTGTATCTATTCTATTGTACTCAAGTCTACTACTCTACAAGAAGCGTCTTCCTTTTAGCGTCACTTAGAGCGTTCTTATTTTTTGAAGATCTGTCACGTCACTTGTCGCTAATTAAAACTTTCCCCTTATTCCCGAAACAAATAACTAAGTCCTAATCATGTCATAACAACTCCTCCCCCTCCCGCTAAAAAAAATTGCCTGTCAATTTTTTAATCTACTGTCTTAGTCTTACAATGTGCAAGGGCCAAAATGTAGGGAAACATAAAAGACAACACAACTTGAGTCTTGATTGCGATTTCAACTTCTCTTTCTGTGTCCACAATCAAGTTCCTCTGAACACATATTTCCCTCAAGTGTCACTAACTGATACTGTCCAATGTGATGTGCCATAGGTGACCGCAGACATAGTTCGTTTGCGCTGACACTATAGGTGTGTCTATCTATACATCATCACATCACGTTCCAGAGGTTACACCGCTTTCCCTCACACGTCAGGACAGACAATTTACCTAATATGACAAATTGATATTTATCAATACTCGTTCTCCCACTATACACCTAACGTTCTTTCGGGCATTTACAAGTGTATTTTATTTCCTCTCTCCACTTACTTGTCCCCACACGACCTAACTCTTTACTGATGTATGATCAGGATCAAATACAAAGAATAAATTATAAAACTTACTTTTTCGTGATGTAACTACATCGTCGCCTTATAAATGCCCTTTTTATTCATACAAACATACATACAATTCATACATACTACCCGAAATCAATAACCAACATGAGTTAATCTAATAATAACACAATAGCATTTATATTATAACATAAATATCCTATTCAAAAATACCTTAACACAATCTAATATCCTTCTAGTTATGACTACTAGTTAAGTCAATAAATGAAGAATGAAATAATTAAAATAACATCTATTTACATATTTATATCCATACTATGGTCGTGTAGCGTTATGTCATATCCGCTATCTGCCCGAGCGATGCATTTGTTCTCTCCAACTGGAGTTTACATCTCTTCTTACTCCACTATAGCCCGCGTGTGGCCTTCTACCTCGGTATGACTTGCGATTACCGCTACCACAGTCAACTCTTCTATCGTCACTGTCGGATACAGACTTGTGCCTCCTATCCGAACTCGCAATCTTCTGTTCAGACTGTTCTGTCCCACTCCAACAGTCTTTAGCGATGTGCCCATGTTTATGGCAGTTAAAACAAATCCTGTCATTTCTAGGTTTGTTTCGCCTCATGTTGCCATACCTGCTTTTCCAACTTTTAACCTGTTTGACAGAAGCGGCACTGACACCTGCTACATTTCCAAGTAAAACATCTCTAGATAACCTCGGCATGGCTACCCCTTCGCAATACCCTGTGTACAATGGAGATCGAAGGAACACTTTGCACGCTTCGAACCTCTTAACTGCGCCGTCTGCCAACCTGACTGATTTGGTATATCCTAAATAATCCTTAGATTTCACTAATCCTCCTCGAACCGCGAGTGTACTGCTAGCTGTGTCCCGGATCACATTTACCTGTTTATTGTTTATCATGCCTGGATATAATTTAAATCTATCTTCCCCACAATCAACGTAGTTAATTTCTTCTTCTGGTTCACTATCTCCATTATCCTGCTCCCTACCTTGAATGTTCCTCACAAAATTAACCCTATCTGGTGGCCGATTATCCCTCTCTTGTCTACGGTTTTCTTGATTACCTCTCCTGTCCCTAGTGCCACTATTACCCTGTGTATTCCTATTGCCAGCTCCATTCCCTCTATGTTTCCTACACTGGTATGCCATGTGTCCCTTTTCCTGACAGTTAAAACATGTAACATCCCTAAGGTTTCTATCACCCGCTTTAGGTCTATCTATTCTCCTATCATAACTTTCCCTGCCATTGTTTTCATTTTCCCAAGGTCTATCCTTTATGCCCTCATAACTATCCCGACCATTGCTCCCACGTTCCCTGGACCTATCATTTCTCCTACCATAGGTGTCCCTATCACTAACATCATTCCTTCTACCATAATCCCTATCATTGCTATCATTTCCCTTTACATACCCTACCAGGTCAATGACTTTTCTGTGGTCTCTAACTGAAAGTGAGTTGTTTGGGTAAGCATTCTTAAAGATCCTAATAATTTCTACCAAGTCTTCAATTACCTTAGGGTTTCTTTCTTTTACAAAGGACTGTAGCTGAGGGTCGCACTTATTGATAAAATTGTCAATCAGAATGAAGTTCTTCAACCCCTCGTAGGTGTTCTCCACATTCTCGAATGCGAGCCATTTAGTGAAGAAGTCCTTCTCTGAGTTGATGGTTGTCTGCGGATCAACTTGGCTGGATGGAGTGTTTTCGTAATACTTCTTTTGGAATGTTGCCGCGTTGTGCCCGTATGCGTTTAGCAGTTCCTTCTTTAGCACCTGAAAGCTGTTTTGCATCGAGTGATCATGGTTTTGGCAAATCGTGAGGGCTTTCCCATGTACAAAGTCCAACAAGATTTCGGACCACTCCTTCTCCTGGACATTTAACTTTGCCAGCTTGATTTCAAAGCGTTTCAGATAGTCGCCGATGTCGTCCTTGTCTTCCACAAACGGTTGGATTTTCTTTTTCATCCATGCGGCGCTACTATGGCTTTCTATGTTGGCACTATTGTTGCTGTTTCCTTCGGTGGGCACACTTACACCAGCCTCTATCCTCATCTGTTCTACTTGTATTCTCACTTTTCTGTCCGCCTCTTCTTTTTTCTCCCTCTCTACATGTTCCGCTTCTCTGAATTTTACCCGTTCTACACGGTCTGCCTCTTCTTTTTCTTTTTCTCTGGCTCTTTCAGCTTCTCTGACTCGTTCCCGCTCTCTGCGGTCTGCCTCTTCTTTTTCTTTTTCTCTGCCTCTAGCTTTCTCTCTCTCCACGCGTTCTGCTTCTGCCGCCACCATCTGCTGTACATAGGCAGTTAGTTCTTTGCCGCGCAGTTCTAGTTCTGTCTTGGCTTCATGAATTAGCTTTTTTCTAAATTCTTCCAGGTCGTAACCTGAAGTAGTTGCCATATTACCTTTATGTTACTTTAAATCAAATTACCTGGCTCCGCGGCTTCCTAATATCTCTTGATTCAAATGAATTAAATTCGTCACTCTACCCTCGGCGTCTAGACTACCAACTCCGACTTTTAATAACTTCTGTACTTTCCAAGATACACTTAGTATCCTTGGTACCAGTGTGTAGGCTACACTCTGACCCGACTGAATACGATGTGCGACACACGCACACTCAACCGACTACGTGTTACTCAACACGAGTCGCCGGTAAATAGACCAACCTGTCTATTTACAAATACTAAAATTACAAATGGGCAATCAGGCTTCACCTCGATTGTTCCCCAGATCTTGTCTAGATTACGCTAGATCTTAGTTACTTCTTACCTGCTTTCACAGCCAGGAGTGTATATAACTTACTCATACAAATAAACTATGAAATTAAACCTAAATACGATAAACACCAAACTATAGATCTAGTTCTAATGAATGAGACTTTCGTCTGACAGTAAGACTTAAGACGGGAGTATTGCAAACAATCAATACACAACGTTACTACAAAAAAAAAACTTAAGTAAATGATTCACATTCACATACGGGACGAATTAACAGCTAAACGTATATCTGGACCTCTTGCTAGATTAAACCTAATTTTAAGGATATCCCCAATCCACCACGATTTAACCTGATAGTGATAATCTAGCGAGTGGTCACTTCCCTACAGACTCTAATTATTCTAAGGAGAAAGTAGTTAAATAACACTTGACTTATCTGTCTAAGAAGCGGCGATAACTCCACATTCAGTCTCGGGTCCACTCTTCCTACGCTAATGTCTGTCCCTGCGGCAAGGCTCACGGCGATGTCTTCCCTAGCGGTGAGATAAGGACAGCGAACGTTTCGGCTCTCCAAGGTCCTTCGGTACTGGTCTGCAACGGCTCCGGTTCTTCGGTGGTACGGCGTCTGGTTCTGGTTCACGGTGATCTGTCGTCTGGCTCCGTTCGTCGGTGACGTAGAGTCTGGTTCCGGTTGCTGGTTCCAAGGCAGGTACGGTGGTTCCAGGTGGTCGTCTGTCCAAAGTGAAACTGGAACGGTCCAACAGTTGACCCAGCGACAAAGTCAAAGTCCAGTGCTAAAATACCGGCTATCTGGCTATCTAACGTGTAGCACAGATTCAGCCGAGCCGTAGATCAAATTAGCACTACTGTACTTAAGTGCCGTAGGCAGTAAGATGGCTCCTACGTCCAAAGTTCTTTGGCGTGACCTCAACGGTCGATCTTAACCTTGCAGAAGGTGACCTTAACGTTCGTCCTCACGATGCCGGGCAGGCGATATCTCTTCAGTACGGCTTTGACAGGACGGTTTTCTTCCCTTCCACAAACTGTAGCCTTCTCGATACCGAGCTACAGGCTTCAATACGATGCCCCAACGTATGGGCGTTTCCAAATTACAAATGTAGATCTAGATCTATGTTTCGTTACCTCCTAGGTCTACGAGTCCAGGATCTCACTGGCTTTCCTTCGCCGACGTGGCTGTACAATCAGGGTCTAGCTGCAGACTAGGCCGATGACGTTAACTTCTGCCTCCTCCTAACAGAGGGCTTCTATCCTTCTGGATGTTGATGCCAGTGAGCTCCGAGTCTGGGGTCGCCACGTTGTTAAAACTTCCGCGCGGTGTTGATGCTTGGCAATATGTCTAGTGTAGATCTGACTGGAAGTAACGCTGAACTCAACTAATTCAGTAACACCGGCGAAAGGCCGAAACAATCAAATATGTAGTCGACGCTGATGTTGTTCTATAACGATATTTAATAATCAAGAAGGGAATCGTCTGATGTCAGCTATGTCCGTAAATCTGTATCTATTCTATTGTACTCAAGTCTACTACTCTACAAGAAGCTTCTTCCTTTTAGCGTCACTTAGAGCGTTCTTATTTTTTTGAAGATCTGTCACGTCACTTGTCGCTAATTAAAACTTTCCCCTTATTCCCGAAACAAATAACTAAGTCCTAATCATGTCATAACACTTATAAAAAACTGCTTGCATAATTAATTTTAAAAATTAGAGTTTTCGCTTTCAGGAAAAAAAAAAGTAGCCGTTGCATCAGAACTTTGAATGGTCTAAAATATTGTGAAGTCGGATTTTCAATATCTCTTCTAGTTTACGAGATCTAAACGGGACGGACGGACCGACGGACAGACATTTCGCACAAAACTAATAGCGTCTTTTCCCCTTTCGGGGGCCGCTAAAAAAACCTAATGAAATAGGCCTACTCAGAAAGACAACGATAGAGGCACATTTCTTAATCTTCCCTAGTGCCATTAGAGAATGGAATCGGGTTGCCTGAATCAGCCAGGAAAACCAATAAAGACTTAGCAGAGTTTAAGTCATTGATCAACATGCATAACTAAATTGACACATGAAATGCGTAGGACGTAATTATCTTCTTTTCTGAAGTAACGTCTCTAATATAGCCTATGAGATAAGAATGTCTCCATATTTGTTTCATAATGCCGTTGTTGTTTTTTATAGAAGAAATCGAAGATGAGCACATTTCTCATGTCCTATTAACTCGAAGATGATTGTAAGTCCAATCCTATCTTTAAAAAGCCGGCCGCATACGTGGGTCAGTTACAGATAGGCCTGCTTATTCTCTCAGCTTTTTGTTGGTTCGGCGCTCTTTCACCCTGGTCACTCTTCTTGCTTCAAATCTCGAGACTCCAAGACTCACAGCTTCACGCCATGAGGAGCGATCGAGGGCTAGTGCTTCCCATAGCTCTGAATGTCGATATCGCATTCCTTAAGGGTGCTCATCTTCGATAACGAAGGAGCTGCTATATATAAGAAATATGTTGGCTTCATAGACATAAAATATATTTTATGTAGGCTATATGGTTGGCTTATTATCATGTTCCACAAAAAAGTAAAGATCCGTTCACCTTTCCTGGTATATCCATCAGAGAACACGTGGCAGTGAGGCAAGACCCTAAAGGCAAAGAAACATTTTCAAACATTTGTGCTGACGTTTCGGCGGGACGGATAGTACTTCGTCGGCCCGGTGGCCGTATTCTGGACACCACTGCTATATAATTCATAGCCCAGAAATGAGGGCGTAGAGGGCTGTTCCAATATAACGGGCCAAAATATTGTGTGAGCCTACGATTTGCAGGATGTAAAAAAAAAAGGGGGGGGGGCCTCGGCCAAAAAAAAAATCAAAAAAATGTTCGAGCCTATCAAATAGGCCTATTTCAATTAAGAAGTGAAAAACAGAAGAATAGTCTTATAATGGAAATAAGACTTACGGTATTTGGGCGGCACAAAAAAATCTGTCACTGGCAATGTCTAAAACCTCTTCCCACCTGCTCTGAGGACCTCCATGAAAGTGTAGCGCCAAGTTGTACTAGGATGTCCCTGTTTGCGCTTTCCTCGTAATGGCCTCCATGTCATCGCAACTCTAAATTATTATGCGCAATTCATTTTGTCGGAGAACATGTCCCGCAAACCTCACGCGACGCTCTGTCACAACCTAACTAAGGGGTCGACTCCCATTTCGGCATAGGATTTTCTTGATTGAGACCCTATCTCTATAACTGACTCCTAAAATCCGTCTTAGCCATCTTTGTTGAGCCACATTTAGTCTTTTTCAATTTCGGCAGTTGACTATTCACTGCACTTTATTAATGGAGCCCAGCCACTGGTAGAAATGTGTAACCTCTATGGCTACACGCTTGGAATTTGGTGACTGTAGTTTGCTTTAGATTTTATATCAAAATGGGAAGTTTTATCGTCAAAATCATTTGGAAAAGGGGGGGGGGGGTAAACTAAAAAATCTGGGGAGAGTTTAAAAAAAAATCAAAACCCCATTAGCTACGGTCATAGAATTTTGTGACTGTAGTTTGCTTTAGAATAAAATTGAAGTGAGAGGTTTTCAACCTCAAAACTTTCTGTAAAAGGCTATTTAAACTAAAAACCTTCATTAGGGTTTTTAAACTTAAAAAAAGCCCCCTGAAGGATGGGGTTTAAACTCAAAACCCCCCTTGGCTTGGCGACGCTCATAGAATTTTGAGTGTGTAATTAGCTTTTTATATGAAGAGGTATTTTTGTTTAGCTTCAAACGCCGCTGAAGAGGTGCTTAAACTCAAAAGGCCCTTTGACTAAGCTCATAGAATTTTGAGTGTGTAATTTGCTTATGTTTATATAGAAAAAGTATTTTTTTTTTAGCTTCAAACCCCGCTGAAGGGGGTTTAAACTCAAAACCCCCTATGGCTACGATCATAGCATTTTGAGTGTGTAATTCTTTTTTTTTTTTTTTTATATTCAGGAGGTATTTTTTTTAGCTTCAAACCCCGCTGGAGGGGGGTTTATTATATGCTCTACACCCCCTTTGGCTACGATCATAGCATTTTGAGTGTGTAATTAGCTTTTTTTTATATGGAAGAAGTACTTTTTAGCTTCAAATCCCACTGAAGAGAGGTTTAAAATCAAAACCCCTTTGACTATACGCCATAGATTTTTTAGTGTGCAATTCACTTTTTTTTTTATATTGAAGGGGGGTTTAAACTAAAAAACCCTTTGGCTACAATCATATAGAATTTTGAGTATGTAATTTTTAGTTTTTTTTATATTGAAGAGGTGGTTTTTAGCTATAAACCCCGCTGGAGAGGGGTTTTAAACACAAACCACTCTTATTGGCTACGCTCATAGAATCTGGTGACTGATGTATGGATCATGGGCGTAGCCAGGGGGGGGGTTCTTGGGGTTCAACCCCCCCCCGAAATGAAATCCCCCCCCCCGCAGGGGGAGGGGCGGAATTAAGTGACTGATTTTTGCTTTCATTTTGTTTATTTTAGGTGAGATTTTAATACTAAATCATCACTTACCACAGCACAGCCGAGGCAGTTTTGAGTTAAAAACCCTCTACCAGGGGGTTTTGAGATTTTAAAAACCCCTATCAGGGGGTTTTGAGATTTTAAAACCCCCTATCAGGGGGTTTTGAGATACAAATCCCTCTACCAGGGGACTTTGAGTTTAAAACCCCCTACAGGGGGTTTTGAATTTTAAACCCCCTACCAGAGGTTTTTGCAGTTTAATCCCCCTCTTCTATAAAACAAAACAAAAAAAAATGCAAACAACAATCCCAAATTCCAACAGCACAGTTGAGGAAGATTTTGATTTTAAAACCCCATCCAAAATTTACGATAACCCCATCTTCAATATCAAAAAAGCAAATTACACACTCAAAATTCTATGAGCGTAGCCAAAGGGGTTTTGAGTTTAACCCCCCTCCCCCTTCCAGTTGGGGTTTGAAGCTAAAAAGTACCTCTTCAATAGAAAAAAAAAAGCAAATTACACACTATAAAATCTATGAGCGTAGCCAAAGGGGTTTTGAGTTTAAATCCCCCTCCTCCAGATGGCTTTTTCTTTAAAGTTTAAAACTCCTCCAGATGGTTTTGAGTTTAAAATTCCCCTACAGAGCGTTTAGAGTTGAAAACCTCTCTCTTCAATATTATTTTAAAGCAAACTACAGTCACCAAATTCTATGATCGTAGCTAAATGGGGTTTTGAATTAAAAACAAAATACAAAAAAAAAAAACAGAGATTTTTTAGTTTAAAACCCCTCAACAGATGATTTGACGAAAAAACTTTCCTTTTCGATATAAAATCTAAAGCGAAATACAGGCATGTAATTCCAAGAGCGTAGTCAAGAAAGGTTACACATTTCTACCAGTGGCTTGGGCTCCATTAATTAAGTGTGAATAGTCTTCTGCCGAAATTGAAAAACACTAAATGTGGCTCAACAAAGATGGCAAAGACAGATTTTAGGAGTCAGTCATAGAGATCGGGTCTTAATCAAAGAAAAATTATGCCGAACTGGGAGTGGAATCCTTAGTAAGGTTGTGACAGAGCGTCGCATGAGGTTTTGCGGGACATGTTTTCCGACAATATGAATTACGCAAAATAAGAGTTGCGGAAACAGCTTGCCGGAAAATGCGCCGAACGGCGCGAGAGGGTCAAAGTCAGTAAGAATAGCACATTAGGTTTTTGAAATAAAACTTTTTAATAGCAAGATAATGCACTGTAGATACCTCAGAATATGCATTTTGTTGGCTTTCAATACCAGAAATAGTGCTCGGCGGAAGCCCCGCGCTGGGGGAGCGCTGCGAACTCCCCCAGACCCCCTTGCTAGCAAGGGCGGGGAGTCTACAATAAACAATAAACGTTTTCCGAAAGGGTCAGAATGTAATAAAGATTAATTATGTATACACACACACACACATATATGTATATATATATTTTTTTTCGCGGGGGGGGGGGGGGATCCAACCCTCCCCGAAAAAAAATCCTGGCTACGCCCATGGTATGGATCGATATATTATATACCGGTAGTCTTATATTGAAGAAGGGGTTTTATCGTAAATTTCGAAGGGGGGTTTAAAACATAGTATGGTATATTGGGTTTTAAACTCAAACCCCCTTGGCTGCGCTGGGGCAAGTGATGGTTTAGTATTTAAATATCGCCTAAAAGAAATAGAATCAATGCAAAAAATCTGTCTCTATATTCCGATTCCCCCCCCCCCCCCTGCGGGGTGATTTCATTTCCCGGGGGGGGGGGGTGAACAAATGATATCCCAATGATTGTTATTTTAATGAACTCAACTTACCCCCAGGCTATATATATGTCTTTTTATTTTTAATATTTTATATCTTACCTACATTTGAACTAGAATTTAATATAAATTCTGAGAGCAGTAGAAAACATAGTGACGTCATCATAGGAAAGCTATTCCTTTTATGGGAGGGATTTCCGGGTTATCTTCCAACATAGAGACGAGTAATCTGGAAAACAAACTAGACACGACTAATCTAGGACTAGAGTCTAGATTAGATCTAAATCTAGAACTAAAATCTAGATAGATAAATAAGGTAGAGCCTAGATTCTGAGACTTGACTCGAGAGAATTATTATATGATACATCTAGTCTAGATAATTTAGTAAATTTAGAATTTAGATAATAATATAGAATATATACTAATATAGATTCTATTCTAGAGTAGATCTGCTGTTTCACTGTAACTGTGAGTGACTGTGACTAAGACCGACTAAGTCAGTTAAGACAGTTAAGTTATAATATAAGTAGATCTAGTATAATATAATAAGTAAGTCACATAAGATAGTAAAGTAAGTCTAAGTTAACAAAAGTAAATTTAGAACTTCAAAAGAAGGCAAGTGAGCCAAGTCAGTTTTTTTCTGGTTTGGCAAGTGAAGTGTCGTGAGTCAATCAGTTAGCTCAGTACAGTACGGATACTAGATTCTAGATCTATGTGTATGGTGTGGTCAATGTCTGACAGTGAGATGAGTGACTGAGCTGTATTATCTGTATAAGAACTCTATAAAAAGTATAGATTTAAATTTAGTATGATTTTATATTTAGTGTAGATATCTATTCTAGATACTAGTATTACTAGAGTCTCTAGAGACACTAGACTCACTAGAGTCTAGATGACTACTAGATTTAGATTTTAGATTCTATATTGTAGTAAAGACACTATAACTTATAACTATAGTACTATATAGGTTTAGTCATTTAGTGTCTAGATATAATCTAGATGTTTAGTCTTAGTAGAGAAGTAGAATCTAGTAAATCTATTCTAGTGTGATATATATTTATATATGTTATTATTATTATTACAATAATATATATATATATAAAATATATATATATAAATTTTTATATATCATGAATATCATACTCAAGATCTAGAATTCTACATCTACTTACTAATCTATGTCTATGACTACTTATAGATTCTAGATCTATTATATTTATTATATTCAATAAATCTAATCAGCATATGACTCTTGAATCTCTTGTCTGTTACGTTGACCATCTCTTAGCTCACCAAAAAGGACTGCTTTTGACATTCAATCGCCCATGCAGGATACATGCCCTGCCCAGCGTAACTGTCCTTGCAAACACTGGTATGGACAGTATCTATAGAGGGACTTCTACTACATTACTTCACTCTACATTGTAGATTCTATATATATCTAGATCTCTAGAGTTCTAAAGATCTAGTGCTAGTCCTAGATCTAAAATCTAGACTCTAGATGCTAGATAATAAATATTATGATTTTAAGACAAAATAATGTTATCTTTTCATTTTCTTGTGTAACAATATTTACAACATTCATTTTTAAGCATAAATATGCTAAATTTACATAATATTTGTTTATATATATATATATATATATATATATATATATATATATATATATGTTTCTTACCTTTTCAAAGAAGAACACAATATAGAAGTTAAAAGTAAATTATGTCAGTCTGAATTTCTATACTTTGTAAAACTCTTGAATGCACAAACTCATAATAAAAACGAATTTAAAACATTTATTGATATGACAGCTTACACAAACATTGCTCTACTCAAAACAACAAACAAATACATCACAGGTAGTAGCTTTACAGAAAAAAATGAATGATGAACTTCAAAATTGCATTTTTGGGTACAAATCTGTTTTCCGCCATAATATAAATGGAGGGGTGGTGGATGAGCTTTGAAGCACTTGGCTTCCTAACTCTTGAAGTATTATTTGAAATTTCAGGACCTTTGGGCACCTCTTAGTCCACATGACACCCCCATTAACATTGGGCCACAGAAACAGATGACTTTTGTATCATCTGCCCTATACTTATAGTAAGTTATAGATTGCAGGGTCTGAAAAGGGAATTTTACTTATACTATAATATTACATCTAGATCTATAGATATAATTTATAATCCTTAAAGGATTACAGGCACAACATGGCCTAAATTGTGCTGATGTGCCTAAACTCAAAACTCAAACTCATCCACACAACTGAGCTGGGGAGGACCTATTTTCCTTGAGCCAGTTTCAAGTTGCCCATGAAGGATGTTTTTCAGGCATGTGAATAAATTGTAACACTCTAAAATTCTGTAACAACTATTTGGACAATTACTACAAGACAGATACACTTGGCTACCATCACCGCAATCATCCTGTTCAAATTTTGTCTCTTCTTCTTTTGCAGTTCTCCTTTTGAAGTATTTTTCTGTTTTCAATCGACTGTTATGTCTCCTAAAAACAACATAAAAACCCTAACCATAACACTTTTTTTAAACAAAATATATAAAATTTAAGTTTAAAATACATGTATTATTTCTTTAGGCATAGTTACAATTCTACCAGATTTCTACAGATAACTGTTCAACAAGTAAATTAATGGCTTATCAGAACAGAGACTATAGCCCAATGGGCATGCAGAAAGTACCTCCGGGAACTGCTCCTAAGCCATACGTTCAAGGGCCTCAAATGTATAGGGCTGGTAAGTTACTTATGAGCTTTGTTTATTGTATGCTTTTTGGTCTAATTTATACATTTTATGATTAGAGTCATGTTAAACAAATATTTTTAAAAATTGTTTTGAAATCCTCTTCAATCAGTGGTCACTTAATGCCACTTCACCACAGTTGGTAAAATAAAAAAGCAACACAACCTCTACATGAAAAAAAGGAAAATTCATATCTAGTTATCTATTTACTCAAAAATGTGGTTGAGCATTCATGTCATGTCCTTAAATCCTTGCTGAGGCTAGAATTTCAGGATGTTAATGAAACCACCTATTTATAGTGGATAGCTGAATTTGAGTTTGTTGGCCACACCCTCTTTATATAGCTTCGGAAATCAGAGAAGCTTTTTTCACTTCAAATAAATAACACAAAAACAAACCTTGTCATTTCAAACACACTTCATAACATCAATTTTGTGTGTGTGTGTGTGTAAATATGCGTTCTTTATTTTGTAAAGGTTTTAGGCTACATTGTCTATATACTGCACTGAAATTATAATGAACTTTATTATTATAAGATTAAAAGTCTATCTTGTACCGACATTGAGTCATGTTAAATGTTTTTATACTCATGTCTCTTAACTATCTATAATATAAAGCATAAAGTAAGGAGTATGTATGTATGTATGTCCCGAATAAAAATCAAAACCGTTTGACCAATCTTGATAAAACTTTGCATAAATGTTCCTTATGTCATGGTGGAGAAAGTAGAGTATGTTTAATGTCCCTCCCACACCTGGAGGGCCTTAAAAACATGCAAAAAGTATCTGATTGTTTCTCTATTGAAGAACAAAACATTTTAACAAATCGGGTAAACCCGTTTTCACAGTATTTTATACTTGATATGAATATTTCAACTGAATGGCTAAACCCATTTTCATGGCAAAATAAAAAAAAAATGTTAAGGGAACATTGTCCATGTTTGACATAGATCTAAATTCAATCCAGTAGATCAGTAATACCCTAAGTAAGGCAGCAGGTCGCGGTCATATCTGTTTAGTATTCTACATATTCTATGTTTGTATTGGTTTGTGCCATTATGTATCATTCATTCCTTCAGTAGGAGGGACAGTGTATCACTCTGTTAATGTAGAGCGCTACCCAGAAGAGCCAGGAGGTTTCCCCCCTCCCCCACCACTGGAGACTGCCCACAAGTATGGCTATGGACAAGAAGAAGACTTTCCTCCACCGCCGCCACCAGCCCCACCTCAGGCCTATGTTGATGATGACAGTCATACCTACTCCAATGTTTACAGCGGTGAGGCTAGGTTTATGAGGACTGAGGACTACAGGCCACCTGACTACAATTCAGTGGTGCCAGGACCTGTAAAAAATAAAACTGCCCCCAAAGGTATGTGTAATTATTTCTGTTAAGCTTTTGTGGCTTAAAACAAAGTTTTGATAGTATTTGTGTTTTAAGCGTAATGGTGGTTATGGCTCACTTGAAAAAAAAAAGACTGAAAGTTATTATTTCTTTTTTTTTTTTTTTTTTTATGGAAGTGTAAATAGCAATGTAGAAGATCCTTTGATTGACTAAAATACAGGATGGTTGTTTGTTTTCAATAGGGTTGTCCATATATTTCTTCCATGTCACATGGTAGTGTTGTTTATATTAATGGCCTCATTGATTTTATTGTAATTTGAATATGAAAACAGTCTAGATCTAGACATTAAGTAATAAAAAGTATGTTACAATAATTGACTAATTGATATGATTATTTAGTAGATCTTCTAGATCTTGGCTAGTACTAGATCTAGATCCACATCTTATCATAGAAAGACATTGCCATTATTGTCATGTATTAGACCATAACCGCATGACTTATTTTAAAGTAGGTCAGAGATTGGGTACAACCCCATTATTATTATAATTTTTTTTTTTGCTTTGTTATTTATTTACTAAAAATTACTTTTTAAAAAATTTATCTATGCTGCTTTTTCATAATGATTTCATAATTTTATGTTTTAAATAACTATTGCTTTGATGTCCTGTAACTTTGACCTATTAATTAGATTAATTTTAGATTTGCTATTGTCAACCTTAATAAAACTGTAATTTCTATTATTGGATAATCTATTATAACGATACAACTATAATATATAGATCATCAAAACATTCAATAAATTTGTTTAAAAATTCACAATATTGTACAAACTAGTAACATTTATTACATCAATATACATATGGTAATGTAGCACTTATCCAGACTAGGTTGACTATTGATATAGTTATGTAGTAACTCTTCACCAGGAAAATAATAGATTTTCTATACAATAAGAATAACAAGTGGTTACAGTTCTCAGGCCTACCTAAAAGTCTCAAAAGTTTTGGGGACTTGGACTGATATATGTTGGTTTAATTAGCTCTTAATAGTTAAGTCTATGGCTTCATTACGAGAAATAAAAGCATTCGGACTTACCTCACAACACCCTTGTAACTGTTGGCTACTGAAAGAGCTGAATATTATTTCATCTGCCTTGTGAACTTTTTAGGGAAATAACATTAAAAAAAAAACATGATAAGGTTTAACTGTGTATTGTCAATGCAATTAATGTTTAACTTTTGTTTATTTTCTTCACACAGTATCCACATATTCCAATTATCCCCAAGAGTCCAACTATGCCAACATTCAAATTAACATTGCACCACCAACTCCTACAAACAAAGATTTTGGCTATGCTGATAATAAATTTGAACAAATCGGTAAATGTTGTTGTCCATTTTCTTTTTTTTTTTTTTTATATGCACATTGTTTTATGGTTTAAAAAAAGCAATAATGTGAAGGCCTTAATAAAAACTTTTTTTTTTCTTAAGGACAAAGAAACTCAAGCTCAGCTGAGAGCTATCGTGTTGGTGGTGGCCAAGTTTCAAAATCCTACGAAAGAGAAAGAGCAGTCCCAGGACCTATGGTCCCTACAGGTTATCAGGTTGGTGAGCCTGTATAGGAATTACCATTTTTATTGAATGCCTTGGCAGAAACTTTTTTTTTTCACCCCACTAACTACACCCCCCTATTTCCATGCCTCTGTTCAAAATAAATTTACTTACCAATGTCCCATTAATAAACTCCAAAATATTAAGGCTGTAAAATAATGTACAGTTGTGTATTCCTCTTTTTCCCATGTTTTTCCTATTACAATTATTATTTTTTTGCTCAGTTGATTATTTAACTTTGAAAGTTATTTTGTCTAATACTATACACTTTGAGGATTACAAAATGCTAGAGATTTTCATTTGCACTTACATGGTCTGTTACCTTAACCCTAATCCTAACCTTACAAAGTTTGAACATTTTCACATCATTACTTTGCATTGCTTACAACATTTAAAAAAAATCATCTAGCATGATCTGAAATATTTATAATAAAATACTTTAACTTTAGATTATTCAATATTAGATGCTAATGGTTTGGTTTATATTGCGTTAACACATAGTCAAGATACAAGCAAACAATTCCATTTTTATTGATTTCTTGTCAGCTGAGTGAGGAAATTTACTTTCTTGACACTCTTCCCTTCCCCTTTTCTTCAATAGACCTTGTGGTCTTGTAGGGAATTGTACATTCTCCTATGCATGCATGTATTAACTTCAGTTTCACTTTCTTCACATTTGGTTAAGCATCACCATTATCTCATCATTAACAGATGGCCAGTCCAGGCCCGGGTCCTGCTACCACTAAACAGAGCAAACTAGAGAAGGAAGCTGAAGTTGACGCTCTAACTGATCTTTTGATGAAAAACATGACCTCTGTTACTGAGGACAAAGACTACTGGGGTGAGTGAAGTGTATATGGAGACCAGACATTGGCACCAATATAAAATTAGATAATGAGTTGTCATAAAGTTTTTGGGGTGAACTGCTTCATTTTGTGCAAAACAAGTGAATTGCTATAGTTGAACTCTGGGCAAAATGTTTATTCCAAGTCAATTTTTAGATGTAGAATATGTACAAATTTATTATCCAATTTAAAACAATTTTTTTCCATAATTATATTTACCCATTTATAATTAGAATGTATAACATTGAAATGGGAAACTGAAACTTATCCCATATCACTACCATTACTAAAGTGGTGTTAAAAAAAAAGAGAGAGCATTTAAGCAATCCATTTAAAAACTAGATTTCGGAAAATATTTATTGAATTAAATAGTCTGGATGTTTAATAAAGGAAAACTGTTGAAAACCAAATAAAAATCAGTGAAAAAAACATTAAAGGATGAAAGAAAATCAAATCATTGAGCTTTTAAGCAAATAGATGGGAAATTTTTGTGATGGAAATCTTTTTCAAATTTTTTTTTTTTTTTTTACATGGAGATCTAATGGCTAACAGTTTAAGAATAGTATCATATTGTATTACAATCATCAGTTATATGACATGCACTTGCTTTGCAAATCTTGACATTTTTTTTATAAAATAACATTAGACAACAGTAAATATGGTAATCAAAAATTGCATAATCACTTAGTTTACTGAAATTATTTTTTAAATTTAACTAACTGGAATTTTTTGCAAATAAGCTGCATTTTTTTTTTACGTTTAGAAGAAAAGTCAATTTTATTTTAGTCATTGTCATTAGTATTATGTGGCCTGTGTAATGAGTAGTAAAATTCACAAATTTTAAGCTTGGCTAAGAATCCAAGTGTTGTAGACAGTTGTTGACTTGTAGCACCAAACTGCTGGTAGATAACCAAACCGCTGTAGGGGTATTAGATTTTAACTTGTAAAACTTTAAATAACTTGAATAACTTTTTTGTGAACAAAACTAAATATAACTTTTATTATGATATAGACAAAATCAACTTGTGATGATATGCAATAAATATAGTAGACTTTAGTCAAAAAAAGGTATTTTAAATAAAATCTAACTCACAACAATAACACGTCTTTTCAGTCTCGTGCTCTGGAGTCAGCTGTCTTAACTAAGACCGCTGACAACAATTACTACTAATCTTGTATCATTCACACCCAATTGCTAACCTCTTCCCACCATCACCTTAGAAACACACTAACACTAAACACTCCATAACACCCAAGTCTGGTTGAAACTTGGTTACTTACGTGCATAATTTAATTAAAAAAAATATTTTTTCCCCAGGAATGTGTGGACGTTGTGGGAACTCAGTATCTGGAAGTGTCAATGCTTGCTCAGCCCTGGACAATGTGTTTCACATTGGTTGCTTCACATGTGTGGGATGCAGTAAGTTTGTACACAAAAAGTCTTTTTTTGGTGCATATCTCTTTCTATTATCTTGGTTCATTCTAACACAACCTTTTTGAGAAAATATTAGTTTGAAAAGGACATCTTGGTGCTACTAGACAGTCTGAATTTAAAAACTGGGGCAAAAATTTACAGAAATTTAGAGACCTAAGTCCAGGATTATGTATTCTGTTAAATATAGAAGACTTTCATTTTTCCTAACAGATGCTGCATTACAAGGGAAATCATTTTTTGCCATGGAGACAAAACCATACTGCGAGGCTTGCTATATTGTAAGCAAATTACTCATTATCAAGCATATACTTTGGTTTAACTATGCTACATAAATTTACATTATCTTAAGTTTCCAGTAAATAGCTAAATAATATATATGTAGAGAGTATTTTTTTTTAAGAGCTATTTCATTCAGTCTATTTTTTTTTTTGTAACTATCAGTAATTATGCAGTCCTTGAAAATTATATTTACTATTTGTTTCTTAATTATTAATTTAAAAAAGGGTTTCATTTGAATGATGATTTTCAAGGATTTTAAATCTGGCCATTCACTTTTACTTTCCTACCAAGACTATTTACCTAATTTCCTTTTCCTTATTTTCAAAACAATAAAGAACTCAAATCCTTTTCATATGATCAAATGAGACTTCATCCACAGCATTTATGTTCCCATTTTGACAGTTCTCTATAAAATTTATTTGTGATAAAGTTTTATTTAGAACAACATGGCTGACATTCTCACAAGCCGTTTTCAGATGCATGTTTCCTTAGATTTAAGAATTATTTTTTGTAAATAAATATATAACAAATGTAAATGTTTTCTACTCAATTCTACATACATAGCACTAAAGTTAGTTAGTCCTGCGTTATGTACCGGTACATCTTTTGTTTCAGAACTCATTGGAAAGATGTTCTGTTTGTTCTAAGCCTATTACAGACAGAGTGAGATTTTGTTTTATACTTTATTTTATTATTATCTAATGTATATCATTTAGTGTCCCTGGTAGTTCTACCAGTAATATCTTTGTTACGATTCACCCATAATTTAATGTCTCCTTAAATATATTCTATAGTTGTTGCGGGCAACTGGCAAACCTTACCACCCTGATTGCTTCACCTGTGTGGTATGTGGGAAGTCTCTGGATGGAATACCTTTTACAGTGGATGCCA
The DNA here is from genome assembly GCF_947242115.1 of Biomphalaria glabrata. Classification (NCBI taxonomy): domain Eukaryota; kingdom Metazoa; phylum Mollusca; class Gastropoda; family Planorbidae; genus Biomphalaria; species Biomphalaria glabrata. The sequence goes on from NC_074723.1 coordinate 11,193,644, forward strand.
CCAATCAGATCCATTGCATTGAGGATTTTCATAAGTGAGAATTGAATTGCATTTTGTGATCTAAATGTATTTGTATGTTTCTTCTTTAACATAGTGAAGTATGCTTTAGTTTAAAAAAAAATATGACATAATCACCAATAACTTGTTAATTTATGCATCCTGTTTCTTTGTACCATATAGGAAGTTTGCCCCACGTTGCTGTGTCTGTCAACGACCTATCATGCCCCAGGCTGGCCAAGATGAAACTGTCCGTATCGTGGCAATGGATAAATCATTCCACGTGGATTGTTACCGCTGTGAGGTATTCTACTTTTAGTTATACTGTTTTATTGGGGATTGTCTGTTTATTAATTAGGCTTCATTCATTTCCAAGCTCCATGAATTCAATCAGGGATGTCTGCAGAATAGTCAGTTTTTTAATGTAGCTTCTATGTGTTTCACAGACCACAGCATTATTCTTTTTTCTAATAAATGTGATCTATTGAGTACAAATTATGAAACTTGTTAACATTTAATATTAGGACAAGATGACCAACTATGTAAACATACAAGCTGCCTCATGTTTTATCATTGAAATTTACTGTCCATATCAAATATTTCTATGGTAACATCTTTTCATTTAACAAATATTTAAAATTATGATAATACAAATTTTTAGAATTAATCTTATTGTGAGTATCTCATTGGTTGGCAATGTCTCCAAAACTGCTTATTAAATTTGATGCTTTCTTTTGTTGTTCATAAACTTGTTAATTATTGGGCTATATAATAATTTTTATAATTTTGAAAGAGGAAATCAAACTTTTACTTACAGATTTTTTCAAAATTTTAAAGTATTGTTATACAGTTAAATTTCTCTCAACTTAAATGACATGAACTCCAAAAAAAAAAATGTTTTAGCAACAAATCTATTTTCAGTTTCCTTTACAAGAAAGACATCAATCATTGATTCATGCTCTATGCTTTTCAGCTTTAAAGTTCTAGATTCAAAATTTTTTAAATATTTTTCTAGGACTGTAACTGCCAGTTGAGCTCAGAAGCTGAAGGTCGTGGTTGCTACCCATTGGACGATCACATTCTGTGCAAGAACTGCAATGCTAAGAGAATCCAAGCTTTAACAACCAAAATGTCAACTGAACTGTAGATTTCTTGTGCTGTTTTATGATAATACACACACTAAGAAAGATCTAGGAATACTATTGCATTTACAAGTTTAAAACTATGTTGAAACAATTTTACTATTGTAGTACTAAAAAAAATGCTTTGTTCTGCACAATGTTATTTTAAGCAAATTATTGTACTTTTTTTTTTATATAGAAAATTATATCAAACTATATAGAATTGAACACTATATGTTCTATGTACTTTTATTACACATAGGACTTGAAGTTTATCAAGTAATTATTAGATCTAGAAGGAAAGAGACTTTAATTTTGAAACATTTTAACCGCTCATTTTTTTAACTCAATTTCATTATCAATATTGTATATCTAACATTGAGAAACATTGCTACAATGTTAATATAAAAGATTGGATTGGATATAATTTTACAAATGTACTTAGTCCCAGTACATCTACACTACTTTGTGCTTGTTGTTTTGTGGCCCTCAATTCTGAGAGACCTTTGCTCCAAAAATATTATTTGTAATGATGCTTCATTCTAATTGAGAGAAAGAAAATTTGTATCCTCATTTAGATGTTAGTATCCTTAGATTATTGTACATGTCTAGAAAGGAGGCAATTTTTTTTTCTTTTCTTTTAAAGAATGCTGATTCTGTATACTCGTGTTTTAGTTACTTTTTGGTCATATATTTTATTACCAGTAGTTCTTTGTAACCTCGTTTAGTCTAGGATTCTATTAAGCTCTTTGTCCTCTTTCTCTTATTAATGTCACAGTGTGTAAATAATTACATGTCTGACCTTCATCATTGGCTGATCTCCAAGTCAAACCTTGTGTAATTACTTGTCCCCTATGAAAAAACTGTATAAAGGACTTTGTCTTTCCCTATGATGTTAAGTACAATGGAGTTAACTGTAATAAAATATATTCACACTGTTATCTGATGTGTTGTTTATTTTCTATCAGCATTATCACCAATTCAACCAGACAAACTCTATAGTATTGTTAATAGTGCTCTTCTTCTTTTTTGTATAGTCAGGATGACAGTGTCTCGCTGTAGGAGAGTTGGAATGATCACTTATGTTGTTTAGATTTGTGAATACAGATACAAGTTTACATTCATGTTGTTTGCAAGTTTGATAAGGAATTATGTTTATATTTGTGTTTATATTAGATCTTTTGGCTTTCAAATTTGATATATTGTGTAACAATGAATACATTTCATACTATATATATATTTACATTTGTAGTTATAGATGAATATTTTAGACAACTCTTTTATCTGATATATCTCTAGATGAAAATGGTTCAATGATTCTAATATTACCTTCTTTTGAAACTATTAAAAATATTGAAAAATAAATAGCTCTCTTTCTTTTTCTGTGGTAAATGTACAATAGAAGTACACCAATTTAAAGATAAAACTTTAATTATCAGAATTTACCTTTTTATTAAAAAAAAAAAATTGTTCACTTGCCTTCTGCTTGATTGTATGGTCATTGTTGAGGGCTGTTTTATTATCTGTCATCAACTGCATAGTATGCTAACTGGTTGGGATGTAACCCTGACAACTATTTTATTTGTTTAATTTTAGATCTCATTTCTTTTTTTTTTTAAATTGCTTTTACATTTTGATATGGATAGTGATTAATATTACATTGGTATGAGAACTTTTTTTTTTTACTTGAATGCTGATTATAGAGCATCAAAACAAGAAATATTTACTAGAAAGTTTGCATAATCTCATTTGTTTGTCCAAAAAAAAATAATACAAAGATTAACTGTTTTTCTTTAAACCTTTACAGAAAATATATATTCAAAAAGTCACTTTGACCTTACACAATGTTATTTCACTCATTAATATTTATTACAAAAGATTTTCTCACAAAAATAAAAAAAAGCTGGTTGTTCTTTGCAATTGTGTACAAATTATTGTGGCATCAACATAAACAGTTAAATTTACCAGAGTTGAATAATTAAATCTAAAATAATTCCCCCCCCCCCCCCCCCCCTTGCATGTACCTAACTATAGAACATGACCTTTGTCAACTCTCACCTAGTCATTTTGTAAAGGGTAAATACAAAAAAAATGTGTTCCTCTGGCATTGTTAAGAAATTCCTTTAACATTTTTTTGTACTTGTTATTTTGATTTTTTTTTAGAGGCCTTATTGATTGATATTAAACTATTATTCTGTGTAAACAATGTAGTCATATCATGTAGTTGGCTTTGCTTATTTTCAGTCACTGGCAATTTAAAAACCTTTCATCATGTTTGAAACTATTGTTACTAAAGTTAATTGTAACTAATTTATTATCTGTAAGAATGTGGATCATTACTAGTCATAAGTTATACCAAAAAATATAAAAGATCCCTAAAAAAATATATTTAGAAAAGTAATTTTGTTGCACCAGCTTACTATAGATATATTTAGTAGTATGAGCCATCAGTGATGCTTCAACACATAACTTAAAATTCAAATTCTCTATAACAAAGTTTTAGTAAAAAAAAGTATATCACTAAAACAGACGAGATATTGATGCCAGTAAATGTCACTTATCAATTTTGTTTTTTTTTAAATCAACACATATTTTTCATATAAGCATTTTTATAATCAATTTTAAAAGCTTGCCAGTAATCTGAATTAACTTATTAAAAATATAAAAACAATGACCTGTATTTGTAAATAGTATTTATGGCTTCTGTAGTGCATTTTTTGCCACTTTTTGAAAAACACAATTTATACATTTGGACTGTGTTATACAATTTTGTTTGCATTAAAATTGTACCAGCTTGGCTATGTATGCGTGTGCACATAATTTGAGTGTAGAACCCTGCAGAGCATTGAGCTAGGCCAAGTAGAATCGTAATATTTGTGATGAAGCTTTGGCTAAATCATATTTCTGTGGCCTACTGTAGGATCTTGTACTAAGATTGCTTGTTACACTCCAAACTCTCTTTTTTTTTTATTCCTGGCTTTTCAGGACGGTAAAGGAAGGCCAATATGGTATTTGGAAAATTATAATTATTATGTGGTCGTCATCTCAGTTTTATGCTTAGCTGTATTTTTGTTTCAGTGGCCTGTGATTTATAGCTTTAGCAAGTTTTTTGTCATGTAATTTAACAACATTGAGTGCTCATATATAGTATATTATTGTAAAACTTGTATGTATCTTATCAAATTACTTTTACTACTTTTATTTTTTTTTTTTTAAAGTACCGATTAACACTTCACTAGTTCTAATTAGGCTCTCTCATATGTTATAAATACTAGTGCTTTAACATTGGAGATGTTTTTTAGTTTTATTTTGAAAAATACAATTTTCAACACTATAAAATGTATGTAGTTTTTTTATTACATTAAAAGAAAAATGTTTTCATAATTTTTCTACAGCGAAAAATATTTAGTTTCAATTGGATTAAAAAGTTTTATAATGTTTACTACTGTACTTAAGTGTCATGTCAAATGACTTCTGTATATACCATTGTCTTGTCAGTATTGTGTATCTTTAACATAATTGATATTATAATTAATTACCATTGTTGAAAGGTGGAGCTAGTTGGACATTTTGCATGACACAAAATAAAGCATAATATATTTTGGCCATCCCAGAAGGGACCAACTTTTTGCTGTAGCGTACCTTAGAGAGGGTTTGTTCAGTTTTGCCTTAAGGAATGAATGAAGTAGTTCCAAAAGTTTTTTTTTGCTAAAAAAAGAGTTGTATTGTTTTTAAAACTAGCTTTAGCTTTTATCATCTTTCTTTGAGAGCTTTTTTAGTAATATTATGAAAACATTGTTTTAGACCACATTAATATCTAATTGATACTGCCACTCTTTACCTCTGTTTGCTAATATTGATTATCCAAACTTAATGTCACTGAATTGTTGCTTTAAATTGCATAATAAGCACATAGAAAAAAAGTCTTTTTGAAATTGTATAAAAAAAGAAAATTAGCCATTCCATTATAAGTGCAATGAATTATTTATGTGTTTTTCATTTTTGTTAAAAGGCTAATTAAGCGCCACATTTTTTTAGAACTTTTTGATGTTAGACATCCTATTAAGACAAGGATTTGTAGTTCGTTATGTTAATTATAATGTTTACTAAGTCTGCTTTAGCATGGGCTTCTTCGTTAAAACAATACGAGAACGATATGTATTTCAAGTTGCTAACAACTAACTGGAAATAAAATTTGTGCATCAGACAAAAAATGTTTTTTTTTTTTTAAAATAGATCTTTTGTCAACAACAAAAATTTTGAATGTTATTGCATAAAGTTAAAATTAAATTTCTTAGGGTTTAATAATTTGATTAGGATGAATATGTTCATAAAACATATAAATAGTGTTTTTTTTTTAATTTTGTGTAGCTCTTTGTCAATATGATTAAAATTAATAATTTAACAAAATTTTAAGCAAAGGAATGTTTTTCTATCCTACTTTTATTGAAAACATTTAAGAAATAACATTCAAACTAGACACAATTGATAATGAATTTAAAAAAAACATGACATTCTGATAGATTATTGTGCAGGGATTAAAATTTAAATATTTTTTGAGTCAAAAACATTTATAAAGAAACCACCTTTCCGAGCCTTCAATAATTGTTCTTTGACAAAGCTTTCAGCATTAAAGTCCTCTCCAGTTTTCTTGATTTCCTCCAATTCTTTATAATACTTCGCCAACCTTTTAGCTTTTCTGGCTTTTTTCTGCCTGCTCCACAAGAAATACATCCTCTTCCTTAACTTTTTCAACTTGTGCTTCTTCATCTTCTTGTGACGAATTCTCATGATTATTTTGGCCTCTTTGGCTGGCTGACTTATCCCAGGGCTATCCACAACTTTATCTTGCCTAGATGTCGGGGCTTCAAGGGAGTCTCTGAAGCCTGATGACACTGGACAGTCATAAAAGGTGGTAAGAGATGTTGCAGTGTCAAGAATAACTAGCTGGGAAAAATGTTCCAGAAGTCTTGAAGGGCATTTGTACTGCTGTTCCACCTGACTGGAAGATGCAGCTTCCTTTGAAACTGTTGTCCTAGCATTGACTTGATGACTATCTAAATCCAGATTTTTTGTCTTCAAGAAATAAACAGCACTTGAGTTAGGTTGTGAATTAAACACATCATTTTCTTGGTTATGTTGGGAGATCATTGCAGAACTGGATCTGCAAACTGAACACAAAAGAAAAAAATGTATTATTAAATTATTGTTGTATATCAATAGCTTAAATAAAAATATACATTTTTTTTTCCATTTTAGCCAAGAAAGCCTATGTATAACGAGAAAAATTTCTAGTTTTACCATTCAAGACCAAGAGGTCTAATGAGCGTAAGATATAAAGCTTTTTTTTTATAGCCAGTGATTGGAAAGTGAGGCCAAACACATTCAACTGCTTTTATTTTGTCCAACAAATGTCATGTATCATGATAGAGCACTCAACTAAGTCAATGGAATTTCATATTAAACCCAAGATGCAGACCAATGTCCAGATTGCTAAACATAGCATTCAAAGCTTAATGTTTTTGGCAAAAAATCTTGTTTTTAAAGGACTTTACAATTTTAGTTGTTACTTTGAAGGTTATACTTAAATCTAAATTTAAAATTTCAACTCTACCCTGAAGTGTCCAAGAGATTAGAAATGTTACCGGTGGCTTGTCCTTGAATTAACATTCATTAGTTATTGAAATCAAAATAATCACTCTATAAGATGTATAAAGGAGATATTGTCTTTAAAAAAAAAAGTATTTTTAATGTTTTTCTTGTTTTAGTCTCTGTTCAAGTTTCTAGTGAAATCATACACAGAAGATGCATATTCTAGAACTGTTCGTTATTTTAAACAGCAATTTTGGTTTATCTTGTAAGTTGACAATTACAAATATATTATAATATTTGTAACTATTCATTAAAAAAGGAATTCCATAAAAACTTTCCATTTATTTTAACACCAAAGAATTCATAGTCTGACTAATTGGCTAACCAGGAGTAAAATAAACTAGAATTTGACATAGAAAACGGAAAGAGATATTTAAAAAGAAAAATAAGCAATGTCAAGGATGATAGTTTACAGTTGTCAACCAAATAATAAACACAACTTTGTGTTAAAAGCAAAGGAGCTAAGAAATTATATTCTTAAGAGCTGGATATGCCTTTTAAAATATATAGCATCTCAATAATTTAGTACAACAATAATGATAGGTTTTGTGTGTGTATTGTTACGAATCTCACTATCCAGGCTCTCTGCAAACTGCACCATACACCACCAACTTAAAGAACTTGACAACTCAGGGCTCCAAAGTAACGTAACAGTTTAATGTCAATAAATAACAGCCAATACTGTACAATTGGCAACACGTACACTGTACAAATATCTCTCCGATAACACCATTCCGCCGTATCAACTCTTGCACTGGCCTCTCCGTCTCGTTCCGGGCTTGCACTGGGTTCAACAGTTCCGGACTGACTTCACACACTAGGCTCGTAGTGTCGGACTCGATCGCAGACCAAGATCAAGATGCCGTTCGTCTCAACTGTACTTGATAGTACTCCGCACTGAACCGTCGTAATGCTCCGTACAGAACCACACCGCTGAACTGTGCTGTAGTCGACCGTATTTTGAACTCTTGTCGTGAACCTCCTTTCTGAACCCTCTTGACTGCGACACCTCTGCTCTTATATAGGGTCCCTACTGGCCTTCTTGAACCGGACAGAACGCCGCTCGACGTTTCTAGGTGGTCAGATGACTACAACTCTCGTGACGCCCCTGAGCTCTGTTCACGATGGCGATCCTTCCTGAACCGTCCTGTTGACACTCGACTCGGCTGACCGTAGTAGCTCGTCACGGTTGACCGCTCGTCTAGCGCTGGCCTGGGGCGATTTGCGTCGGCTGACTACACACACACCACTACCCCCATCTGTGCCATCACCAGGTTTATAACAGTATATATATATATCATCATAGCATCATGTATTATTGTACTATGAAGGTGGGTTGGGACGAACAGATATTTAACAAAAAAAAAAAAAGGTGTGTACATCTGATATACCTAGACTTAAAATCTTTATAAAATATACATGTAATTTTCTAGAATTCTAAATATTTTATCATGACAGAGATGGTGTTAAAAAATGTGCCATAAAGCTCAATTCTAAAAATATTTAAACAAAGCTAAGATTTTAATACTTTTGATATAGAAAAATCTCCATTAAAAATTTTGAGATCATTTGTTCCTCTAAAATTCTGTTTCCAAAAGAAAATCCTTAAATATGTACTAATAATAAACATAATATATATATATGTATATATATATATATATATATATATAGATCTATTAGCATCCTTCTGTCTTGAGAGACAATGAATATACTCTAGGAACAACAGGCCCAGCTGCTCTACATCAACATCAATATTTCCTTTTAAGAACACATTTATGATAACGGGACCCATGGGTTGCCCGAGCATTGTCCCTCTCTTGACCTAGCGGTGTATCTGAGCCACAGGAATGCTTTACAATACATTTGGAACCATATGGGGTTATTGTTGACTGATTTATTTACTTGAATTGAGTTGCTCCCTAAAATTACCCTTCCATCCATATTACTACTGAAGCAGCAAAGGAGGGATAGCACCAACAGATATGCTAGTGACCTGTAAAAAAAAAAGTAAAGTTTCCTTTTCAGACCTTGTGGTCTATAAGGCAGATGATGTAAAGGTCATCTGATTCTGTGGCCTACGGGTGTCATGTGGCCAGCACAATGACCAACTACCTTTACATGTCAGGTACCCATTAAATTTGGGTGAACTAAGTGGCGTTCTAAAATACCAAAATTCAAAATCCCAGAATGCACCAAGATTTAAATCTGATACCCCCTCAGTTGGGAAGCCAAACACTTTACCACTCAGCCGCTACACCCCTCAAAAGCACATATATAATATAATAATAATATATATACTCTAGATTTCTAGATTTAGAGCTATGTACTAACCTGAAGCCACAGTGAATGATGAGAAGCGAGAAACAGCATTATAACATGATAATCCTTTGCGACTCAGACTTTGTAGTGCCATCATTAAATTTGTGAGTTAGATCTGAAATCAAAATTGTTTAAGAGTCATGGACTATCTACATTTAAGCTAAGGATTGAGGGTTTAAACTTCACATCATTCACAGGTTTAACATTAAATATGTACCTAGAATTCTAGACTTGCCAAAGTTGCTACAATATTAACTTAAAAAAAGAGCAGAGGTCCTATCCTATAACACTATAATATACAAGTTTTAGATTATATAGATTACCTTCTTAGATCTATTACTAGCTTACTACAAGATTCTGTGGAGCATGTAATATTTATTAAAATATGGATATAGTTAATATAGAGTCGATGTTAATATTACAAATTTTTTTTTTTAGTATTAGACTAAATAATTTAAAATTGTTAGATCTACATTTGTGACTTTCAATTTTTAATTCAACTTTACTTGTTTAAGGTACGCATTTTCATTCTATTTCATAAAACCTCACCCAGTGTTACTGGTAAGTGAAAATGACTAATAAAATAAAAATAAATAAAAATTAACCGTTGGGTATATTTAGCGATAATCTATTACATCTTATCTTATAAAATACAGATGTTACTTCAAAAAAAGATTATTGCTTCCTACGCATGTCCCTAGGTCAATCTAGTCATGCATGTTAATTAATAAATTAATAACTGCGAAGTCACTGACTGACTCAGGCAACCCATTCCATGCTCTAATAGCACAAGGGAAAGCTCAGGACAAGTGCTACAATTATTTTATTATCAACATTTTGTAAAAATAGAACATTTTATTACAGAAATAAAGAATAGAAACTTCATATTGAGTTGGTTTAAAAAAAATAATATAAATAAATTTTATACAACAATATAATAATTTTAAATAAAAGCACACTCTATAAGTTAAGCTTTATTTTGACTTAATGGATTATAGCCAAATTATAAAAATTACCAAAATGGTACACATTTTTTTTCAATTTTTCAAAGAAAATCTTGTGCCATGGTTTACATTGAGACCATACATTTTTTGATTATGTTCCATTCTGATTTTAAAGGGAAACTCTGATGGTTTTGACAATTTTTGATATAATATGTGTTTTGATTTACAGATAATGAATATATATTATTCTTTTTTTTTAATTTGCAATAATAACTTTGTAATTGATGTTTTTCTTGACATATTTTTTTTGCGCATTAAACGATAAGATTTTTACCGGGATTCTATGTGACGTCACACTAACCTATTAATAGTATTAATTAAATCTATTGACTTATTGTATAACAAGAGACCATACAGTAAGGTTTACATTCTCGTAAAAAAAAAATCTTCCTCTATGCTGTTAGAACTAGATCTTGTTAGCAAAGAAAAAAATGCGTGTTGAAAGTAGATTTACATGCTTGACTAACCACGGCAGTGTGTATTTTCTCGCCTGACCACTCAACACACACAAACACTATCGCTTGGTTGTCTTGTCATGACCAACCACACGTAGTCTAGACTAGATAAATATTAGATAAAAAGTAAAAGAAAAAGGGTTAATAATAAGATGATAAGACAGATCTAAATCGTGGGTCGGGTGTAGGCTGTAGCTGAGTGTAGCTGGGCTGAGTCTGAGTAGGACTACTCAGTCACTACTGCTTGAGTACTACTATTACTAGTATGAGTCAGGAGGTCTAGAGTCTAAATCTATCTAAAATTAGTAAAATCTAAACAATCTACTTTATCTACTAAACTATGCAGATTAGTATGATTATTGATACTAGAAATACTAGAATCTATCTAATCTTAGTATCTTATACTATAACTTATAATATTATACTACTTATTATTATACTATAATTAACTATACTCTATAACGGTAATCCCTCTATAACGTATTAACTATAAGTCTATAGAGACTATAGATCTACTCTATATTTCTATACTTAACTATACTATCACTATATACTCTAATAAAGTTACTACTAAAACTTTAGTAAAACTATTAAAAGTATTAATAATTATTAAATTATTTAGTTGTCACAAGACGCTAGCAGTTTGCTGGCGCCTGCTTCAACTGGTCCTTGTCTAGGGCGATTCTGGAGGCCCGACTGTTGACGCTGGAACGTGTAGGCTATTAATCTTCCGTGGCTTTAGCTGGTCGCGATTTAGGTGTTTGTGTATTACTGTATACCATTAAACACCAGAATAATAGTTAGAAACACGTAGGTGTATAACTTTATTAACATACACTCAATATAGAATCTTCCAAAATTGCCAAAAACGTTTAAATACAGGTAGATCTACATTCTACATCAATAAAACTGGCGACTAAACTAAGATCTCTAAATGAAGTAAATGACTGTAGTGTTAGATTTCAATATTATATAGATCATTAGATCTATAATCTATTATAATATTATTCTAGTATATTAATATTAACTTCAATATTCAATATAAAAGAATATTAAATTAAGTACTTTAGTTAGTAGGATCTAGATTCTAGATATCTAGTAGATCTAGTGACACTCTAGAGCCTAGAGACTCTAGTCTATTTTACTAAAATAATTTAAAAATATATTTATAATCTACTATCTAGTCTAGACTCTAGATGATTAGATGTAGACTAGATCTAGAATCGGTATAATACTGTACTGTATCGATATGTCTATAGTTCTAACTAATATAGACTCTAGATCTATATAGACTCTATAGATCTAGTCATCTAGTCTAGTGACTAGTCTAGATCTAGAGCCTAGATCTAGTAAGTAATAAAATATGAACCTGAAAACTTTTATTTTTCTACCGCAAGGACGCGGCCATATTGGGTCAAATTTGAAAAGGTCAACTCGTGAACTTTGGCCTCATCAGCAATACAAAACATTAGAGCCAGATCTATTTCTGCGTTGCGTTAAATCAATATTCCCCTTTTGAAGGCTCTTCTGTTGTGGTAAGACTAGATCTAGTAAGAGTAATATATATTCTAGAACTATATAGGGTACTTTTAAATGATACTTGGTATAGAGTATAGTATAGACTATAAAGTCGATAATAAATTAAAATATTTTTTTTAAAAGCATAATCAAGCCAATCAAGGATAAAAATAGACTATTATACTCATACATTTAGATTTTAGATAGTATTACATAGAGTCTAGTGGTGATGATAGTCGGTGTCATTTTCTCTCTGATTCATAATCATATGATATGACGTCTATACTATATAATATTATATCTATATGAATATACATACTAACATAGGAATATATAGGATTATTATACTAATTATAGGCCTATATTTCCAGAACTAGAGTCTATAGATAGTCTATATATCTAGATCTGCATTATAATATTATATTATATGCACAGTGGCACAGTGATTTATAATTATAAAAATTAAATTATAAGGTTATCTATTTAGTATTTTTATGTTAAATTAGAATCTAGATCTAGTATATTATATTAGTTATTAATATTGTGTGATTTCAATAGATGTTTTTATTACAGAATATTTTTATACAAGAAAAATTACAATGAATTAAAAATTTCTTTTAAAGTCTAGTAACTTATATTTATATAGTTAATATAGCCATTGGAGCATGAAACAATTCCTAGATCAGATTCTAAATTAAGTAAATTGGTCTGAAAAGCTAGACTGTCATATAGATCTACTATAATTAAAATACAATAAACATTAATTAACCATATTACTAATATTAGCATTATAATTATAATTAAGTCATTTAAGTTGGTAGGCCTTGATCAGTATATCTTCTTCTTTGATGGACTCTGTGTAACATAATATATATAGGCCTATCCTTTATTAGCATATTTAGAAATTTTACAGACGATGTTTATAATAAATAGAAAAATTAGAATATTGTTTTTTTTTTTCATTGACTGCAGGATGCTAGAAATATACCTGTAGACGTAGAGCTACATGAAGTACATGTATAGATACAAAAGCATTAAAGGTTTATGAACATTTTTGTTTCCTCTTTGTACTGAAATAGACATCATCATGCCTGAAAACATTAATTCAAGTTTGGTCCTTAAGGTACGTCCTTGAAAATCAGTTTTTGTTATCTCTTTAGGCTACAACTGAATATAAGTAAAAGAAGCCTTGCTATAGAATGGATACCTTCTATCAGCATTGTAGATTTTTATCTAATCTAAGATCATGTCAACAGAGTTTATCTTGAAAAGTATTTTCTTAGCGATTAGATAATTGGATATCACATTCTTTATTGAATGTGTGTTATACTTTTGTTTTAACCTCCTACTTTTTTCATAACACCTTAATTATAGAATATGCTGAAGCAATTAAGGAAGTTGATTATAAGCTATTCAAATCCATGCAATAACTAGCATATGAAACACTGCTTTGTTATAGACTTAATTAAACTTAAACCTTCCCGCGCCGTTCGGCGCATTGGGGGGCAAGCTGTCTCCACAAAGATCTGCCACTGGCAATGTCTGCAAGCCTCTTCCCACCAGGTATCCATGGAGGTCCTCCATGAAAGTGTGGCGCCAAGTTATATGAGGACGTCCCTGTTTGCGCTTTCCTCGTATTGGTCTCCATGTCATCTCAACTGTTAATTTATGTAGTTCATTTTGTCGGAGAACATGTGTCGCAAACCTCATGCGACACACTGTCACAATCTCACTAAGTGTTCGACTCCCAATTTGGCATAGGATTTCCTTGTCTGAGACCCGATCTATATAACCGACTCATAAAATCCGCCTTAGCCATTTTTGTTGACCCACAATTAGTCTTTTCTCAATTTTGGCAGATGACTTCCATGTCTCACATACATATGCTGCTGTTGGGATGACTTTTGTGTTGAAAAGGTGCTTTGTTATAGAAAAGTTCAGTAAACAAATTTTTTAAAAATATTTAATTTTGATTTACTGCACAAGAAAAATGTTATAGTCAACATCTAATGCAGCAATTGAACTATTGTCATTCTGCATTACTACAACTTATTATATCTTTATCATTTTCCTAGTTTGACAATGCTATCACATGTTTTACTCCCGCAACAGTTGCAGCATCATATTATTCTTTAAAGTATTGAATTTCCTAATAGGTGTAAAATTTCTGAACATTTTCTTTCTATCTGTTGATGATATTTCCATCATGATGAATATACCGGTATGCAACTTTGGTTTTTAATCATTGATATAGTTAAATGAAAATTTGTTTACGCCTGCAAACAATATTACACTTTTTTTTTTTCATGTCTGCCTATAGGATTTGGTCTGACCATGATTAAGCAATAATCTAATTTTAGTGGCATATCTAGGGTATGTGATGCCCAGTGTGGCAGATCCTTGTGAAGCCCCCACCCCTTCTAAAGAAAACAAAATAAACAATGACTTTTTTTTTTTACCACTGCGTTATAACAAGCGCTTAAGATTAATTTCAGTTATTTTGTTGAGGATGTCCTAGCTGAAGTCGATAAAAAGGTGTGTAAATGGTCCAGTGTACTGAATAATGTTACTGAAAAGATTTCAGCTTCAGCCCGAATTCCAACCAAACTCAGAGAATGGTTTGAGCAGATAATGAGTTAAGATGATGTCAATGAAAGACTACATAATTTGTACCTCATCATTATCTATGACAACGTAACCTCAACATAAAAAAAATTGATCCAGTTTTGTGATGTCAGGTGAACTGTAAAAAAAAAATCGAAAAATTTTTGTCTCATTATCATCCAATATTACCATAAGTTTGTTTTGTATTTGTGGAGACATGTAAAATGTAAGTATTTGGTCTGGAACTAAGCTTGGTTCGGGGCACATGTTCTCTCAGGAATGGATCGTACTTGGATAGTAATCTTATAAACTCCTAGAAATTTTGTCTTTGCAATTCTTCTTCAACTTGTTTGCGATGCTCATTAAGTGCCAGATTCTGCTATTTTAGAGTCTAAGGCATTTATTTATAATCTCTAGATCTTGATGAAACAGGCATACTGAAAAATGGAGTAACAAAATGTGCCCCAGCAGAAAGTGTGTGTGTAAAAGTGCGTTGCCTTAAGAGATTTAAACCAATCTAGTCAACTTGATTCAACCTGGTTAACACTAGCTTACCTTTAATTTAAGAAAGAACATAAGAGAATAACAAAATTAGCAGAGTAAATTAATTTCTAGTAAACATTTTTAATTCAGTAGTTTGCCTTTGTTCGTGTATGTACAGTGCGTTGATTTCATTGAGAAAATTTATCCTTAGTATGATGCCCAGTGCGGCCCGCACCACTTGTACATGGCTAGCTATGCCACTGCCTAATTTAACGAGTTTAGTATATCTGTGTGGCATTTATTTTTTTTTTTTACGGGGCATGGTACCTGAAAGATTAAGCACTTGACTTCCAAACCTGGGGTCCAGGTCTCAAATCTCTGTGAATTTTGGAATTTTTAGGGCACCCCCTGAGTCCACTCAACTCTAATGAGTACCTTACTTTAGTTAGGGAAAGTAAAATCAGTTGGTCATTGTGCTGGCCACATGACACCTTGTTTGTTAACCATTGGCCAAAGAAACAGATGACCATGACATCATCTGCCATATAGATCACTAGGTTTGAAAAGGGAACTTTTTTTTTTTGTTTGGCATTTTAGGTCTTGAGAATTGATTGTTTCCCTTTGTAAATTCTTATACATGTGACTATGCACATGCACATCAGGGGTCACAGGTTAGGCATTTGTAATTACTGGATGCTGTAGCATTTTAGCCTTTTTTCTTCTTCTGCTATCTTCCAGGACCTATAAACTTCATGCTTTCATTCCATGTAGATCTGTCTTGTGATTCATATCACCTTTGCAAACATCAAGCATATCTTAGATGTGGACAACCTGCAGCTCTTTTACCTTCTATTAGTTCACCATACAATATCTTTCTGTGAACATGTCCAAGCCAGCCATGGCATCTACTGTTGATAACAGGGATTATGTCCTGGTACCCTGCTCTGCACAGAACTTCCTCAAAGTTGGTCATTGTGCTGCCTACATGACACTTGTGTTAACCTTGAGCCTGAGAAACAGTAGACCTTTACATTATCTGTTCTATAGATCACTAGGTCTGAAAGGGAGGCTAGGGATGAAAATATCAATTGTGTTTATCATATTTGTATATATACTCTTGTAGGGACCTACAATGCTGTTTGATTAAATGGAATAAATCTTCAGAACATTCATTCCATCATCAAGCCATTAAATCTAGATGAAGTTTAAGTACACTTGCTCATAGCCTAACTTTTTGAGAATTCTTTAGTCGAGTGAGGTGGTAAAAAATTATTATGATTTTTGTTTAAATTTTAAATAAAGACCTAGTTATCAAGCATGTAAAAATCCTCAAGAAATAATAATAATACAATGTGTATACACATGATTGTTTGCATGCAATTTTTTTTCTTCTTTATTATAAAGGTCATATGGATGACTCATTTCATATTAACAAGTTGGTGAGTCAAAAAAAGTTTTTGGATATTAACTTTAATAGTTTTTAATGTTCTATTACTCTTGTTTTTCACAAAATTAAAAATTCATTACCATAAAAATAATTTTTGTTTTTAATTTTTGCTATTTATTTTAGCTTGAAAAAATTATACACTTTAAATTCTAAATCTATATCTTATTTTTTTTTTTTTGAAGAAGAAGAGAAATTCACAAAATGTTACAATTTTAAAATAATAGTCATTCTCATATATTTCTTTATTTGGATCTTTCCCAGGGCACTTTTTGGAGGGTGGCTTCCTACTGCATATTTTTACACTCACCTGGCAGTACTTGCATTTGGATTTTGGGCAATTGTGTCCAATGAAAGTGTAGACGCTGCTTTAATGGTATGTATTTTAAGTTAACTAAAAAAATTTAATTTAAAGGGTAACTCCGATGGTTTTGACAATTTTTGATATAATATGTGTTTTGATTTATAGATAATGAATATATTATTCTTTTTTTTTTTTATTTGCAAGAATAACTTAGTAATTGATGTTTTTGTGACATAATTTTTCTGCGCATCCAAAACAGTCAGATTTTCTCTGAATTTCTGTGTGACGTCACGAGTGTGCACTCAAATCCTATTGATAGGGAGGCGAAAAAGAAATTATCTTTGATAAAAAAATTTTTTCGTTAGTACATCATTAAAATACTTTAAAAGAAATTTCTAATGGTGTATAAATTATGACTGTATGTTTGACCGTAAGAAAATTATGATTTTTTTTGTGCTGTTTTGACCTAACATTGGTTCACATGGAAAAAGTGATGAGAGAGCTTGACGCTGGCTCAGCCAGCGAGACACACCCCCAAGGTCAAAAGTTAAAAAGTTGGAATTGAGTTTCGTAGACGATAGATCTACTTATTAAATAAGAAATTTAATAGTAGATCTAGTATTCGTAGTAAATTTCTACCTCACAAATCTGATTCATTCATATTTATGAACTTCAGTTGTTTAAAATGTCTCAGTATAATAGTATCATTAATTGAATTCTTTGGCCTGGAAATCCAATGTATTGTTGGTACTGCACCTGGTATTAACTTCAATTTTTTTTTAAAATCCCATTTCCACAGCAATGAAGTTGCTGAAACAGCTTCTCTCAAAATGGTTTGAGCATAAACAGGAATTAGCTAATGCCTTTGTAAAATATTTGCTCTTCAGGCGAATAAATTTTCCCTTTAAAACTTCATCTCTTGGAAACAAATGAAAAGAGACACTAATTTCTGTATCAGCATACTTGCTGATTTTATCTTTGTGATTGGAACTACTGCAACAAGCTGAAGAACAATATTTAATTTTCTTCAAGTAGAAATAGAGGTTTATAAACAATGACCGATTATAAATCAACGTGGAGACTAGATCTAGCTGTGAAGCGTAACCCCCGTAACAATAAATGCGATCCGATAGGTCAAGATCTAGACTAGAGAGTTTATCGGTTATATAGGTCTAGATCTATATTTAGCAAGCATCCTTGTGACGTCACGTTTTTAAAAACTAAAAACATCTCGCAGAACCCCGTTTTTTGGGGGGCGTGGAGAATTTTCTGTCTAATTTATTAAATATAAAATTTTCTGAGCATTTAAATAAAAAATGATATAATGTTTACTATTTGTTATGACATGATTAGGAAGTAGTTATTTGTTTCGGGAATAAGGGGAAAGTTTTAATTAGCGACAAGTGACGTGACAGATCTTTAAAAAAGAAGAACGCTCTAAGCGACGCTAAAAGGAAGACGCTTCGTGTAGAGTAGAAGAATTCAGTACAATAGAATAGATACAGATTCACGGACATAGCTGACAGCAGACGATTCCCTTCTTGATTATTAAATATCGTTATAGAACAACATCAGCGTCGACTACATATTTGATTGTTTCGGCCTTTTGCCGGTGTTACTGAATTAGTTGAGTTTAGCGTTACTTCCAGTCAGATCTACACTAGACAGATTGTCAAGAATCAACACCGCGCGGAAGCCTTAACAACGTGGCGACCCCAGACTCGGAGCTCACTGACAGCAGACGAGTCCCTTCTTGATTATTAAATATCGTTATAGAACAACATCAGCGTCGACTACATATTTGATTGTTTCGGCCTTTCGCCGGTGTTACTGAATTAGTTGAGTTCAGCGTTACTTCCAGTCAGATCTACACTAGACACTAGAATCAGTCAAGAGTTAGGTCGTGTGGGGACAAGTAAGTGGAGAGAGGAAATAAAATACACTTGTAAATGCCCGAAAGAACGTTAGGTGTATAGTGGGAGAACGAGTATTGATAAATGTCGATTTGTCATATTAGGTAAATTGTCTGTCCTGACGTGTGAGGGAAAGCGGTATAACCTCTGGAACGTGATGTGATGAAGTATAGATAGACACACCTATAGTGTCAGCGCAAACGAACTATGTCTGCGGTCACATATGGCACATCACATTGGACAGTAGCACTTAGTGACACTTGAGGGAAATATGTATTCAGAGGAACTTGATTGTGGACACAGGAAGAGAAGTTGAAACCGCAATCAAGACTCAAGTTGTGTTGTCTTTTATGTTTCCCTACATTTTGGCCCTTGCACATTGTAAGACTAAGACAGTAGATTAAAAAATTGACAGGCAATTTTTTTTAGCGGGAGGGGGAGGAGTTGTTATGACATGATTAGGAAGTAGTTATTTGTTTCGGGAATAAGGGGAAAGTTTTAATTAGCGACAAGTGACGTGACAGATCTTTAAAAAAGAAGAACGCTCTAAGCGACGCTAAAAGGAAGACGCTTCGTGTAGAGTAGAAGACTTCAGTACAATAGAATAGATACAGATTTACGGACATAGCTGACAGCAGACGATCCCTTCTTGATTATTAAATATCGTTATAGAACAACATCAGCGTCGACTACATATTTGATTGTTTCGGCCTTTCGCCGGTGTTACTGAATTAGTTGAGTTCAGCGTTACTTCCAGTCAGATCTACACTAGACAGATTGTCAAGAATCAACACCGCGCGGAAGCCTTAACATATTTTAACTTTTTACGCAGAATTTAAATATGTCAATAACTAAAATTTGAAAAACTATGGGAGTTTCCCTTTAAAAAAAAACTTGGTGAAGGAAGCTTTTTTTTTTTTTAAGTTTGTGCAGAATGATATATACACAATTATACCTCCATCATTAAACTTCAAATATAATAAAATAATTTTTTTTAAGTTTAAAAATATTTGATTCATTTCGGATATCAAACTTTAATAGCGAATTCTATTTCTAGAATATAATAAGCAGTAATATAAGTAGCGCTTATAAACTTCAATAAAATTGAAGCAACTTTAAAATTACTGTTATCAATTACGGTAAAACAGCTTACTACGCCATGTTGATAGATTTGTAGGTCTCTAGCCAAATTTACATTTATTTATTTTTTACTTTGAAAAATTATAACGGTCAAACTTCGAGCTAGTAATTCTTTTCTCAGCGATATACATCAACTGTTAAATTTCTAGGAAAATCATTAAAGCAGTAGATGAGATCAGTGTCCACCCTCTATGAAGGAGTGGCATGAATAGAGGTATTATAAAAAAACAAAACCATAAAATGTTTGTTTTACTTATTTCGGATGTTCCTTCAGAGTTGAAGATTATTACTTCCTAGTCCAAACCTCCCGCAGGACGGCGGGGGATGGGAGCGGGCAGAGTTTGAACCCGGGACCATCGATAAGTCCGAACGACAGTCCAGCGTGCAAACCGCACGACCAGGCAGCCATCCTAGACTCTATCTCCTCTTTCAATGGGAGAGTCATATACAAATTTTGCTTGAAAACTAGTAACTAACAATATAGAGGCCAGCCAGCAACAAATTTTGTAATTATAATTAAGCGTTAATGCTATACTATGACATATTGGATTTTTATCTACCAGTACTAGATCTAATTACTTATTTTTCAAGATTGGCAACCCTGAACAGAAGGATTTGGCTCAGGGGACTTAGATCCTCCTATGCTGTTTGACGCATTGGGCGGCAAGCTGTCTCCATAAAGATCTGTCACTAGTACTGTCTGAAGCCTCAGATCTTCCCACCTCATGTTCACTGCTCTGAGATCCTCCATGAAAGTTTGCACTTTCCTTATATTAGCCTCCATGTCAATGCAAACTCTTGGTATGAGTAATTCATTCTGTCAGAGGACATGTCCCGCAAATCTCATGTGAACTTTGGTCACAACCTCCTTAAGTGGTCGAGTCCTAGTTCAGACCTCGGTGGCAGCTTTTGGAAAATGGTCCTTGCCTTTCCTATTCTGCATGCAATGTCATGTTAGCCATCCCTATTGTTTGCTATGAGGCTGCCTAGACACTGAACTTCCCCATCTCTTCAAACTCTTAACTCGCCAAATCTGACAAGGGTATCCTTTGCCTTATATCCAACATAGTAGACTGAATTAAAAACATCAAAAGATTATGTCATCAGTCATCAACTTCTACAATACAAAATAGATACTTATTTTAATTTCTCTATTTCCATACCTCTATTGCTTGTGGGCGGGCATTTCTATACAATCTGGCCCACAAATTATTTGCTTTATGATAGGAATTCAATTATTTCATGTACATATCTTAAAAATTATTTTGTAAAGTTTGACAATGTATTGAAAACTGGGTCTATGTAACATAATATATTTGTACTAGTAGGTAGCCTGGTTAAATGAATGATTAATTGAATTACTTTTGAAACTATTTGGTATTACTAAATGAGTAAAATATACCACATGAAATTCTGAACTTTCTTGACTTGAAAAAATCATGCTACCATTTTTGCCTACATTAACATATATTCATGAACTTCATACACAAGGCTAAATATCCCCTTCATGAACTACCCGCTGCCACATCGTTTATAACTGTGTCCAAATGGATTACTTGTAGAAACTCTTTATCAACAACCATCAACATAAAATCTTCCAAGTGTCATGCATTTTTAACACGCAGTGACTTCTTTCACAAGCTCCATGCGTACAAGGCAGCATAATAAGATACACTCTTGTCAATAAATTTCACATCTTTAAAAAGTTTGTATCTATAACAGCCATTGTGGCATCATTTGCATGTTCTATTCGGATTCAGTTTCACTCTTCACCATGTTGTCAGGCAAATAGACTTTAATGTACTAATCTTCTTCCTCAATTCTTTTGTCTGCTCACCTCATAAGGTCATCTGCTGCTTTCTTAATAACTTGTAGATCCTTTTTGAGTGCCTACATCTTGGAGTTGGTTACACACACACACACACACAATGTAATATGCTCTAACTAACTTTAAGAATATCAAATTCACCTATTTGAAGATAATTTACTATACGTATGGTTAGTTCAAAAGGTTCATTATTTGAAGATAATTTAATAAACTTGTGGTTAGTTCAAAAGGTTTAGGAAAGTAAATACTGTTAAGATTGTTTTATATTTTAGCAAATCCTTTTGAATGTGGATTTAAGTCCACATCTTCAATGTCTTTCTTCGTCAGGTAACGTGGCTTGATCTCCAGGAATAAATGACGTTGTGCCAGTTCATTCATTGTTGAATATCTTGTGCTTGCTAAGAAACAGACTTATGTTTTCATTGCATTTATTTGGCAAAGGATTCCAACAATATTTCTTTTTTCAACTTTATTTCTGGTTCTCCTTTGTGCTTCTTATTAGATTCTTTCGCATATTGACTCATATCAATTTTTGCTCACTTTAGTAACATTATTCACCTCTAGGTCTCACTCCTTAGTTGTTTATAGCTTTCGTGAAAGGGATGAATTAAATAGAAGATAATAATTTATAATAATTGTGCTATTGTGAAGGACTTCGTCATAGTGGGTCAATCACGCAATCATGTAAAAACTTAACCAAATCAGAAAAAATTCCTATGTAACTGGACAGTCAATGCTTAAGATTGAGTGCATTGTGATTGATCGCTATATAGATTTATCTGAATATATTCACACTAACATGAACTATATTATCTTTATAAGAAATATAGCCTTATGTTGCTTGTTAGTCACTTAGTGTGTAGAAGGGATGGGGCCTATTAGAAGCACTGTATACAGATATAGGCTATTACATTATTTTGGACAATACATTAGATTAGTATAACACTTTAGAGTCTGTAAAAGATCTTTATTTCAAATCACATCATTTTATAAGAGAATATTATAAAATCTTTAACAATTTAATACAAGCCTTGGTGACATCCATGCGGCCCTTTTGGTGGTTCTACCGTCCCTATTAGGTAGTTGACCTACCAGGCATTTGTCCGGTTGTCCATATGTCAGTCCGCCCCTGCTTAACACCAATTCTTTCATTCGCACAATCTATTGTTTTATTTTTATCATAATTTCCAGTCATGCAATATCTTTGGCACTTATTTCTTCCAACTTTAAGGACACTCTCCTTTGAGTTCCAAACTTATTTTTATAGTACTGGTACCTTTTTAACTAGTCAGTAGTTACATATGAATGTAAATTTGTGTTTTATTCAGTTTCTAGTGACTCTCTTGTTTAGTGTAATAAACGACATCCTGTGTTTATCATTGTATGAACCAAGAGGGTATAATACGTTTCAGCCAATAGGTAAGTTATTATTTAATCCTCATACATTAACAATCCTGCACAGTAGCACATTAAAAAAAATTATATTAGAATTGATGGCTAGGTAAAAGGTCCCCAGACTGCCATACCAAGATTTAGAACGGCAATTGATGCTGAATTTTTACAAATTTGGAATCAGGTTTATCCTGGTGCAGACATCTCTTATTGGTATCTAAAATCTTTAGTGGAAAATATAAGAGGGTGTGGAATTTTTTTCTGGCCACACTGTTCCTGTAGTTACTGTTGAAACTGACTCTCAAGGGAAATTTGTATATGTGTATTTAAGAGTTCTCATTTTAATCAACATACATGTATCGTTTCTTAAAGTTTTTATTGTTTTTCACCATTGCACAACTATTGTTTCCTTCCAAGAGTTTGATTTTGTTCCCTACATACTACGAGTACAATTTTCTTGCTTACCATGTGAATGTATTGCTGTGAAGTTTATAATACTTATGATAAAACATTCTTTAAAAAAAAATGTTTGATTTGAGGTTAGCAGATTTTCATGAATGGGAAAGTAAAATAGGTTATATAATGGAATATTAATGACCATGCTTCTTAATTTGTATTAGGACGGCTTCCTGGCATTATCAAATGGATTGTCATCCACAATATGATCCCAAGCTTGAATTGTTTCTTCTAACTTTCAGGCTATTTGGGCTAGGACAAAGTTATTTATTCTTAGATCAGCTTTTGAGTGTCAATAGTTATTCTTATTTACTCTTTTCTTTTTTCACTAATGACCTTATAATTTTTTTCACAGGAGGTTCTTTAAGAAATGAATACAGATTTGCATTGGGGTATCCTTTAAAATATTGAATTTTGTAAAATTGTAAGCTTCTTTTGCAGATTTTTTTTTTTCATAAGAACAATTAGGAGCATTTTTTGTCTAAAAGAATATTTAGTTTAAAATTTCAGCATTTTCAAATACCAGTATATTTATAATTGTTTTAAGTTTTTTAAGTACTGAGTTTTAAAAACATTTATTTAGGTTTTTAGATAACTGCTAAATTTTCAAAACAATCGGTAATTAGCAGATCAATGAATCGTCAATTCATATTTCTCTGTGTAATTTTGTTTCTAAAGTTTTAATTAGTCACCAGTTGAAATACTTGAGTCTGATATGTACCCCGGTATGCAAGGGCCATCTTTATAATACTTTTATCTAATAGATAGGATAGAGTCAGGACTGGAGCTGTTTGGGCTTCAGTAGATGGCCAGTGTGCCCAACACGTTGCATGGTGCTTAGAAGGTTGCACTATGTTGTGCCTTAATGGAAAATTTCACATGCATATATTTAATGGGAACCACATTTTGATTAGAGAAATGCTCTTTGGTAATTGCTGGTGCTTTAAAGACCCACACATTGTTTAAATGATCAGGTCAGTGCATCACACAAGTTCTCATAGAGTTAGACTTAAATTAGCATGAAAAATGATTCTTTTAAAAGAAATTGTGGAAATCAAAGAACTACACTAATTTTTGTTGATCTTGTCTGCTTTTATAAATAGATGAAAAATTTAGGCTCAAATTAGGTCTTTGAAAAGAAATTTTTATTAAATTTAAAAATCTCAACATATAAATAAAAGTGGCATGTAGTTATAAAAAAATTATAAGCTAGTACTACATTTGCAAGTAAGTATTTTAAAAACTTAGGTTGATCATTACTGATAGTTTTTTTTCCTGTGCATTCAAATTATATCTTAACCATTTATTCAGCATGGCTATAACAAATTTATTGCTAAAACCAGTGACAGCATTTTTTCTCGTGCGTATCTACAAAAGCAGATCCTTAGGGACAGATTTTAACTCTGGTATTCCAGGATTTGGTAAGATAAAAATTTAAATATTTTTATTTACTGATATTCTGGCATATTTTTTTCAGGTTTTGAGTTTTATGAAATGACACAATTTGCACCTTAGCCTATTTTGAGACTGATTCCAAAATTGTTTTTTTGTCTGTAAATGAACTGGTAATCATTCCAAGAGAAGGCTCACATCATTTTTTTTCGTTCTTGAAACCTAATCAATTGATATAAAACTACTGATTAGATAGTAGTGTAGATAGTAGTGTTCTTTGTATTGTAAATATTAGGCTAATTTAACAAATTGATTTCATATTTTGCAATTCAAACTCTAAAAATAGTTGTGGAATTTGGAAACAACGAATGCAGATGATCATAATAAACATGAAATAACTAAATTTAATTAAACATTTTTTTTTTTTTTAATGTTAATCTTACTTGTAGCATAGTATGGTGATCATAAACCTTAATAATATGTTGTCATATTTTACTTTATTTTTAATCTGACACTATAAATGCTTTTTTTTTTTTTGTTGTTGTCATAAACATTTTCACTACCTACTATGACAACTATTTAAAAGAAAAATAAATATGATCCTACATATTATTGACTGTGCATTGACAATATATTTTTCTGATCAGTTGGAGTTGGAGGTAGCAATGTTGACAGTAAACAGGAAACTGTTGGACCCTATGCTAGACCACCTGAACATTACCCATATCAGGAGCCTCCCACATACCAGCAGACTCCAGGAACAGATGCTCCTTAAATAGACAACACAGCTGGTTTTGTTTTGTTTGTGTGCATCTTACCCAATGTTTTGTTCTTTTAAAAGTTTTATTGAAAATTAAAATTCTATTTTGGTGTTCAGGCTTTTGTATTCTACCAGGTTCATGAATTAATAGTTGACTTGACCTCATATAGGAATTAACATTGTAAGAGTTGCTTTCAGCCACATAGCAGGACATGCCATTGTCTTGTTTGTTCATACTTAAGTTTAAACCAAACTTTGATTCTCTGTGCCTCCATAACAGGATGATTAGTACTAGTTTATCTAATGGAAAATATACAGTAAAAAAAGAATTAGTTCTACTGCCAGAACTCATACAAACCTACTCTTTCATTCCAAATTGTGCATGGGACAAGGAGACTGAATTAATCAGAACCAAAGTATAGCAAACACTATAAAATCACTTGAACTTCTTATCAACCTGAGCAAATGTGATAAGTGCCAATAATCTTTTGAAAGAATATGTGTTTAATTATGATGGGATCACAAAGATAAAAATCAAATTTATTGAGATCAAAATTATTTGTTAAATTCACTTTGCTATTTAAACAGTTTTTTTTTTTTTTGCATCTTATATAAAGCAGGGTTTTTTTTTTTTTTTTTTGGTTGTTTATATCACACTATGAAATATGTGTGTTGCATTTGATATACCATACATACAAATTTAACTATGCTATATCACATTAATACAGTTACTTTTTTTTACATTCCCATTTAATATTGTAATTTATTGTTAATAAATATAAAAAAAAAATTGGTTTATTATTTAATGGTGTGAATTCTGTGAATTATCTTATTTTTAACATGCATTTTTCATTCATATGTAACACCTTAAAATATAGTTGGAATTTTATTAATAAGAATTTAAAAATCTTGACTGTATATATAATAGATATGGTTTTCTTATCCAGATTATAGATTTATTAATACCTGGTCTATAGTCAATACATCATGTTGTCAGAGGCTTGCTATCTTCATTTACCTTGGTTGTTGTCTATGAATTGAAACAAAAAATGCTTTTCTTCTTTTTTTTAATATAGTTTTGTTATATACAGTTATTTTACTCCTGCCCCTCCCCATTCCTTAGAAGATATTCTCAAGTATATTTGGGACAAGGGAAAGGTTTTGGGAGTCTTCTTCTTCTTCCTCTTTGCTTTTGGGAGTGAATCCTGAGGAAAAATCAGGAGCTGTTGACCCTTAGACTGTTTGCAACATACAATTTTACACCCTGGAAGAACCTGCAATGCTGCTGATTCCAAATTGTATTGTCTATCTGCTGTTCCCTTGGACTCATCAGTTATATAGATGCTGTTTGGGCAAAACGTTTCTGACCAAAGCTATTGCTCAAGCTTTCATCTCACATCTCATTTCTATGATATGAACCAAAGTTTTTCTATGACTAAAGGAGGTCAACAGTATGGGACAAGTGAAGTAGAGTTAACTAATTTTTAAGGGATATTATGTTGTTAGCGAAATGACCAACCACTTGTTAAACATGAACTCAGAAAATAGCTTTATTTCTACCAAACTTGATTCCCAAACCCCCATCTAGATAGCCATCACATTCCTAGCTTCCTCTAGTTTTAAACCTTTGTACCTCAAAAGTTTTTTTTAGTAAGTAAATAAAAAATAATATTTAAGATAACAGTCCTGTTCAGCTATTTTTGTTTTATTTTGACCAATCTTGAGATTACCATCTCATTATTTTGTGACAATTATTGTACCAGTATTGTATATATTTTTAAACATATTACTGTAGGGCTACACTTACTTTCAGATTTCTTCTACTTCTTCTTTTGTAATTATTTCTATATTACTGGTAGGCCTACTATTACTGTAAGTCTTTCTTTAATTACTTCTAGGTCAGATTTACTAATTCCTTTGTTAGGAGTGCTTGTATTCAATAATTCTATAAATATTTTGTTTCAATCTTCTAATGTTGTAATCCTATGAAAAAATATCAAGAAAAATGTATGATTTTTCAAAATTAATTGTGATGTGCAAACTCATTTTTTGAAATTTGATATTTAAATATTTTGTTTCTACGAATAACATTTATTTAACTTTTTACATGCAATTTGAAATGTTTTTAAATAAACAAAAAAATTGAATATACTGTTGTTATTATAATTATTTTCATAAACTTTAGCAATTAGTAATTTTCTGGCATCGCAAGGGGTGTGATTCTTTAATGAGAAACATTGTAGTCCCCTAAACATTGTCAATGGAGGAATTTCTCATAATATCACAGATCTCTTGCAGTCCTTCCCTTTTTAAAGTAGCAAGAATTTTTAAGGTAATGTAGTGTAACAGAGCTGTTTATTTTCTTCATGTGTCCAGCGTGTCAGAAGTCTATTGTGTGTTGATAGTCATGTGAGACCTGGATGTGCATACTGTGATATTGTTGAATAAACCTAGATAATTGCTAATTCAAGTAGAGGGTCTGAAAGATATTGGGTCTGTTGTCACCCCCTTACCCCCCCCCCCCCCCCCCCTAGGCTAATATTGCAATAGCAGCCTAGTTGCTATTTTTAGTATACAAACTCAATAGCTTTAAGCTAAATAAGAAGATCCTAGATAATTTTTACTGCGCGACTATACAAAATCTGCTAACATACAGAATAACTTGTTGGCAAAGCGACGCTTCATCTAAACTGTTGCGCCGCTTAGACAACATCATTAAAAAAGCATCTAAAATCACACGCACAACACTACCATATTTAAATGAACTTTTTGAACAAAAATTTCTCAAAAATCTTGGAAGACAACAGCCACCCGCTCCATCATAATTACGTCAAGTCATCACAAAGCGCTACAAAAACTCATTTGTTCCTTACTCGGTCAGAAGTTACTATATCAACGCCACTCCTTGATCAAGAAACATGAAAGGGACCAAGATATATGTGTGTAGTCGCTCAATGAACTCTTATATTTATGAGTATGTTTCTGTTGTGTTAGCTTTATATGAGAAAAGAGTCCTTTTAATCACAACAAATTTCCATAACGATGCAGTCTTAGACTTAATTTTGTAGCAAATTAAATAATGAAACAATTACTTCTGTTTAAATTCTTAAAAAAGAAACTTAAACTTGTACTGTCCATTATGTCTCTTACTAATAATTATTACTAATGCATACCAGTACTTGATGCATGTAGAGTTGACACAAATTAGTGATCTAGAGTTTCTGATGGTATGCTGTAATTAAAAATTAATATTTTCATAGCCTGAGCAAAAATTGTAGCGTCCGATAGACTTCAGCCTAGAATCTTAATAGCTCAGTACACCAGTTCTCTTTATTATATCACATATTTCATTATTTTGTTGTATAGTCTTGTAAGAGAGAGGCAAGTAAGTAAAATAACAAAATAAGTTAACCATATTGTAATATTTATCTTACAGACTTACACTCTATGTTTCTCATGTCTTTTCAAGTGCTTTATAATTTGATACTAAACAGCCAAATATCTTTAGTGATTTACTGACTAAAGAGAATACCGTACCCCTGGCGGATTATAGTTTATAACTTCTTTTAAATGAAACAGTTTCGTTGTTCAAGTTCAGTGTGTAAAATAAGTAGGTTACTGTAAAGCTGTAAACATTTCTTTTTACTTTATCTTGAAGTCAAAGGCCTTAAATGTGGGACAATGCATTGGTAAAATTTAAATAATATCCTATCTTATGTGGTTTTAACATTAACTGTAGCCTTTTTTTTTATTCCCAACATTCAAGACTACATATGTTTTTTTCTTATTTTTGAAAGTGTATCAATTATAACAAACCACTCCATCTTTTTTTTTTTCAATTTGAAGTAGGAAGACTATATAATATATATATATATATATATATATATATATATATATATATATATATATATACTATATATATATATATATATAATATAAAATCAAGTCATGATTTGATAAAAGCCTTGATTTTAAAAAATGCACAAATTTTTTTTTAAACAGCCTACATGCATAAATATATATATATATATATATATATATATATATACACACACATATAATAAGACATAGTCTATATTTATATATATCCAAGTAAACTAATCTAAGCCATGTTTTACACTCGAGCACTATGCTATTTATTTTGTAAAAATAGTTTCTATTCATAATCATCCTATTTTTTTTTCCGATAACTGTTGTTACTTTTTATATTTTCTTTATCTCAATCATGTCATCTCCTTTCCTTCTGGCAATCACCCCTTTTTAAAAAAATTTGCATCTAGCATGCTTATAATGTTAGTGCCATATGGTTTAATCCAATCTCTTTTTGCAGACATGAGAAAAGTAAGAGGGAGACAATTTAAATCTGGGAGAAGGTTTTATTACGTGCTGCCATTAGGTGCGCAGCAAAGACAACTCAGGTCCAGTAAGGACTGATTTCGAAGTCAAACTGAAGCCCCCTTGACAGTAGTCAAAGGGTTTTTGCAACTAAGCCACAAAGTATAATATAGGCCTTATACCCGGTATTTTATCTTATATGCATGCAGGTGGAGATCGAGAGACAGTGACCAAGAAAGCTATGGACAGTGAAAAAACATGGGTCTCAGTTCTGGAAGAAAAGAGTATGTTAAGAAAAATGACCTGCTCTTCTACCAGACCCTCTACTTGAATAAGCAATTTCTTAGCTTTATTCAAAAATATCACAGTATGCACATCCAGGTCTCACATGACTACCAACACACAACAGACTTCTACCACCAAAGCGAAAATGTCGGAACAAAGTCTATATAAAGCATATATTTATTAGTCTTATATAATACGAACTCATTATCCTTTACATTAATTTTATTTTATTAAAGCTTAAGACAAAACATTGTCACTTTTTGATTCTTCATCTCTTCTTTAATTTAATTGACGTCACACTACCCTGATTTTCCTTACAAGGTCTTATTTTTCATTCTAATTTTTTTGTTATATTAATATTATTTATTTATATAAGATATTATTTGATATTATGATTCGTCCTCTTTTTGCTGGACGTCTGGTAATCATAAATTCTATATTAGGCCTATATGTAATATTATTCTCTAAATGTTTTTAAATGTATATTACTCATAAACTCATATTTAAACTCCAATAATCTAAATCACTATGTAAATGCGCAGGTCAAATAAATAACATCTATAGTGTTCCACAATTGTGACTATCTTTAAAAAGGTAAAAACTGGATAAACATCTCCCATTTTTTTTAAAATTGAATTCCCGGTAGATATAAGTGTTTCCACATCCATTTATAAACGAAAATTAGGTGTATCATGCAGGTGAGGGGTCATTATCATTTTTAAAAAGCCTTAAACCCTGACCATTGCGGTTCTCCTGGTATGTGAAAATTAATGAACGATTCCATTCCTGTCATCTTTAACCTGGAGTCAAAATTAATTTTCTGATGTAAAAGGAAAACCCTTATATTGGAAATGTAGAGAAATGAACCATGCGCAGTACCGTTACAGTAGTTTAGCATAAAATTTCAAAATAAAGTATATTTTAACTAATTTCGACGAGCTGTTCCGCAAATATGCCTGTTCCGCAATAGTGACTACCTCTCACTAGATCTTAGTCTTTTTTTTTTTTTTAAGAGAAATGGGCAGGCTACAGTTTTCACTGACCTAAACAAAAAAACTGTACATATGTCTTGGATCTACTTATGTAGGTCTGTGATCTAGAGATAGACATTTCTAAATAGTTATATAGGTCTGCGGAAAGATAGGTCAAGGTTCAATCTAAAACACGAAATGGCAACAAACTTTTGAGCAGAGATCGAAATGTTTCAAGAATCTTAAGTTATTAGATTCTAGATCCATAGAGTCTAAGTACATTGAAGTAAAGTTATCTCTATAGTCTATAGTATTCTAGATCTAAAGTCTACAGTTAGTACTATTGAAATGTTTGTAATATACTTATATTTATATAGATTTAATAGATAGAAATAGATCATCTATGATCTAATCATAATCATAAATTCATAAATCAATTCTAATCTATCACTACGACACGACTGTCAGAGTCAGTGAGACTATCAATACTATCATCACTATCATGTGACTATGTTCATAGACTATGTGACTATCTATGACTAGATCTAGTATTTAGACTTAGTATATTTATAATATAACTAGACTCTATACTCTATAAGTATGACATATCAGTATCATAAGACAAGTAAAAGTAAAGTGACTAAAGTAAAGACAAGTGATGATCTGATTGTACTTGTAGATAGACTCTACTAAAACTAAAAGTAAACTAAAGTGTCTAAAGTAATGTAAAGTAAAAGTTGTAAAGACTCAAAAGAGTCTGTAGTAGACTGTAGATCTAACAGTAAACTATAAAATTAAATAATATATTTTTATTTTATAGATCTAATCTAGATTCTATATTCATCCATTGGCCTCATTCAGTCGTAGAACGACTATGGTTCATCTCAGAGCACACTTCCTCATGTGGCTGTGGAGCCCTATTTTGGAGAGACACTCCCGTCCACAGATAGCGCAGGTTAAGGTGGCTTTAGCTTCGGTGGTAGAGGAGCTGGCCGTTTTTCGGATTGTACGTTTTTCTTCCTGAGCTGAGACCCTTGTACTTTCACTGTCCATAGCTTTCTTGGTCACTGTCTCTCTCCATCTGTTGCGGTCTAGAGCTATGTCTTCCCAATTGTCAGTATTGATGTTCACTGATTTGAGGTCATGTTTTATTACATCTATGTAATGGAGGTGGGGGCGACCAGTTTTTCTTGTGCCAGTCGCGAGTTGACCATAGAGGGTGACTTTCGGGATGCGCCTATCCTCCATCTTATTTGGATCTAGATCTAAATTTAAAATAGATTATAATTTTTTCTAGATTATAAAATTCTAGACTAAATCTATATTGTAGATCCTAAGATCTGATCATGACTCATACTACCAGATCTAGATATAATCTACAGTTGAATGTTGATTATCAGGAAATTAATTGGGAATCCAATGGGGTCTGTCCAGATGTCAATACTCGATCATCCAGATAATTGAATCCAAAATATTAAATAAAAACATATTATTTCATCATTAATTTATATATATTAAATTGACATATACCCACTAGAAATTGTGAAATTCATCATTTGATTAAACAAAACTAGAATCTAGGTTGTTAGCACAAAACATGATTTTGACCTTAAGGCTAAATACTAATACAATTTTGTGTAGTGTTGTTGTAATTTTCTTTTTGGACAGAATCTTGTCAGGCCATATATATCTAGGTATTCTAAATTGGTTGTCTGGGATGAACTGTTGACAAATTTGCACCTTTGTGGTTGCTGCATTGCTGCCATCATAAAATAAAAAGAAATCTATAGTTTTTTTTACTTTATAAAATAAACAGAAAAGAAAAATGAAAAAAATAAGTCTTTTTATAAAAAAAATAAATTTTCCAAATTGAATAAACTGTCTTTGTATTATTATAATAGACCTTCAATTTTACATCTAGAAATATTTTGTTTACGCACTGCTACCAGTAAACATGTATTCATGGTGTAAGTTCTCACTTCAATATAAAATTCTAAATTATTTAGCTCCAATTTTAAACACTAAGAAAGTTGGATGTTTTATTCGAAGAATTACAAAATTTAAAGAAAATACAAATAAAGTATTAAAAAAATTAATTAAATACCTATCATACAGTAGTTTGGACCTGTTATAAATATCAATTGAAAAAGATTAAGTTAAGGTTATAGGAAAGATTTCTAGATTCTAACAAGAAAAAAACTGTAGAGATGTCTGCAATCGAGACTTGAGAACCACAGATATCAATGAAAGTATGTGGGAGGAAATAGCCCAAGACTGGACAACATGAAGACACACTGTGCGAGCTGGTACTATTCTCAAATAGAGTAAAAGAGATGAAGCAGCCTTAGTCAAGGGAAAGAAAAAGAACTGCCCTATCAGCTTGCACATCCATTGTCTTCCACCACAGTAGGAGCCCTATATATATATAGCATGAAACAATCCAATAATTTTGTTGTTTTTAGTTAATATTGAGGTTATAAAGCAACACAACTGTCTTGTACCAGTAGACTGAAAAATGAGCATGCCTACATTCACATGGTCCAAGTCACTGTATGGCAAGGCACAGCCTTTTGCCATGTGGTCATTTCATCATTTCATCATTTTATCATCACAGCTTAATGTGAAAGCTCCCATGCCATTCATTCTTCCTATCTTCAGCCATACATTTTTTAGTCGTATGGTCAGAACCATGTGCTGTACAAGCAACCTTAGGCATTTTGATACAAATTTCAAGAGGACAATACACCAATAAAATTAATATTGTTGAAAATAACTTGAAAAATGCTTTACCATCACATCAAATTTATCCTTGTGCAACAGGTAGAAGTAGAGATGTTAATGTTTTTTTGGGTTTAGTAAACAATCGACTATTTGAAAAATATATTAATTTTGGGACCATGATGTTAGCAGAAAGCACTAGAAAAAAATGAAGTGCAGTTCTAACCTGTCCTTTTGTACATTGCACAATGGCTGCAAATCGAGTGAGTTTGTTTGGTTGATATTGGGATTTCATACACAATCAACATGTTCAGTGTTTCATTTCAAAGAGGTGGTAGCATTCTTTACATTAGTATTTTGAGTTTAGAATAACAGGACTTGAACTTATTTATAAGAAGGCTGTGAAGACAAATAGAATTCATAAGAAGGCTGTGAAGACATATAGACTAACTAAAAGTAGAAACAGTAGTGGACCTAAGACTGTTTCCTGTGTAATTTATTTTCAATTGTATTTAGTAGACAATGGCAGGAAGAGGACTGATAGAAGGAGAATGTGGTGGCCCTAACTCTCTGGTCAAGTTAACCTCTCACTTTCTCCAAGACCATGGTTTTAAACAGGTAAGAATGATAAATGTTTAAAAAAAAACAACACTTAATTTAGGCTACTTGAACAGACTTGCAATTTCTTTCTTTCTTAGAAGCATTTTCAAGAATTTTAAGTTTAATGAAAATAGAAAAATTGAATCATTTGTTAATGTAACTTTTAAAAAACTAAATTAAAAAACAATGTATCAATTATCATAGAGTTGATATATAATCCATTTTATAGTTTATTTAGAAGTGTGTGTTGACAGTATATGTAAATAACTCATTCCTAAATGTATATCTTTGTTAATATCAGATAATGAACTTTTTAAATTGCTTATTATTAGGAATCATATGGTGTCACCGGTAGAGGACCACCATTAAAAAAATTTGAGGTGAGCTGAAATTGTATGCTAGTCAACTGTTTGATAAACATAATTTCATTTTAAAAATAGTTTAAATGTTTCAAGATTGTTGTTTTATATAAATTTTGTGTAGGCATGTAAAAGAATTATGATAATTTGTATTTTTCTTCAGATAAATCGGCCTCTTGGATCTGCTTCTTCTGATGAGGTACATTATACTTGTTTCCATGGCATACATTGAATGATGATATTAGCTGGCAAATTTATCAATAAAACACTTCTCTATTAAATTAATAGATCTAGATGCCCATTTAAACCTGGAGTTATGAAACACTTCTCTATTAAATTAATAGATCTAGATGCCCATTTGAACCTGGAGTTACATTTTTCTTTAAAATCTCAGTAGATGATTCTTGGCTTGATA
The DNA here is from genome assembly GCF_947242115.1 of Biomphalaria glabrata. Lineage (NCBI taxonomy): Eukaryota > Metazoa > Mollusca > Gastropoda > Planorbidae > Biomphalaria > Biomphalaria glabrata. The sequence goes on from NC_074723.1 coordinate 11,229,109, forward strand.
GCCTAGTGCTCTACCAAATTTCTTACTGTTTTGTTTGTGCTACAGGATCTAATTGTTTTGAGCTCCTGACATGGGTTTGACATGGACACATAAACATGCTTCTTTCAATAATTCAAAGAGACACCAGGGATTATATAAATATAAATTTAATAAAAAGAAATCACAATATCTGTATTTGTAGACAATGGCATAAAATATTAAACTATTTAATATACACAACTATGAAACTGCCTTCTACAGTACTTACACAATTAGACTCAAAACTCATGCCTCTGACAACAATAACAATCTCTCCAGGGTCATAACTCTAGTTTACCTAATAGACCAATTAAATTATAACAAATAAACATAGAATTCATTATATCTTACAACTAAGATTCTATTAAATGCTATTTACAATACTGTATACAAATACAATCATCACACTAACCTAATAATATCATCGAATATAACTGCTACAAGCAGGTTTTAATCTATGGTCTTTTGAAGTTAGCCTATTAGAATGTTGTGTTATGATATGAGCTTTGCAATAGTTAAACAGAATGGGTTATGCATAAGTTTTCTCATGCGCTGATTGCTAAATATTTGTATCTTGTTTTAAAAACTTATTTTTTGTCACACCATAGATGTTATAATAATTATTGAACATTACTATATGTTTCTTGTATTTCTTTTATATTATTGTGACTCTTATATATCTTCTTATTTTTTTAATATTGTATGGTTTTTATACTCCTTTGTTATATGACACTTAAATTTCCTTTTAACTCACTGACTTGATTTAAAAGAGAAAAACTAGTTGCTAATTATGACAATGTATATTTCAAGTTTAAGAATATAATTTAAAAAAAAATACAAATTGCTTGTTTGTCATTGGCAGCTTGTCAGTGAATTTCTTTCAAGTCACCAGACAGCCATGGCACCCCAGACATTCCATATGGGAAGTCTGCTTCAGGAAATGAGAGAAATTGAAGGAGCAGAAATGATTCATGCACCACAACGAGGTAAACCAATCCTTGTTTTCTTGCATCATAATCTTGTTCTTTAACACCTTGCCAATATGTAGGCCACTTTTTTTAAAATCTGAAGTAGAAAAATAAAATAAAAGAATTTCTTCGAAGTGACACTTTTTTTCCTACATTTCAGCGCCAGGAATAGCTGAGCTTGCAACCACTGGCAACTGGGCGGAGGAATTCCTCTCAAGTTCTGGTGCCAACAATAAGTTAGCTTTAGGAGGAGGTGATCAGTGGGCAGCTGAGTTTGGACGCTTGAGAGGTGGTGAAGACATCAAATGGGCTCATGAATATTTAGATGCAGAGGGTCATGACATCTGGTCAGTATTCATTCACTATTTTGCTTTGATTGAAGAAAAAAATATTGTAAAAGGCAATGTTATCAAAAAGATACATTTTTAAAAAGTAAAAATCTAGAGCATGTTTTGCTTAGGATTCTTTACATTAATTTTTGAAAATTCAATCTCATCAGGTAATATGTAAAGAATTTCGGAAGTCTTAGTTTAAAAAAAAATATTTTATGGGCTGATATTATTTTAATATGATGCTTTTTACTTATACAATCTTACAGTCTAGAAATGAACAAGTAATATGATTTATCAGTTTGTTTTTATTGCTCAAACTTTAGCTTGTGTATTAGGAAATTCATTTGTATATTGCACACATTGCTTTAAGCTAGTTTTTAAGAACCATTTAATGTAATTTAACATTTACAAAAAATCTTTTAAACATGTTACATTATTTTTCTTTGACCTAAATTCTTGTTAAATTCATGCTTACCAATGGGTCTCATTCTATTAGGTCCTCGGAGTTTGAGAAGGAAGTGCTGAATGACACAAAGTGGGTTGACCAGTTTTCTGCTCAGTTAACTGACAAGGATCTACAGAGCACAGCAAATGCGTTTCTTGGTTCAGTAGATGACCCCAAGATTAATGATACTGAGGTGAGATGCTGAAGAAACAAACAATCTTATTACATTATCAACCACGAAATGAAATTTAATTAGACATCAGCATTTAAATACAACTAAAATTTAATAAAATTTACTTTTAAAAAAAGAAAATTCCTTCATATGAAGCTGATGGCTTTTTCGTAAGAGCAAATGTTTTACTCTTAATAACTAACGAATGATAGATTTAAACAAATGGAACATTTTCCCTACCCCTACCCACAAAAAAATCCTGGTTAAGTAAATGTATAAATCTACTTGAAGTATATAACATTCTTATGATAGGCTTATATATCCGGACTTATTAAACTATTTAATGAAAAAGGCCTACAAGCAGGAAAACCCACTGACGTATGTCTGTTCAAGATAAAGATTGTCTAAACCAGTGTTTCCCAAACTGTTTTCTGCTGAACCTTAGTGTTCCACGAGGCCTGAATAGGTGATCCATGAACTACTCATATAATTAACTAGTAGGCCATCACAAGAATTAATCTCTTTGAAAAAAATAAGTGAAGTGTTCCGCTAAATACTCTGAATGGGCGAAGTATTCCATTTTGGAAAAGTTTGGGAAACACTGGTCTAGACCTCTAGCCAAATTTAAATAATTTTTTATTATACTTTGAAAAATTATATTGGTCAAACTAGATTTTTCCAAGCGCAGCCAATTAGCTAGTAATTCTTTTACCAAAAAAAGTTAGAGCCATTTTTGAAAACCGTGTCCACACTCCCAGGTTCGCCCTTTTATTTTTGGTCACATGACCCTATGAAGAGTTTGCAACCTGAAAAGATTAATTGTAAAAATAGCATTTTATAAGGTCACTTCACCGTCTCAAAGATTTAAAAATTACTTTAACTTTGGTTAGGATTTTCCAAGTAATTTATCAACTACCAAAAGTTCATTGTTCTTTGCTTGCTAATTTAATTATTTTTTTTTGCAGGCAGCTGGTTCACTGAGCTTTAGTTTATCAGTTTTAAGTCCATTATTTTCATATTTGTAGGTTTTGCTCTAATTTTTATATTAACCATGAAGTAAAAAAAAAAAATTCCATAAATTAGGATCTCAAGAAAACAATAAATAATTGGAGTAACTTTTAAGTCAATGAAGTCATTTATATCTTAATTTTAAAATGCATGTAGCTAATAAATTTGCTACATTAAATATGCTTGTTCTGTAAAACTCTATATTAAAATAAATATATCCATGCAAACGCTTGACATCAGGGAAATGTTAACAGCACAGTCCCTTCTAATTTATGCCAAATGAAAATGGGTCTCAAATTATGTATACTAAAATCCCAAAGAATTCTTTAAAAACAATAGCTGTTTAGCTGACTGCAAGCCAGTTGTAGAAAGATAGGGACTATGTTCTAGAAAATAGAGAGTGTGGATCAAGTTCTATGAAATTAATTCAGTGTGGTTTCAATTTGAATAGGCATAATTCCTTCTATACAGTTTTACTATTTGAATTAATGTATTTCAATCAGCCACAGCTATAATTGTTGTTTGCATTGTATGTTGTGTTAAAGATAATAAAAATTCAACTTTATATTGATTCCATAGTTATGAGGCTATGTTCAAACATGCATGACATTAAACAGTAAAGAATATTTCGCTCATCTTATTGTGTATTTTTTTTTTATTTGACACTTTGAAACAAACTGTTTTAAAATTACTAATGTTATTTGATTTAATTTTTCTTTCGTCTTTTGAACAGTTTATGAAGTTTGTAAAGAAGATTGGCACAGGGGAGGTAATAGTCAAAGACAATCAAGTAATAGAAAGCTCAGGAGATGCTCTGACGGATGCATGGGTTCAAGATTTCTCTGCACAGCAATCTGTGAGTTAAGATTATTACAGACTTATTAGAGCTCTAGTGTCTGTTGTTTACTTTACAAATGTTTTGGATGTTCCTTATTACATCCTAGTCCAAACCTCCTGCAGTACAGTGGGGGATGTCAGTGGGTAGTGTTTGTACCCAGGACCATGAAGATGACAGTTCACAGCGTACACCTCACAAGACAGCCATCCAGTCAAGTGATTGTCTCATTCCTTCAAAATGCTTGCTCAAGAAATATATTTTTTTAGTTAACCAAAAGTAGGAAGGGAAGGAGTATATTTAGTACAGGACTTTTTTGCTTTAGTGAGTGACTGAAGTATGGAAAGAAGAAATAATAATCCATTATGCATTCTATGCCTCCTGTGAGGATTTTATTCTATCATGAAAATGACTTGTGCTTTGAAATGGGTTGATTCTCTTTGCTTGAGTTGAATTAAACAGAAAAAAGTATATAGCTATGGTCTCAAACAAGCACAGGCTGGGCCCTGATAAAGCTAAAATAAAAATATCTTTAAAAATGTAAAAAGGTCATTCATGGCAGTCACTAGATTTTAATTATAAACTGAAATATCTCTTAACAAAAGCTACCCCCTCTACTAAAAGACTCAAGCAAAAGTGGTTAATAGAATATGTCTTTATTTCTATACCAGTCACAAGCTGAGAAATCACTAACAGAAAAATGGGAAGAAGAGTTTGCAGACTTTTCAGCAGCAGCACAAAGTAATTCAGACACTGAATTCTGGGATAGACTACAGAAACAGTGGGAGGAAGTGAAAGAGTAAGTTACCATGACAAAAAAATTTCATTTTATTAACTTTGAAAGGTTAAGATTGTAACACTATTATGTAGATATATATATATATATATATATTTATATATATATATATATATATATATATATATGGATATATATAAGATATACATAACTGAATGTTTATATAAAAAATTGCCATTTGAACATTTCTTTTAGTGACTCAGGACATCCATGGTTGACAGAGTACACCTCGTCCAAAGTTTTTAAGGTTGGTGCTCATGTTAAAATGAACTTAACCCTTAAAGTCAGACCATTTGAAAGGACACTTTTTGTTGAGCACTAAAGTGCAGTAAACTAGTTTGTTTTCACAACCCTCATTCTGGTGCATCTATCTTGTTTTTTGTGTGTGTCTAGTTCTGACGTGAATGGGTGAAAGTGCTGATAATGTTATACAATATTTTTCTTTTGCCCTCAGGGAAGTAACCTTATTAAGTGTAAGGGATAGTTTTAACTCTTTCTCTCCGTAATTATTTTCCCACGTTTTGAAGGAATTCTTCATTTGGCTCATTACTATTTCACTACCCTGTTATGATTGGGCTTCAATAGCTTTGTTGTTTGTTATCAGAAAATGTTCTATTTGGTATATAATTGAATGGGAATGCATATTCTTTTTATATAATTCAAAGTCAAGTTCAAAAAGTTAATCATTAATTTAATTTAATGAGGTCAAAATCAACAATGGTATCGTCGATTAGGAGAGAAAGAGTTAAATATTAACTGGGTGGATTTCAGTTGACTGTTCCTATTTTATAGTTGTTGTTTTTTTTAGTCTACTGGATAGATTTTTATATGTAGTTGCTACTTAGCAAAAAGGATGAAACATTTCAGTTTGTTGGGTTACCTTTATTTGTACTGGGTTTGTCTATACCAAATACACATACTTCTAATTTCTGACTATATAATTATGAACCCAGAACATTCATTCTCTACTACCTAGTAATCTGGTCTGAAAAAAAAAATTCTATTTTTTGTAGTTATTGTAATAAGTAAAAAATATCATTCAAAGTGTCCCTTAAATGTGTTTCTGAAGCTTATTTCCCCTTATAGTTTGTCTTTTACAGAAGCATGTTTTAATAACTTTGCATTCAGAACCTAGCATATGTAACATCAATTTAAGACTTGACCTTTTTTTTCCTTTTGTAGTTTTGTTTTTCAGAAATCATCTCTTCTCTATTTCAGGACTATGAGTTTGAGGCAGACAATCACCTCATAGATCATGAAAATGCCTTTGAAGAAGGGAAAAAGAAGCTTGAACATGGAGACATACCCAATGCAGTTTTATTATTTGAGGCAGCAGTTCAGAAAGAGCCTTCCAATGAGCTGGTAAAAACTTGATCTTGCTAACTACATTCTTTGTTACCGTTACATTCTTTGTCCAAAAATTGGCGAAGTATTGTATTAGTTTTGTGCCAGGCAAAGCTGCTCTTTAAGACAAGTGAGACAGTCTAGGCAGATAAATAGTGCCTCTAAAACTAGCAGCTTTGGGAATTGATAGTGGTAACATTAAAATTTATAGGATATCGCAAAATAGAACAAAGGACCTTCTACTACAGTTAAGATGACTTTTAAAAAATTATGTCAATAATTAATACAATTTTTTTTTTAACATTATGGTCCATTAAGGAATTAGGCTGAAATGGGTCTCGATGTTTTAAACATGAGACTATGTACTGTAAAGCTAGATTTATCAGTTGAACTGCTCTTTAGAGATGTAAATTACCAATTTTAAATGTTGATTAGCAGTTTCTTTTTAAAATAATTAATCTGTAATCTGTATAACTGCTGCTTGTTGTAAAGCTGATCAACTGTAAAATGTCCACAGGCCTGGCAGTATTTGGGCACCACACAAGCTGAGAATGAACAAGAACTCAAAGCTATAGCAGCTTTACGAAAGTAAATCTTTTTTCTTTGCTTTCATGCATCTTGTCAAATATTGAAATGCCTCTACAGACTAAATTATAAACAAATCCTTTAAAAATAAAATTCAAACATTTAAGAACAAACTATTTAAAAAATATTTATAATGAATCAGTTCTAAGAGGCTATCTTACTGAAAATATGTTTAATGCTGCTAACTTATTGTTATATCAGTTTTAAGAGACTATTTATGAAAGATATGTTTAATATTGCTTTCTAATTGTTGTGTTGATGTTTATCTCAATTGTAGATGCCTAGAACTGAACCCTGTCAACTTGACTGCTTGGATGGCCTTAGCAGTCTCTTACACCAATGAATCTTATGGTTCACATGCTTGTCATGCTCTCAAGTCCTGGTTGGCCTACAATCCTAGATACTCAAGCTTGATTCAGGGACAACTGCCTGCACAACCTTCTGAATTAACATTTATGTCAAGGCAGGTTATTCTTAATGTTGACTTGAATTTACACTAAAGTACTTCTTTTGTGAACAAGTTCAGTTATTGACACTGGGGTGAATTTATTACTTTAAAACGAATAATTCTGTTAAATCTAGGAGGTACATAGGCATTTCACTTGGTTCTATGGCCAAAATTAATTTACATAAAGCAATCAATGTCAAGTTGTTTCTATGGTCAACATATGTAGCAACTGATGTCTAGTTGATTCTATGGCCAACACATAAAGTACTAAAACAATTGATGTCTAGTTTATTCTATTGCCAACACATAAAGTACATAAAACAATTGATGTCTAGTTGTTTCTATGGTCAACATATATAGCAACTGATGTCTAGTTGATTCTACGGCCAACACATAAAGTACATAAAACAATTAATGTCAAGTTAATTCTATGGCCAACACATAAAGTACATAAAACAATTGATGTCTAGTTGATTCTATGGCCAACACATTAAGTACATAAAACAATTGATGTCTAGTTAATTCTATGACCAACACATAAAGTACATAAAACAACTGATGTCTAGTTGTTTCTATGGCCAACGTAAAGGTATATCAAGCAATTAAAGCTCATTTATTTTTATGGTCAAGCTTCACTTTTTTCCTAAAAAAAAATCCAGGTAGCCATTAGAGTTGGGCTAGGTTTCAGCCTAAATACTAGCCTCCACAAGGTTTTTACTTAGTCTTGAATTTAGATATTTGTAAAATATTTTACATCTTTCGGATATTCCTTTGGAATTGAAGATAATCTACTTCCTAGTCCAAACTTCCCACAGGATGAAGTGGATGGCAATTGGCAGGGTATGAACCCAGGACTGTTGAGAGGACAAGAACAAACAAGAGTAACAGAATAGGCATCCTGTGTTTGGGACTTCTCAACGTAGGAGAATATAAAATATGAACAATAATTTACAAATACATAAAAATGAACCCCTATGAAATTCTCAGAATGACATAAAGATAAAGGCTCATTTCTTGGTTTTATATGTTAGGACAAATTCATACAAGTGCTCTAATTTCCAAATGTCATTAGAGCATGGTAGGGGTTGCCTGAATCATGTAAGAAAACTAATGACTTTGTAGACTCTCTAATTAACATGCACTAGAGATACCTGAATGAACTGTTTCATTTTGCTGATTTCAGTGCTGAACATGAACAGATTCGAGAACTGTATTTGTCCGCTGCCAGGATTTCTGCTGAGACACAGATTGATCCAGATGTACAGGTGAGTTAATATTCTGTCAACATCTTCATCATCTGTCTTGGACCCTCTCTCACTCATTCAAGGATATTCTAAAGCTTTACTTCAGTTGCATTGTCTCTTTTAACAAGTTTAATCTCTTTCTCTTGTCTATTTAACTTTCTTGACCTAATGGTCTAATGTGAAACAATTCCCTTTACAGTCTGGCCACTCTTAGTCATAACTAACTTTTACTTATAAAACATTTCCTCCTGTGGCTATCGAGCCCTACCCTCCCTCTTTATTTATTATACATTAATTAACTAAAAATCATTTTAGATAAAGAGCCACATTTTTTGTTTGCAAATATTTTTATTTATTTTGAACTCACCTCTATGTAGATGCACACTGGTATAAAAGAAACACATATTTAAAGTAACAAACTCTTTAAATTAATGATTAATAATACTCATTTTACATGATGACATTTTCAAACTAGAAATGAAAAGCTTGTTTTTGGTTGTAGATATTAGCCTAGAATATATTTTCACTTTTTGCTTTTTTTTTTCAAATCTAAATATAGGGCTTTACTACTAAACTATACAGCATTTTGTATCTTAAAAAAACACCACCACAAAAAAAAAATCAAGGTTTTACTAAAAAACTGTTAGATTTTATATGTTCCCCAAGATTAAAAAAACAGTTTTCTACAGTTATTATGATTTTCTTAATTGTTTCACCTTGTAATGTAATCATTCATTAAACCTTTTAGCTTTTTGAAAATGGTTTTCTAATTAGTAGCTACTCTTCATATAGGTACATCTTCATTAACATATGAGATTATTTCATTGTCTTATTTAAAAAAAAAACTTCTCTCTTAGTGTGGTCTTGGTGTCTTGTTCAACTTGAGTGGAGAATATGACAAAGCTGTTGAATGTTTTGGTTTAGCTCTGCAAGTCAGACCCAGGGTATAGTATTCCACTTTTATACTCATTATAAATTTTTAAAAATACTATGCGACATTTTGATGTATACATGCTTGTAAATAAGGCAAATATTGTAATTTCTTTTTGTTTATATCTGTCAGAATGATATTAAAATTGCTTTAAATTTTCATCAGTTGTAGTGTTCAGTATTCTTCAGTTTATAATCATTTTTAATTACACAAAATGTGTTTTCTTGTTTGTAGCTTATACTGAATTCCACTTTTCACAGGATGCATTACTATGGAATAAATATGGAGCTACACTGGCTAATGGCAGCAGAAGTGAAGAGGCTGTAGAAGCTTACAGACAAGCATTGGAAATATCTCCTGGCTTTATTCGTTCACGTTACAATTTAGGAATAGCTTGCATCAATTTACAAGCTTACAAGTAATTAATATATATATATATATATATATATATATATATATATATATATATATATATATAAATCATATTCTATCAAATTTGAGCTGTGCCGAACCCCCCCTTGCACCGTGAGTGGGGGGGGGGGGGGGTTGAAGATCAAGAAGAAAAAAAAATGCAGCTATTCTATCATAAGATGGAAGCGTGGTCGAGAGGCCAAGTGCGCTTGAACTTGGCTTGGCTTAGTTACCTAGAAGGGGGATCGAGGTTCAACACCCGACTCAGGCAGAGTTGTGTTTACTGAGCGCCTAAAGGCTCGGAAAACCAACTCCTAGATACCCCCTCTGCCCCACTGGTCCACAAAAGAGATTGGACCAAAAGCGCTCTGAGCATGCTATAAGCATGAAAGTAGCGCTATATAAAAGCTATAGTAATAAAAAAGATGTGTAAAATGTGAACCGAAATGATGATTGATATTCAACTTCAAGGGGTAAAGGAGCATGAATGGGAAACGTTAGCAGATGCAAATTTGTATATCATCTACAGACTAGCCTTTCAGTGCAAATATGCCTTACTAACCAATAGCCATAAAAGAACAGTATAATGGGCATCATGGATGAAGAACAAGTGTGATGCATCCTAAAGTTTAAGGTGGCAAGGGAGATTACTACCTTGAAGGAAGGCAACAAAAAATAAAAGCAGTGGTAGTGTTAAGAGTGGACTAGTCCTTTATCAGGCAGTTAGGGCAACACTAGGCAGACATATTTCAATTATCTTTTCAATTATGGTAACCCGATCTGTGCTATTTTGTAATACTTTGTTGAGAATTGACAAAGAGGTATTGAACATGAAAAACAAACTACAGAACAAAATCACTAACCAGCATCACATTGAAAATCCTAGAACACATAACACACGCTTAGGATGTAATCATCTTTTTGAAGTCTATAAGTCTAATTATAAGAAGAATGCGCATTATCTTATCTTATATAATACAGACATTACTTCAAAAAAGATGATTACGTCCTACGCATCATGCATTCAGTCATGCATGTTAACCAATGACTTAAATTCTGTCAAGTCACTGGTTTTCCTGGCTAGCTCAGGCATTAAAGTAAGCATCTGAGGCTAGTCAATTACTTTACTAATTTTGGCTCCACACTCAAATTTCTGACATGTTAAAAACCACAAAAGGGTGCACTATTCATTTGATAGAATATGGCTTTTTTTTTTTCAGGTTGATAGTTTTATTATTGTAACTGTTATGTCCTATTAAATTTGTAATAATTTAATTTAAAAAAAATTTCATATTCATAAGACATTCCATCTCATTTAAATCATAATATTAAATGTAAATATAAGTAATGCATTTAATGGATAATGGACAGACACAGCAGAGCATAGCAAGTTTGGATTTAATCATTATTGGTTAGTCAATAAAATATATATTCAAATGCTTTATTTTCAGAGAGGCTGTGGAACATTTTGTTCTGGCATTGAACATGCAGAAGGAAAGCAGAGGACCATATGGTCAAACATCTGCTATGTCTGAAAACATCTGGAGCACCCTCAGAATGGCCTTATCTTTATTAGGCAGAACTGACTTGTACGAGGCTTGTGACAGGCGAGATCTAGAGCGCTTGAAAGACATCTGATCTGACCTGACCTTAGATGTGAAAATAGAAACTTTGACATTTTAGTGAAGTCAGCAGCTCATTTCTCTCAGGATGTTGGAGTCTCTAAAAACTGTTACTCTCACCAATCGTTGTCAGTTCCTCTAATGGAAAGCTCAGAAAGCAAGAGTGGTTCTGGTGTGCAACTGTACGGAACTCTAAAGTTAATTTTTGAGTAACGTCAGATTTGCAGTCTAATATGTGGAGAAAGAGAAACAATAAAGGCTCTTTAACTGACACAGAGCAAGAGACTTGTAGATTAATTTGAAAAAATACATTTAGTTGATGAATATATTTTGTTGTGGCTGTGGTGCAATTTGTTTGTGTCTGTATTCTGTTAACCAGAAATTGACTTTCTGCCCAAGTATTTATGGATGATTCATTTTGTTAATGCTGTTTCTTTCTCTACAAATATTTCATGCACCACCTCTTGAATTTTGGAAGTGGGTGTTTTTAATACTTAAATACTTTAATGTCTTACAGTTAAAAAAAAAAAGTTATTTTTATTTGAAAAAAAAGTTTTTTGTTAATTTTTTTGTTGTTTGTAAATTTTATGATAAATATTTTTTTTTTTTTTTTTGCATTTTAATTCAGCCCTTAATATATTAAAGTCTCTCCAGGTTTATTCCAGCATTGAAAATGAGTAACTTGGCCTCTCTACATCTATGTCAAACATAAGATTTTCCACATTTCAAAGTATGAATAAAACTCATGCAAATGAATGTAAATGATATAGGCATCATATTTAAAAAAAAAAAAAAAGAAAAAAAATAATGATAAAGGTGAAAGCTGCTATTAGTTTCGTGTTGTCTGTCTGTTCATCTGTCTGCCCCATTTATGTCTCAAAAACAGGAACCGCTAGTGAAAATCTAATTCTATCCTACTTTGTAGCTTGATACTTTTTCTTTACTTAAAGCGAAATATTCTGTGTTTAAAATGAACTATGCAGCCCCTCATGTTATACATCTACGTCATGTTAAATGTATACTTAAAAAGACTTGTATTGTAGGTACTAATAATAGTCATGTAATAATACTGACATTAACAAGAATAAAGGGACATTCTCTTTTTTAAAGTAATATTTATAATTAATTAATGTTTAAAAATATTCTTTCTCTCTCTCTCTCTCTCTCTTTTTTTGTGTTTTCTTTTATACCATGATACCAGCTACGACAGGTCTGAGAATGACAATACACACTGGATGCACATGTTCATACACATTTATAAAGAACTTGATTTAATACGCAGTGGCTCATGTTATTTATTAGTAATCAGGCAATAATGAAGTGAAATCTCTTTGAGACCATTGACCAGCTGATAGACTTTCTTTCAGACGCTGGAAATGAAACATCATTTTTCACATATAAACCACAAGGTCTGAAAGGGGAACTTTACTTTCTTACAAGCAGTTCCAGTTGTTTACTTCTACTTTTACAAACCAGTCACAAGGTCCTTGTGTTTCTTTCTGCACACTCGCTAGACTAGAAGTCTCTAGTTCCTTTGATGAAGTAAATTATCTATTTGTCACTTAATATTTTTCCACTAAGAGGATCTCTAATGAGCAGATGAAAATGTGTACATGATTCTAAAGCCCAGAACTCTGTTATCCAAAAGAAACTCACTAAAGTGGCTCTCTAATTGGAAGTCGTATGTAGTATCAGCTCATAAGTGACTCATGTAAAGTGTAACTATTTAAAACAAATAATTCTCTCTTGATATCCTGCTAAGAACAGCTGCTGACAAAAAAAAAAATAAAAAAAATGGAGGGATTTGGTTGCTCGAAAGTCAAAGGATAGATAAGATGATGATGCTAATTTTCACCATATAATTACTTAATTCAGTGTGTCTGTCCATCATGGGCGTAGCCAGGATTTTTTTTCGGGGGGGGGGGGGGATTTTTTTCTCTCCCCCCCCCCCTCCGCGCGAAAAAAAATTATATGTATTTATATGTGTGTGTGTACATAATCTTTATTGCATTTTGACCCTTCATTCTTTCGGAAGACGTTTATTGTGCCCTAGAATAGGTTCTTCCATGAGTTAGTGGAAAAATTGTAGATTCCCCGCCATTACTACCAAAGGGTCTGGGGAAGCGCTAGGAGCTTCCCCAGCGCGCCCGCCAAGCACTATTCCTGATATTGGAAGCCAACAAAATGCATATTCTGAGGTATCTACAGTGCATTTACCAGCTATTAAAATTTTTTTTTTCAAAAACCTAATGTGCTATTCTTACTGACTTAGACCCTCCCGCGCCGTTCTGCGCATTTGCCGTCAAGCTGTTTCCATAAAGTTGTAGATCCCCCGCCATTACTAGCAAGGGGGTCTGGGGGAGCGCTAGGAGCTTCCCCAGCGCGGGGCGAAGCCCCGCCGCCAAGCACTATTTCTGATATTGAAAGCCAACAAAATGCATATTCTGAGGTATCTACACTGCATTTACCAGCTATTAAAAAGTTTTATTTCAAAAACCTAATGGGCTATTCTTACTGACTTAGACCCTCCCGCGCCTTTCGGAGCATTTGCCGTCAAGCTGTTTCCATAAAAATCTGTCACTGGTAATGTCTGAAGCCTCTTCCCACCTGCCATGAGGACCTCCATGAATGAGTGGCGTCATGTTGTACTAGGATATCATTGCAACTCTTCTTATGCGTAATTCTTTTTGTCGGAGAACATGTCCCGCAAACCTCATGCGACGCTCTGTCACAATCTTACTAAGGGGTCGACTCACAGTTCGGCATAGGATTTTCTTGATTTGGACCCGATTCCTATAACTGACTCCTAAAATCTGCCATCTTTATTGAGCCACATTTAGTGTTTTTCAATTTCGGCAGATGACTATTCACTGCACTTTATTGATGGAGCCCCGCAACAGGTAAAAATGTGTAGTCTCTCTTGAATACGCTCTTGGAATTAAGTGACTGTAGTTTGCTTTAGATTTTATATCGAAAAGGGAAGTTTTATCGTCAAAATCATCTGTTGGGGGTTTTCCAACTCCAAATGCTCTGTAGGGGGATCTTAAACTCAAAATCATCTGGAGGGGTATTTTAAACTTAAAAAAAAGCCATCTGTAGGAGAGGGGTTTAAACTCAAAACCCCCCATTGAATTGGCTACGCTCAAATAATTTTAGTGTGTAATTTGCTTTTTTTTTTATATTGAAGAGGTATTTTAGCATCAAACCCCCCTGAAGGGGGGTTTAAACTCAAAACCCCTTACGGCAACGCTCATAGCATTTTGAGTGCGTAATTTGCTTTTTTCTGACACTGAAGATGTATTTTTTAGCTTCAAACCCCCTGGCGGGGGGGGGGGGGGGGTTAAACTCAAAACCCCTTTGGCTACTCAAATAGATTTTAGAGTGAGTAATTTGCTTTAATTTATATTGAAGAGGTACTTTTTAGCTTCAAACTCCACTGGAGGGGAGTTTAAACTCAAAACCCCTTTGACTACACTCATAACATTTTGAGTGTATATCGTGCTTTGTTTTTATTATTAAAGAGGTATTTTTTACCTTCAGACCAGCTGAAGTGGGGTTTAAACTCAAAACTAAGTCATAACCCATTTAGCTACGGTCATAGAATATTGAGTGCGTACTTTGGTTTTTTTTTTTGTGCTCTTGGAATTTGGGGATTTTCGTTTGCATTTTTTTTTTTGAGATTTAACTGCAAAAACCCCAGGTAGGGGGTTTTAAACTCAAACCCCCCTGGTAGGGGTTTTAAACTCGAACCCCCTGGTAGGGGTTTTTAAACTCGAACCCCCCTGGTAGGGGGTTTTAAACTCAAAAACCCCTGGTAGGGGGTTTTAAACTTAAAACACCCTTGGTTGTGCTGGGGAAAGTGATGGTTTTGTATTAAAATCTCACCTAAAATAAACAAAATCAAAGCAAAATATCAGTCGACTTCATTTCGGGGGGGGGGGGGGGTTTGAACCCCAACCCCCCCCCCCCCGGCTACGCCCATGCTGTCCATATATATCTGACTGTGTCTCCATTATTATGCTCCTAGATGTACGCTTAAAACTTTGGTTGCACAGAAGAAAAAAAAATTACGAGGGTGAAAAATCGCTAAAAAGGGAAGTAACTATCAAATGCCATAATAAATTACTTTAAAATGAAACAACTTTGCTTGTTACGGTGATGGGATATTCGCTATAATTACTATGTATACACTTTTACCAAACACGTATTTAATGGTAAAAGGCAGTAATAAATAGTTACTGTTTGTGTTTTACAACTGTACAGCTGCATATCGGAAACTCGCAATTATTCCCCGAAGCTCACACAACTGACACATTGAAGCTTACAAGAGTTCTTTACACTCGTTATCTTCGACTTACACGATGAATCGTATGTCATGATTGATCTAGTGTCATGATTGATCTAGTGTCATGATTGATCTAGTGTCGTTATTGTACTATTTTTAACCTGCCAACAAAACATTTTACAAACATTTCATGGTTTACTTTAGAAAAAGAAAAATTCACTTTATCAAAGGAGACTGCCAGGTAACAAGGGCATTGGGAGAAAAATAAAACACATCTATTTATAATATCATTGCAGCAGGGCCGGCTTTAGGAATGGGAAAACTAGGCTGCCGCCTAGGGCCTCCAATGCATGGGGGCATCGCACAGGACTTCAAAAATTTTGAGAAAAAATTGTAAAACTTGGATCACATGTAAAACATAGTAGAGCACTATTAAGTTTACTAGTCTAACCCAGTATATACTAAAACATAGTAGAGCACTATTGACTCTAAGTTGACTAGTCTAACCCAGTATATACTAAAACATAGTAGAGCACTATTGACTCTAAGTTGACTAGTCTAACCCAGTCTATACTATAGAGATATATAAATTTCTGTTTGCTCGATTTATCAGGTTTTTAATAAATTTTGTAATTTTATTTTTTCAGTTTCTTTTTAATTTTTAAAATTTCATTGAGGGCTACCAAATTCACTCTACCTAGGGCCTCCAAGTCAGGGTGAGGGTGACAAAGAAATCACAACTATCTACCAGGCAATAGGATTAGAATGGCCAAGTCACATTTCAAGCTATAATAATAATAATGCTTGTCTTCGAAGATCAATGAAGAATGCTGTATTTCCCGTGGTTACGCAGCCTTAGATGCGACCTACATAGTGTGCCACATCCAGCGCAGACATAACCATAGTCCGCCGGTGGTCGATTTAGATTTTGTTTTCGCGTCTCCTACTTTTTTGGCAATGGATTTTCTTTTGGCTTAATTGTGTATCCCGCGGCATTTGTAAGTGACCCCCATCTGTCTCGTTCCGAAGCCGCCTGCAGCCAGGTGCTCTCTTCTATGTCAGTTAAAGCAAGTTGGCGCCTACGCTGGTCTTTAAAGTGTTTTCCAAGTCGTACAGACCTGTGACGTGGCAAAGAGCTATTAGTCTAACCTGCCAACAGGTTGTGACGATGCAGATCAGTGTTGAAGCCTTCTATAATGATATTGGTTTCGTCTGAACTCAGTGTTACGTTGAAATCCCAAATAAGAAATCCCAGGGGTTTGAAATCGATACCAAGTTCGTCCACAAGCCCCAAGTTATTAAGATAGGATAGTTAATACTACGGGAACTCGATAGTGGCAATCATTGCTTTTGGTGTGATCAGAACTGAATTGAATACTTAAATACACCCCAGGTGGACAACGGCTTTGTCTGCATTAGATGGGACAAAATATATAAGTCGCAACTGGGTTTGCTTAGTCATTTGAAGCACTGCACTCATCCTTTATCTAAGAAATCGAAGATATTAAATTGCCATTATTATAATTATCCTTATCTTGTCTTATACGTTTCAGACGTTCCTTCAACACAGAAAATAATTGAGTCCTATGCGTATCTATGCGTATCCATGAGTTAATAAAGCCGTGCATGCTAATTAGCAAACTTAATCAACTCTGGTAAGTCATTGGTTTTCCCGGCTGATTCAGTCAATCCTTTCCATGATCTAATGGCACTAGGAAAGAAGGAACAGTTGTACGAATTTGTCCCAGCAAATGGAGTAAGTCTGAGTAAGAATTGGGCCTTTCTATTTTTCTCTTTCTTTTATTTAAACAAGAAAAACATTTAGAAATAGTGTAAAAACAAAACAAAACTTATTTAAGCGTAGCCTACATGTATCAATTAGTTTGGATCAGTCATGTAATTCAATTTGTAATAGATCTAGACTAACAATAACTTGTGGGCCAAAGCCTTCTCAGGCTTCCCAAGACAACGCGGTAACCACTCTGCAATGGTTGAAATAGGGATTTATTTGTTTGTTCATGTGTAAGTGATATATTAAAATGTCGGCTACACGTCATTGGTAGCAGCGGTGTGTTTCCGGGTCCTAATAAAATGAATGTCCACAGCCAAGATTGTCTGTTTTGATGGCTAGAAAGTTACTTCGTTTTCACTGCACTTCTTGATTCTTGTTTTTTAGGGAAAAAACAACTGCAAAACAACTTGCAGTTGTTTGGCTTAAAGCTGGTGATTGATGTTTGAGTGACTGTCAGTGATTTCCTGGCTAGGTGTTACTTTTGTTTTTTTAAAGAAACGGATTTAAATTCGGTTATGTGCTTCGATAGGGTTAAAACATTATTTACACGTTAGCTGGTGGTCTGGAATTTATCTTTAGTAGAGGAAAGTAACCTACTTAATAATTGTTGGAAATCGTTCTTTCTGACCATGTCTACGCTTTATTTCATGTGCTTCTTACTGGTAAGTTTTTTCTCCGCTAATATTTCATGTACGAAATAAAATGTAAAACTAATCGAAAATTATTTCAATTATTTGCTTTTTAGTTGTTTTTTTTTTTGTGTTTAAATCCAATTTGGAAATGAAGCGATGTGTATGTATGTGTTTTGTGTGTGAGGGTGTAAATGGTTTGACGTGTGACCAACAGAATGAAGCCGGCGGTCTATTTAAGTTGTTTTTTTTTTCATCTTCTGCGCCCGCTCAAACACAGTAGAACACACCATGAAGTTTTAGCTGGATGCAGTTCTCCTGATTGCGTTCTTCTCAATCTGACCCTGATATTCCTTTATCTTAAGTAGTACGTTAGTTAGTCTAATTGCGATACGTTTTTAATTTGCGACATGACGTTGAAAGCGGGGAGTGTGTGTTTGCTGAATGGAATTCGCTTGGCTTCCGAACCGAAAAGTCTCGAATCTTGGTGAAGACCGATATATTTATAAATTATATGCCATATGATCAGCGGCTGGCTGGATGTATGGGCATTTGGGCAATAAAGCCGGTGGGCCGGTACCCAAATGGGCTGTTAGGACCACCGAAAGGTCGCATGCATGCCACTATGGTACGTATTAAATTGTTAAAGGTTTTATAATATTCTCGTATAAAAGAGGTCTGTGACGTGGCAACGAGCTATTGGTCTCCCCTGCCCACAGGTTAAGACGTCGCAGGTCAGTGTTGAGGCCTTCTATAACAAATGGTCTCGCTTCACGCCACGAGGAGCAGTCGAGAGTTCTAGTGTTTCCCAGCCGTGAATGTCAACATCACACTCCTTGAGGGAGCTCTTAAGGTTGTCTTGAAACGCTTATGATGACCCCCCACGAGAGCGCTAAATTCATAGGCCTACATACTTATGGAACGTATCAGCTATTTATTGTTCAATTTCTAATTGTTGATAACGTGTCTGCTGCTACTCAACTTTTTAATGTACGCCCTTTTATTTTCCTCTTAGTGCATTCACCAAGTCATTGGCGCAGCATATCAACATTGTCGCCAGGCCACTGAATGCGCTCGCAATGAATGCTGCCTTTTGGACAAGTCCACCAAAAAGGGAGTCTGTAGACCCATGGGTGGGGTCGCCGCCAGGTGTTACGTCAGTCAGCCTTACGTTTGGACACGTCCCGTGGCCATGATTACCAACTATGACCTCTGCCCATGTGAACCTGGCAACATTTGTGGTGCGATCGATAGTTTCGACAGTGTTTATGGGCAGAAAGGAATTTGTTCTTTTGGAAAGTAAATAAAATGATTTCCTTTTTGAAAAAAAAAATTATTTCGTTGTGTTTTTAATATATATATATATATTCTTTCTAAGTAATATACAAGTAATATAATAAATCCTTACATTATGTTCAAATAGTATGTAATCTAAACATTTGTATCTTATTTTATCAAATACTTTGTAATGTAAGTTAAAGGCAATGTCTTTCATTCAGTGTTTCACATGACAACCGGAACTCGCGACCTGATGTTCAGAAAAAAGCCTTTGTCCGCAGGCGGTCTATTTAAGTTTTCTTTACGTCTTCTCCCCCTTTCTTCAACAAGGGCTTTTCTTTAGGGCATCAAATATGTGTTTTAGCGCCTTCTCGTGAGCTCCCCAACTGTCTCTAAAGGGCCATCTGCTGCCAGCTACTTTTCTCTATGCCGGTGTGGGCAAAATGGCGCCTGGTACGGTTCATCATCATGGTATTTCCAAAATCTTACAATGACTATTGTGGGTCCACCCAACTCTAAAGTGCATCTTACATTGGTTTGGAAAAGTAAAAAGCATTTGGTCGTAAATATCGGGGATAGAGACAGATCTACACTATTCTCAGAGGAACTGGACCTTTTTTTTATAAAGGTTATTATCTACTCACTCCGTCCCGTCTGTCTGTCTGTCTGTAACAAAGTTTGAACACGTTATTTCTTCCACTGTTCACAAATATTCATTGTCCCTTACAAAGCATAGATCAAACATAACATTAACCAATAAATGAGTGGTAATGAATACATGTGGTTTGATTAAGAGCAAATATCTTACAGTATTGTAAGATATGGTTGTGCTTGACGTAAGACCAGTGGTTATCAAACATTTTTGTCTCGTAGACCCTTTGTCATATTTTCCAGTTTTTTGTAGACCCCATACTTATCTAATCTCTCTAATTATGTATTTTTGAAAATTCCCAAACTTCAAATGTGTTTTTATTTGCACTGATTGCTAAGTCGTATATATTTATTAATAAAATTCTAATTAAATCGAAGCAAAATAAAAGGTCATATTTATTACAGGAATTTACCAAAAAAAAAACAAAAAACAACAACAAACAAAAAAACAACAAAAACACCTAGCTATTAGTGTTATTTGTGGGTTCCTCTAGTAATCAAATTTCAAAATTGGGCTTTAGTCTAGTTAGGCTTAATATTAAAACTTCTTGGTTAGTGATTTTTTAAAATGAGAATATTGGCATCCTTGCTAAAACTTTTTTTTTCATAATTCTAGATATAAAGATGGAAAAAGAATTAGAAGCTTTCTGGTGATATTCCATAACATTAGATAAGTATCAGGTATAATCTGTTGGAGCCAGAAGACTTGACTTCATTTTTTGAAAAAATTCTACTTTAACATCTTCATTGAAATTTATTCGAGAATTGTTGTCACCCTTTATCTTCATCATATGAATCGATTATTAATTGAGGTATTGCCAATACATTGCCCTAGTCAGAATATCTCCTGGTCCTAGCTAAAAAAAAAATTGGGATAGAGGAGGCTTTCAAATGTTCAACATAAGTAAAAACATTAGCTTCCTGATAGTTTGACTGTTATAAATTTGGAAATTAAAAAACTCGCCCTGTTCAATAATTTTGATTTAAATTGTCACAAGAAATGATGAGAGTATGAACTTCGTTTTTAACAAATTTATGTTATACCTTGTAACCGCAAATTAATCTCATTAAATTTATGAAAAAATCTGCTCAATAGACTATGATTTCCAATTGATTACTTTTTCTTTAATTTCAATTTTAAGCATCCAAGAACTCCAATATAGTGTAAAAAAAAAAGAGAATTTTTTTTTTCAAACTTTAAACAACCATCGTACTTCAGTGTTAAGGAGAAATTGATAAAAAGTTGTCGGCAAAGAACAGTTCCACGTGGATTTCTTGATTCATGCACAAACGAAAATATGTCAATAATACTGTTTCATTACCAGGCAAGGTTAACTTGACCAGATTTATAGAAATCTGGCTTGTGGTGCGGTTTGCGCGCAGGACTGTCGTTCGGACTTATCGATGGTCCCGGGCTCAAACCCTGCCCGCTCCCATCCCCCGTCGTCCTGCGGGAGGTTTGGCAGTGGCGTAACTAAGGGGGGGGTGGGGGGAGAATTTTTAAATCCCCCCGGGGCCCCACCTAGGGGGGGGGGGGCGCCCAAATGGGTGTCCGAAATTTATTTGTAAATACATAAATTAATATATTTGATTGACAAAGAGTGTCAACGGGTTTCTTTTTTTTTATCAACATTTATTGGTTAAATTTATCACAAAGACTAAACCTAGATCTAGGTCTATCAGTACGTTGACATTGTTGACATTTTAAAAATATTTTTGCCGCAGAGATCAATTTTTTTAAAAAAATTACTATTACATTTTACACTTTGTTGCCACGAATAAAACTGCATGATATACAGCGAATTCCAGGTATCTTGTTACCTTTACTAATAATAGATCAAAATGGCGAGTATTATATGGCTACACTAATTAACCTTGAAGCAAAATTTACAGAATCGAGTATAACAGATCTAAAAGTTATTCTTAACAATGCTAAAATTGTCCATTATTCGGGTTTGGCGTCTATAATTTCAGAATTAAACTTCACACTCGAGTTATTACCCCTTTATTCATCTTTCCTCAATCCAATGGAAACTCTCTTTCTCTTTTTATTTACATCTAATGATCTAATCCTTTTGCTTTCGCACAAAACATAAACAAAAAAATATTGACGTAGTATCATATAATATTAAAACATCCTTCCTATTGAAGTTATTATCACACCCTTCCTTTTAAAGTTCTTAATAGTGATATCTACTAGCAGGGCCGGCCCTAGCATTTGCGGGGCCCAGTCTGGGTAGGGATAAGCATAATGTCAAAATTATTTTTTTTTTGAATTAGAAAATAGGCCTACTTTCGTCTTTGCAATAAATTTTTATCAAATGAAAGCTCGCAATGCCACTTTTTATTTATTGGCACCCCAAAATGTCAATTTGGTCTATTCTTCAGGAGATTTGAATAAATTCAAAAAAAGTTCAGGACTTTATCGTATATTTTGCCTTTTCATGAGATTTCCTGGAGGCTCTGAAAAATAAGGAGTTCGCGAAAACCCTGTTATTTTATATACGTTATAATTGTTTGATTTTAACAATGTACACTTGGAATTAGCGCGGCGCCTATGAAAGCGCGGCGCCCACTGCGACCGGCACTGTCTACTAGGAACTTTAACAATTCGTCCACTTCTGGTTGTCTTGACTGGCACAACAAGTTCTCTAGACGTTGGTCTATAACTGTCTGTTTCGTTTGTTCCAACAGTTTGCAGTTCATTGTCTTCATCGGTATCATTGTACCCAGAGATGTCTTCATCGAAACTCTTATTTAAAAAGCGTTGATTTCTTCTGTATGTTTTTCCATTGTTTGTCTTTATGATGTAAGATCTAGGCAGGGGCGTAACTAGGGATTTGGGGGCCGGGGGGATTGACCTCTCTGGGGGCCCCTTGCATTTTGACATTCGACATATGACATGGAATAATGTACGCAAAAATATATAAGCCCCAAATCAAATTGGTTCAGTATATCAGTAAACTTAACAAAAAGTAATCAAGACTCTTTTAATGAATAAAAGCTTTGTTTATTAGTTAAATAATGCACAAGTGACAAATCTCAATTGATATCGCTTCACGTCGTGCATTCTGTGCATCAAAGACATCTATAACATCAACTACATCGATACTTTCTAGTATTTGTGACTTCACTGACATTAAAGCCATGATAAGCCTTTCTTGTGTCATTGTGCTCCTGAGATAGCTTTTGATGAACTTGAGCTTTGAGAATGATCTCTCACAAGACGTAATGGAAGTGGCATGAGTTAGCAGTATTCGGAGGAGGTTGCAAAGTTTGAGCACACGTAATTACCATATGAAGCCTGTTTCCTTAATATGTCTATTGGTGATTGTATTACTGGTTTGTTGATGAAAAGTGCTCGTGCATCAATGACATCATACAAACAGGAAAAGTAGCACAGTTTGTCATAAGCGGGTCTTCATCTAACAGGTATCTTGGTTCAAGAAGAAACCCAAAGGTATCCATTTTCTTTCCAGCCTTTGTAATCTGCCCTTCATCTCCATATGAAATCTGTCCAGCACTTCTGTCGCAACACGTTTGAATTGCAGTTCTATTGACAGTCCTACATTAAAACTCAACTTCCCATCAAGTCTTTTCTTTCTTCTATAGCTTTTATATAGCGTTACTTTCATGCTTATAGCATGCTCAGAGCGCTTTGGTCCAATCTAGAAGTTGGTTTTCCGTTCTGCCTTTAGGAGCTCAGTAAACGCAACTCTGCCCGAGTCGGGTGTCGAACCTCGAGTCCCCTTCTAGGTAGCCAAGACAAGCCAAGTTCAAGCGCACTTAGCCTCTCGACCACGCTTCCCACAGGGATTACAGGGAATCCATAGTATTCACTACCTTCTTTTGCTTTTTTGATGGATTGGGTTTTTGTCAGTTTCTCATCATTTTGCAGAAAGCATGAAAGGGTACTAATTTCTTTAGCAGCTTTCCATACATGCAGTCCAGACTTTTGTAGTTTCTTCCGAACTATATTAATTGGGAGCAAGAGCTTTGACCAGAATTCAAGATAAGCAAAAAATTCTTAATTTCCCACTGCATGAAGAAGATTCTGTCCTAATATTATATGGTACTACGTCATTGTTGGTTGTTTATGTTTTGTGCGCAAGCAAAAGGATTCAGAGCATACAAAAGTGGGAAAGATCCATATCTCGTTATGCTCGAGTATAGAAATACTCCGATAAGTGGACTGCCGTATTTACCATCACAACTGGTGACGAGTAGAAGACTCAGGGAATCATTCGAACTGATCCCAAACTTTTGAAACCATCGGTAGCTGAAAATGCAGAGACATTACTCAACGAACGACAGATGAAAAGCAAAGTGAAATACAATGCAAAAGCAAGACTACCTAAAGATTATTCTGTCGGAGAGTTCGTCTAGGTCAAACATGGCAGAAAGCAGTTGTCATAAAAAATATTCAGCACCCAGATCTTACACCATAAAGACAAACGAAAAAACATACAGAAGAAATCAACGCTTTTTGAATAAGAGTTTCGATGAAGACATCTCTGGGTACTATGATACCGATGGAGACAATGAACTGCAAACTGTTGGAACAAACGAAACAGACAGTTATAGACCAACGTCTAGAGAACTTGTTGTGCCAGTCAAGACAACAAGAAGTGGACGAATTGTTAAAGTTCCTAGTAGACAGGGCCGGCCTTAGGCCACTGCAGCCTATGCGGTCGCAGTGGGCCCCGCGCTTTCATAGGACACGCGCTAATTCTAAGTGTACATTATTAAATTAAACCATTATAACGTATATAAAATAACAGGGTTTTCGTGATCTCCTGATTTTCCAGGGCCTCCAGGAAATCTCATGAAAAGGCAAAATATACGATAAAGTCCTGAACTTTTTTTTAATTTATTCAAATCTCCTGAAGAATAGACGAAATTGACATTTTGGGGTGCCAATAAATAAAAAGTGGCATTTCGAGCTTTCATTTGATAAAAATGTATTGCAAAGACGAAAGTAGGCCTATTTTCTAATTCAAAAAAAATAATATTGACATTATGCTCATCCCTACCCAGACTAGGCCCCGCGCGATCAGTTTTGCATAGGGCCCCCAAATGGTAGATATCACTCTTAAGAACTATAAAAGGAAGGGTGTGATAATAACTTCAAAAGGAAGGATGTGCTAATATTATATGATATTACGTTATTGTTTGTTGTTTGTGTTTTGTGCGAAAGCAAAAGGATTAGATGGAAATAAAAATAGAGTTTCCATTGGATTGATGAAAGATGAATTGAGGGGTAATAACTCGAGTGTGAAGTTTAATTCTGAAATTATAGACGCCAAACCCGAATAATGGACTATTCTTGCATTATTAAGAATAACTTTTGGATCTGTTATACTCGATTCTGTAAATTTTGCTTCAAGGTTAATTAGTGTAGCCATAAAATACTCGCCATTTAGATCTATTATTAGTAAAGGTAACAAGATACCTGGAATTCGCTGTATATCATGCAGTTTTATTCGTGGCAACAAAGTTTAAAATGTAAAACTAACTTTAAAAAAAACTTTGATCTCTGTGGGAAAAAATATTTTTAAAATGTCAACAAAGTCAAAGTACTGATAGACCTAGATCTAGGTTTAGTCTTTGTGATAAATTTTTAATCCATAAATGTTGAAAAAAAAGACACCCGTTGACACTATTTGTCAATCAAATATATTAATTTATGTATTTACAAATAAATTTCGGACACCCATTTGGGGGCCACCCTAGGTGGGGGCCCGGGGGGATTTTAAATTTCTCCCCCCCTCCCCCCCCCCCCCCTTAGTTACGCCACTGGATCTAGGTGCTGAATTTTTTTTATGACAACTGCTTTCTGCCATGTTTGACCTAGACGAACTCTCCGACAGAATAATCTTTAGGTAGTCTTGCTTTTGCATCGTATTTCACTTAGCTTTTCATCTGTCGTTCGTTGAGTATTGTCTCTGCGTTTTCAGCTACCGATGGTTTCAATAGTTTGTGATCAGTTGGAATGATTCCCTGAGTCTTCTACTCGTCAGCAGTTGTGATGGTGAATACGGCAGTCCACTTATCGGAGTATTTCTATACTCGAGCATAACGAGATATGGATCTTTCCCACTTTTATATACTCTGAATCCTTTTGCTTTCGCACAAAACATAAACAACCAACAATGACGTAATACCATATAATATTAGCACAGAATCTTCTTCATGCAGTGGAAAATTAAGAATTTTTTGCCTATCTGGAATTCTGGTCAAAGTTCCTGTGCCCTATTAATATAGTTTGGAAGAAACTACAAAAGTCTGGACTGCATATACGGGAATCTGCTAAAGAAATTAGTACCCTTTCATGCTTTCTGTAAAATGATGAGAAACTGACAAAAACCCAATCCATCGAAAAAGCAAAAGAAGGTACTATGGATTCCATGTAATCAAAACAACCATATGAAAGAAAAGAGTTGATGGGAAGTTGAGTTCTAATGTAGGACTGTCAATACAACTGCAATTCAAACGTGTTGCGACAGAAGTGCTGGACAGATTGCATATGGAGATGAAGGGCAGATTCCAAAGGCTGGAAAGAAAATGGATACCTTTGGGTTTCTTCTTAAACCAAGACTTCTGTTAGAAGACACGCTTGTGACAAACTGTGCTACTTTTCCTGTTTGTATGATGAAATAAATGGAAAATCGCTTTTTCAATGAGGTCATTGATGCACGAGCACTTTTCATCAACAAACAGTAATACAATCACCAATAGACATATTGAGGAAACAGGCTTCATATGGGAATTACGTGTGCTCAGACTTTGCAACCTCCTCCGAATACTGCTAAATAGGCCACGTCCATTACGTCATGTGAGAGATCATTCTCAAAGCTCAAACTCATCAAAAAGTATCTCAGGAGCACAATGACGCAAGAAAGGCTTATCATGGTTTTAATGTCAGTGAAGTCACAAATACTAGAAAGTATCGATGTAGTTGATGTTATAGATGTCCTTGCTGCACAGAATGCACGACGTGAAGCGATATCAATTTAGATTTGTCACTTGTGCATTATTTAACTAATAAACAACGGTATTATTCATTAAAAGAGTCTTGATGATTACTTTTTGTTAAGTTTACTGATATACTGAACCAATTTGATTTGGGGCTTATATATTTTTGCGTACATTATCTCATGTCATATGTCGAATGTCAAAATGCAAGGGGCCCCCAAAGAGGTCAAGCCCCCCGGGCACCCAAATCCCTAGTTACGCCCCTGAGGTTTGGACTAGGAAGTAATTATCTTCAACTCTGAAGGAACATCCGAAATAAGTAAAACATTTTACAAACAAAATATTTTACAAACAAAAATATGTTGTTTGCAGCTTTCAATGTCATTGCTCATTTCACTGTGAGCCTAGTCTGAACTTTATATTTAAATGTTTAAAAAAGTATTTCCTCAAGGTGTCATCGTCTCAAATGATCCTCTAGCTGGTTTCATGGCGTCATGACTTACAACTTTGTTACATGACACGCACATAGGCAACGGAGGAAGGAATGAAGCCCAATAATCAACACTGTTCTGTCTGCATTTCTTTTGGGATTATGGTTCATATTAGTTCCATGTAAACACAAGATATTTATATATGATGTTAAAATTCAAGAATGAAAAAAAAATTAATTCATTCAAGTTTGAAATTCAAAGGATCAACTAAAGTACGAATCCTTAAATAATAGGAAATAAAATTTAGAGACTCGATCTTTTTAATTTAGATCCACTAACGTAGACGCCCTTTGAATCTCATAGACCAACAATTTATTTTTTTCAATCTCGTAGAAGCGTTAGAAGTCGCCGTAGACACCTGGGGGTCTATATAGACCACTTTGGGAATCACTGCTTTAGATAATCTTTTTTTTTTTCATCTGCGATTTATATAAAGTGCATCCGGAATCCGGATAGTAAATCTTCAAACTAGGCTTCATTATTACTCGTGGCTAGGCAGTAGTCAGTTGTTAAGAAAAACTCAACATTAGCATTTATGCCATTTTTATGTGTGTATAAAAACAAAGTTAAGAAACTAACAGTACAACAGAAACATGAGGAATATTTACCACACAGGGTTTATAAAAGACAAGTCGATTATAGAACAATATCTTCACAGAGAAATAATGCATTCCTTTGTTTATAAAGCAGGATAGCTCAACGTTAGTGTCGTGCTTAGTTAAGTTCCCCTTTCAGACCTTGCGATCTACAGGGCAGATGATGTTATGTTTCCTTTGCAGAGTGTCATGTGGCTAGCACAACGACTTTTTCTTTCCACAACTTAAGTCAGGTACCAGTTAGAGTTGGGTGGACTCAGGGGCGCCCTAAAAATCCCGAAATTCAAAATCCCAGTCTTCACCGAGATTCGAAACCAGGACCCCGGTTCGGAGGCCAAGCGTTTAACCACTCAGCCACCGCGCTCCCTGTTCAAGGGGGACACGACTATTCGTTCACTGACATTTCGTTCACCGACAAATCGTTCACGACTTTTCGTTCACGCGACTATTCGTTCACCAGACATTTCGTTCACCAGACATTTCGTTCACGCGACATATCGCTCACGGACTATTCGCTCACAGACAACTTGTTCACCGACAACTTGTTCACCGACAGTTGGTTCACGACAAATCGTTCACGCGACAAATCGTTCACTATCAATTCGTTCACAGACAAATTGTTCACAGACAAATCGTTCACTGGATATTTCCAAAAACAAAAAATTGCTAGAGATCGTTTGTTTGTTGTTAATATTTTGTTAACGAGGACAGTATGTGATAAAAAATTATACTGAAAAGAAAAAAGAGATCTTACAAGCAAGCTGAAACATTTAAATGGGTCCTCACTTTACTCTAGGTAACATTTTTACTTTCAACATGTAGGCCTTCTTTGACACTCATGTCCATCATGTAGTCTTGTTCGACCTACCCATATTTGCTTATCTTCTTAATAGCTGTCCAGATGTTTAATTAACATACCCATTTTATTGATATCTTTATAACAAAAACAAATCTTATCTTATATAATACAGACGTTTCTTCAAAAAGAAGATGATTACGTCCTACGCGTCATGCATTCTGCCAAGTCGCTGGTTTTCCTGACTAGCTCAGAGAGATAATTTAGCTTTTTAACAATGGTACTAGATTTGGTACAATATATGGTTTCACTGTTCAACTCTGAACGTCACGTACTAGATACAGATCTAAGGTTAATACTTATCAATTAAGACATCTCAGAAAAAAAAACAACTAATTACATGTACAACACTATATATATAGGAAATATTTTGGTTCCCTATCAAAAAATTATAATTTATCGCAATACAACAAAATAAAATTGTTTCAATAAAATTGTTATTGAAGTCCAAGCAATCAATCACATATAGAAATAAGTTAACTAAAATAAAAATAAAATAAAACTTCTTTTAAACTTGATGGAAAGTACTATACTATAGTGTCTAGTAGATATTTTCAATGTTAACAAATTGAACATGTGTATAGGCAATGTCCAATAAAGTTTTATTACTTCCAGAGGAGCAAGTCTGTCTAGCACTCCACTAGGTGTTAACTAGAGTATCTAGATGAATGGGTAGATTCCCGGTAGATGAAAAAAAAAGAGGGGGGTGTAAAGGTATATTAAAGGTGAAAGTAAAAATGTTACCTATAGTAAAGTGAGGGCCCGTTTACATTTTTCAGCTAGCTTGTAAGATCTCTTTTTTATTTTTTTTATTTTAAGTATAATTTTTATCACATACTGTCCTCATTAACAAAATATTAACAACAACAACAACAACGAAATTTAATAAACTCGGATTAGACCTGATCTCTAGAAATTTTTTGCATTTGGAAATAATAGCTACAAAAGTTTTAATGTAAATAAATTTAACACGCGACGAAAATATATAAAATTAACGCTATGTTACTATCCAGTGAACGATTTGTCTGTGAACAATTTGTCCGTGCCGTGAACGAATAGTCGCGTGAACGATTTGTCGCGTGAACGATTTGTCGTGAACCAACTGTCGGTGAACAAGTTGTCGGTGAACAAGTTGTCTGTGAGCGAATAGTCCGTGAGCGATATGTCGCGTGAACGAATTGTCTGGTGAACGAAATGTCTGGTGAACGAATAGTCGCGTGAACGAAAAGTCGTGAACGATTTGTCGGTGAACGAAATGTCAGTGAACGAATTGTCGTGGAACCCTGTTCAAAGTTATGCCGTTAAAAATTCCCAGACCCCGCTTTTTTATAATATTTTATAAGTAAAAATGAATTTTACATTGGAATGAATCTGTTTGGATTAATCTTGGTGTAGATTTCCCTTACATCGCACTATCAACACGACATCATTTCCCTTACATCGCACTATCAACACGACATCAATAATATGGCAATGATTGAAAAGGATTATCTCAAATTAAAGATAAAAGGAAAAAAAAGTAAATAGAATTTTTTTTGCACGTCGACCTTGACCTAGTATGACCTACTTGATCTTATCTTTCTTTACACGAGTTGTCCAAGAGAAAGGTGTCACCAGCGACCATGGCAATGAACAACTTAATTCTTAGCATATGTCTTTTTCTAGTAAGTATTTTCTTTTTTTAAGAAATGATAACACTGAAAACCAAAACAATAAACACAAATTATTTCATAAAATTATATATTGGTCTATAGATTTTAAAAACAATAGATAGCTGCATAATATAAGTTTAGGCTGTTCGCTGTTTATATTTCTCTTGTTTATGACATAAAGTTTAATAGGAGATATTGGTTTACTTTTCTGAAAAGCTCAAAGACTTTATTTTTCCAACAGATACTTGAGTGAGTCCACCTCTTAATCTTTTTTCGAATCTTATTATTCTCTTCACTAACGTGGCTCTAGATTCTTACCAAAGTCTACATTTAAACTTGTGATATAACAAGGTTACAAAGACAGTTTGTGTGGAAACAAACTCAAAATCGGCCCACTAAATGGTCCACCCAGGCAGGTAAAAAGGCAGGTTTCAATATTTTCAGTAAGAACATCAGTGTCCCAGTGGTCAAGCAGACCAAAGTATAGGTGAAAGTGAATGTGAAGTTAAATGTGAACCTGGCCCACTGGCGGATCCAGGGGGGGGGGCGGTAGGGGCGATCGCCCCCCCCCCCCACTAGGCCGGATCCCCCCCCCCGAAGGGGGGCGGCGGACGAATTTTAGTATAGAATTCACACAATTTGTATACGAATTCATTACTTATGTTAATAATATATACTAATTATTTATATTTCAACCTATTTTTAGATTATTTTGCCCCCCCTCTAGTATGTTGGCCGATTTGGTGGGGTCGGGAGGGGGCGATGGTATCAATCCCGCCCCCCCCCCATAAACTTTCGATTGGGGGGGGCGGTCCAATTTCTTTGTAGAAATCACAGCTTGCTAACAGAATCAATTAAATATCTATGTGATTAAAACTTGTTATTGATATTTTAACCGATCTTTGTATTATGTCGTTCCCTGTTTGCCAATTTATCTCTACTGCCCTTCCCATCTAAACCTTTTGAGGGGGGGGGCGGTCCTACTTTAATGGAGAAATCATAGTTTGTGAACAAAATTAGTTGAATTAATATATAGATTTATATTATGTCGCTCGCCTTCTTGTATCTTGGCCGTTTCGGTGAGGTTGGGGGAGGGGGAAATTGCATGTACTGCCCTCCCCACTCTAGCCCTCTGAGTGGGGGGGGGGGCGGTCCTATTTTTGTGGAGAATCATAGATTGTGAACAAAATAAGTTGAATATCTATATAATATAAACTACATATTGATATGTGAACTCATTGTATATTATGTCGTACCACACTCTAATCACAAATTTTAACATTAGTAAAATTTAAATGAAAAAGGGTTGTACCAGGTGGGAGGGGCGATTCATGCAATCGCCTTTCCCCCATCGGACAAACCAATACTTTTTCTTTTTATATTACAGTTAGGAAATTACAAAACAAAAACATCTGTCACTAATATAATTTATATATACTATAAATTAAATTCTTACATCGAGTCGCCACACCCCTATTCTTTAATGCCGAGTGCAATCTTTAGCAGAAATTATTAAAGGAGCGAGGATTAATCGTTTTCACTCTACCGCCCCTCCCATTTCCAGACAGAGTTTATGTAATTTCACATGAATTTATCATAACTATTTTAAGAAAGACTTTGCATTCAAAAAATTAGAATTCAAACGAAATTTTTCAGTATAAGAGTCACGATTGAGATGAGTTCTAAACCCAAATCATTTTTTTCATAGTCGCCTTTTTCTAACCTTTACTCAATCTGATATTTTTCTAGTTAAATAAATTTGGGACTATAATTCACAATTTATACTTTGATTTTATTGAATATTATTTATCGAATAATTTTTTTTCGGCGGAGATCCTCAAAGCCAAAATCTAAATATGTGGGGTATCTTATCTTTTCAAGGAACAAATCGGATTTTTTGCAATGTATTAAGGGCCTATAAATTCATATTAGAATATTATAAGTACAACATTATTCAAAAGGTCCTTTTTTAATAGTATGAATAATGAGTTTTAGGTCAGGAGAATACCTTTCTTCTGTGAAGTATGCAAGAAAACGCTTTTGGCTTCGGGGCGAACTCCACTGATGGATAATGAGCTGTAAATGTCAGGAGAATACTTTTCTGCAGTGAAAAAAGCAAGAAAACGCTTTTGTCGTCGGGGCTTCGCCCCGAACCCCACTTGAAAACCTTATAGCGATGCTCCAGTTGTTTTGTTTTTCACCAAAGGGTTAGAAATGCTGCTTTTTTAAAATTCTCATATATATATATATTATATATATATATATATATATATATATATATATATATATATATATATATATATATATATATATATATATATATATATATATATATATATATATATGCACGTTTATGCATAGGGTTAGGGTTTACTAGGCATTAGGGTTAGGGTTTGGAAAAAAATCGCCCCCCCCCCACTCAAAAGTTCTGGATCCGCCAGTGACCTGGCCTAACTGATGTCTTATAATGAATATCTAATTGATCTAATTGTTTTGTAAAGGGTCAATATCTTATTCCTCAAGAAAAAAACATTTCTGTAAAAATTTTTTTTTTTAAATCCTTTAGTTCAGTGTTCTACAGTATAGAAGCGGCTCTTCAGGTCACGCGATAATATGAAAAACTTCTTATTAATTGTTGTTTTAAATTATGTCCAACTTATATGCATACTAAATAGATTTTTTCTTCTTAAAAAAATAGTAAACATATATTTTTTTTTGTAAATATAGTACTTAGTATAACAGAACTTACATAACTTAGCAATACAAATGTAAAAAAATATTTTTTGACAAAAAATCTAAAACCATTTGCATGAATGCGTTGAAAATATGGGAAATAGTCATTTCCCTACTAAAGAGCCTCAAGTGTTTGTTTGTTACTATGAATATTGAATAGTTGTAAAAGTGGTGTATTTTTATGAAAAACGTCTTGCATAACTGATTTAAAAAATTAGATTTTTCGCTTTCAGAAAAGAAAAAAAGTAGCCGTTGCATCAGAACTTTGAATGGTCTAAAATATTATGATGTCGGATTTTCACTATCGTTTGTAGTTTACGATATCTAAACGGGATGGACGGACGGACGGACAGACATTCCACACAAAACTAATAGCGTCTTTTCCCTTTTCGGGGGCCGCTAAAAAGGGTGTCTGATTGTATGCATGGCTCACAGAACACTGCTGCAATCTCGTTTGATTAGACTTGATTGTTGATTCTGCGATTTACACGTTTGAAGAGTTTAACAGCATTGTTCTCTCCAGTTAAATGTCGATTTACCCCTCCGAGTTCCTTGCATAATGGTATATATTTTTTTCTTTCAAAGGTTTTATAAACTCACTCTATCTTGTGCAAATTTTGAACACGTTATTTCTCCCATTCTCGGATCAGTTGTACCTAACAAAATTAACAAACTGCTGGTAGGCTTGATATATTTTAAAATGTGAAATAACTGGAATAACTTCTTTGTGAACAATACTTGCTATAAGTTTTATAACAATATAGAAAAATTTTCATTTGAGATGAAATCAATAAATGTAGTAGATTTTAATCATAATATAAAAATGATATTTTGAACAAAATCTAACTCACTACAAAGCACGTCTTTTCACCCATCATGGAGTCGTCTGTCCTACCTGCTGACGACAATGCCGCTTATCTTGCATTATTCACACTACATAGCCTCCAACCAGTCGCTATGTTCTTCCCACCGTCACCATAGAAACACACACACACACATTCCATAACAATGAATCAATTTAAAAATTATACAATTAACTAATAAATTAGTGGTAATTAATACATTTTCATTTGATATAGAAAAGGGAAATACATCTTACACGATTGAGATATATGATAGTAAATAAGCAGTTCTTTCTCTTATTTTCCCTTTGTTTATTTGTTATAGTTTGCTTTTATTTTAAAATCTTTTTTTAAGTCTATGAACTTAAAAAACAACAACAACCCTGGACGTATTGATAAATAAGGTGAAAGCGATGTCTTAATACAGGGAGCTACGACGGACTACTTTTTTTTTCGTTCGCCTCCTTGTAGTTTAACAATGGCAAAGTCTTGCAGTATGGTTTAGGTTAACTTGTTGTAATGTTTGGTCACTGCAACATGGAGGGCAACTAATTCTTCACCCTTGAACGGATTCATTTTTTAAGGGGGGCAGGAATGGGGGATTTTTACGTTTAATTTGACATAATACTCTCCTCTTTGTTTCGTCTTCGATGTTTTAGATCCTGTTTACATTCTTTAAGAAATAAAATAAGGTCACATAGACAAAGAAGAGAAAACAATATGGAGAAATATTATAAGAGACCCTTAAGAAAAACGTAAGAATATAAAACGGAAGATTAAGAGAGAAATTGAAATAAAAAGAAATCTAAAGAATGTCAAGGAAAAGTAGTTTCTGCCTTAAACGAAAGAGCTTATATATTTGATTTTACAGCACAAAAAGTGAGGCTGTTGTTGTTTTTTTTTTTTAAATATTAATTACAACTCTTCTGTACACCGGATGGATCTAAGAAGCTAGATATCTACAGTTATCCGCTCTTGGTGAAAATCTCCCATATGCATTAATCATGTTATTATTTCATTCACGTTACCTGTTTGTCCAGCGTGTATATTAAATAGTGCCAACTCATGTATCCATATCTCCAGTGTACAGGTCAACTCCTAAGTACAGCTGCACAAAACTGTCACCAGTCCACAGAGTGTGCCCGAGATCACTGCTGCCTCCTGGACAAGTCCCTCAACGTGGGAGTGTGTACGCCCATGGGAGGGATAGCCCAAAGATGCTACGTCCACCAGCCTTATGCCTACGAGCGTCCGAAGGAAATGGTCACCGACTACGACCTCTGTCCTTGCAGCACGGGAAACATCTGTGGCGGCATTGACAGCTACGATCCTGTGTATGGTCAGAGAGGAATCTGTACGTTTGGGAAGTGAGAAACACTAGTTCAATGTCTGGCGAACTCGTGTACTTTGTACTGTTAATAAGTTGTTGCCTTCATAATAAAGTTATTGTTTTCCCACCAAACTCGTGTATTTTGTACTGTAAATAAGATGTTGCCTTCATAATAAAGCTATTGTTTTCCCACCAAACTCGTGTATTTTGTACTGTAAATAAGATGTTGCCTTCATAATAAAGCTATTGTTTTCCCACCAAACTCGTGTATTTTGTACTGTAAATAAGTTGTTGCCTTCATAATAAAGTTATTGTTTTCCACCTCGACGCTAGTGGTAGTTGTTAGCTTGTTATTGACCGTGAGCCTAAATCTTATTTAACATAAATGTGTGGCGGAGAGGCTTGAATCACTTGTGCTTGCTGGCTACCTATCCACGGGGATCGAGTTCGACACCTAGCAGAGGCTGAGTTTAAAACGAATAGATCTAGATCTTCAAGTAGTTCTCTATTCTAATATACAAAATTAAAAGTCCTAAAAACTGTCATAATGAATATAAGGTCTATTAAAAGTGTGTGTTTGCGTGTTTTTTTTTTATGGGGGGGGGGGAGCTTATGAAGATGGGTTATTCTAAATAAGTTGCCTCTCTAGATCTAGATTTATGACTGACAAAAAAATAATAATTGTAGAGTGTGGACTACAATAAATTAAGAATAGTGAAGTTTCTTCTTTCAAACTGTTCCCCGGAAAGGGGCGTTTCGTTTGAAATAACACACACACACACTCCATAACACAACAGATGGAGGATTTGTCCCCTAAAGAATTGTTTAAGGATCGATAGGGTGGCTTTCAAATATGGTCTTCCTGGCTAGCTCAGGCAGCCCATTCCATGCACTAATAGCACTAGGGAAAAAGGAGCTTTTGTACAAGTTTGTCCTAGCATATGGAACCAGGAAAGTGCCTTTATCTTTGTGTCTTTTTGAGTATTTTATTAAACTTTGTTTGTGTATTTGAAGATTATGGTTCAGTGTTTTATGTATAATTGTTATTTTACTTTTAAGTCTTCAATCCCGAAGGCTTTCTAAATTTACTGATTTTATTAAAGGTGTTACTCTAGTCAAATGGGAATATTCGTTTGTTATGAAGCTCACTGCTTTTGGTTGGACAAATTAAACCTCTGATGTAGCTGTCTCATCTTGGTTCTTAGTTCCACAAGCATATATTTACATACTGGGCTATAAGACATTGTATTCTATAGCGGAAAACCAATAAATAGCTAGCGCGTTGGTGTATTCGAGGTAAAGAAGAAAAGAACGGATCAGAGTGACAATAAGGTATCTTTTATTTTTTGCTAGATTTCTCTGACATTTTTTTGCTTACATTTTAGCGTTGCAAAATCTAAGCTCATCAACTGAAGTCTATTTTTTAAATAGCATTGACTCTTTCTTTCCAAATTAACGATATCATCATTGATTTGACCCAATTAAATTAAATTAATTTTTGATTTTATAAACAATATTTTGTGTTATATAAAAAGAGCATGCATTCTCCTATAATTCTATACCAAAAGTCACGTTTTCTGATTACAAACAAAAATGTTAGTGAAGTTAATTCATAACAGGGTAGACTGTGCAAATGTGAAAAATGAACTTTTCTGTCAGAACGTGGAAAAATGATTACGAAGGTAAAGAGTTAAGGCTCAATGAAGCGTCCTTGACAGTGTTGAGATTATCGTGAAAATCTCCAACAGACAGTGGCGTAGCTAGGTATTTGAGGTGGGGACTGGGAGGCCTCGACCTCTTTAAGGGGCCTGCATTTTGACATTACATTCGAAATTATGACATGTGGTAATGGTATTTAATGTAAAAGCACATTTCTGACACTCATTTGGGGCATCCCTCAAGTGGGGGCCCGGGGGGTATTTTTAAATTTGGACCCCCCCTCCCTAGCTACGCCACTGGCGACAAGAAGCATAAGACGAAATGAGTACAGCGGAAGATGACTATTCTTGTTGTGGTATGGCGTCACATAATGTATATGTTTGATGAGATCAACAAGTTTCAATGAAAATGACATGTTAATATTTCAGAATAACAGAATAATCCTAGTGCCTCAAATAAATATAAATCAATTTTCTTAAGTATCAGTGTATAGAAGTAATACTACTGTAGCTTGAAATTGAAGAATGAATAATTATATTAAATGTTAACTTTGTTACTCTTTGTAAAATGTTTGAATTGGTCTTGATGGAAATCGCGGAATCCAGCCCCAGTAATAATTTGGTAACTCTTTGAACATTACAAGATTCAGGGGTAGTAACTCTTGACTCCTCAATCAATTATTGAATTGCTCCTCTTTGACATAGAGATACTATTTAATGCTTGAATTTTTCTTCTACTGTTGTTCTTACGTTATTTTGAAATGCATTGTAGATCTATGTAAATTACCGAACATAAATTACAAATAAAGCTATTAATCTTTGAAAAAATGATGGTAAAAATAACAGGGCTGATAAGAATACTTTTATATTATATTTCTTTTTTTTTTTTTAAATATTTACATACAAGTATTTAAACGCTTTTATTCTTTTGTATCTTAACTTTCTTTTCATTTGTCTAAATTTTTTCATTTGTTTTTATTTACCTTGATAACAAAATCATGTAAGGTACAGAGGGAAGTGTGTCAAAAGAAAGGGTCTTTTATAGAAAAGTGGACCGGTTTCTCATAGTGATCTGTGAAAGATAGCTTTGACCAGGAGGAGTAGAGGCACTTTATTACATATATTTCTAGGATTGTGCCGAAGCAGCGGTCAACAATGATGATCTTTTCATTCATATTTCATTCATGTTAAAACAGGTATGAGGATGATTTGATTGGCCTATTATACAAGCTTTATGTTTGTAGTCATGAATTTTGCAATTTTGTTCTCTCATGGTAAGTGGCATCTACGAGTGCGTGAACTATGTGTCGATTACTCTTCCGTTGTAGAATGCCTAGATTAGAGGTGGTCAAACTTTTATTACACTAAGACCCCTTGAAATAGTCAAAACTTACCCAACGGACTCCTAAGTGAAAATTCTACATAATTGCATAATATATAAGTTGCAAATGTAAATAAAAAAGATATTGTGTTGGAAGAGTGTTTAAAATAAAATAAAAGAACATTTCCAGTCGGTTTCTTCTATTTGCGATGAGGTTCGTTACGACAAAGAATCCAGGTTCTACCAAATGAGGATTGTCTTCGAGATGAGGAAACAAGAACACGGGAAGCAGCCAACAACTTCTGTGCAATGACCCGTAATGCAGGATATAAAATTGGAATCTGTTTTTTTGTAACTAGAAATTTTTGGTCTCCTTGTTCAGACATTGGTTTCAGTTCCTTGTTTGTGGATAGTTCAATAAGCTGCTCCTGTATTAGTATGGGAACTGTGTTTGTTCATGCACTAGAGTTCAGCACCCAGTCTGGAATATCTAGTTGAAGAATGTCTTGAAATCTTTGGTTTATTCGTAGAATAGTAGGCCTACGTAATAGACATTTTAAACATTTTTGATTATTATTAAAGTTATTCGATTTGAAAAACTGGCTTTGGCCCAAGAAGTTTTATAAAATTATATTTAATTTTCATCTTTCTGCGGACCCGTGAGGGTTCACGGACCACAGTTTTTGAGAACTACTGGCCTAGATCACAACGCTGTCGAAAAATGTTTAACGAAACCAATATTCACAAATTAAAAATAGACAAACACAAAATAAAGAGGCAAAACATAAGGCTTACAAGTCATAATTGTCTGAATACATGGCCAAAACTTTATTCAGAATATAGGTCACTCTCTTGTTTCCGAGTCTTGAAAAGTTGAAACAAACGTAGAACTCTTCTTGGTGTAGAATCACATTTTTGGAATGGAGAAACCATTATCACAATAGCAAGAAGAAAATAGTTAAAAAAATGGATAAACGAAAGCAAGAAAAACATAAAAAATACTTTTAAAAAAAACCAAGCTTATATGAAATGTAATTGTCATGTCATCTATTGACCTAGACATCATAAATCTGTGCACTTAGAAATATTTTTATCAATTGTTTGTTGAGTTTTTAGCATTCTCAATGCGCTATCCTATCACGTGTCTGGGCCAGCTGGGAATGGGTGACGGAAGAAGGGGGGTATCTTGCTGAATGTTCAAATGATCGTTTTTTAAACGCATACAAAATGTTCATTCATGGCTCAAGTCCTCAAAGGGACTAATTCTACTTATACCTCCACACCAGTCAAGTACGATTTCTTTCCTTTGTTCAAGATACCAAACACAATAATTAATTACCAATAGTTAATGAACTTATTGGTTAATTTTTTAAATTGATTCTTCTGTTATCAGGTAAAAGAAATAATTGTGCAAAATT
Source organism: Biomphalaria glabrata (assembly GCF_947242115.1). Lineage (NCBI taxonomy): Eukaryota > Metazoa > Mollusca > Gastropoda > Planorbidae > Biomphalaria > Biomphalaria glabrata. The sequence continues at coordinate 11,268,775 of NC_074723.1, forward strand.
TCTGCTTAATCCGAGCTTGGATGTGGGAGAAATAACGTTGACAAACTTTTTTTACCATACAGACAGACAGACAGAGTGAGTTGATATAAGATTTGTAAGAAATAAGCAACATTAGGAAAAAGTTAACGTTTTTGTATGTCTTCTCTTTGTATATATTTAGTATTATAAACTTTTAATGTCCAGTGTTTTGTCAATGAACAGATTTTACAGCACCTTCATTGTAGTATGTATGCTCTTATATTCCATCTTCTATTATACTAATTTATTATATTTTTTTTCTTAACACTATGACGTATACGCTTAGCTAAGAGAGTCGACTATTAAAAGTTAAAGTATGCACTACTAAAGAAATAAATAAAAGATTTAAAGCAAATATTGTTCCTGAACAACGAGTCATAGGGCAACATATCACGTGATATAGATAGGTGCTTTTCCAACTGTGGCACGCATACCTCTCTGTCAAGTGATACTCATGTGGTTCCTTACATTTTAAGAATCAATGTCTCATCTTTTCGTTTTTATATTTGTACAAAGCTTAAATCAACCAAATCTGTCTGGTACACGCTAGTTCTCCCATACAGAATCTTAAATGAAGTCCAAAGTTTGGACCATTATTTCTTGTACTTGACAAAATTCATAATTGCTAATTAGTTGTTTTTTTTTTGTTTGGTATCGAACAGGGAAACAAATGTACTTAACAGAGGAGGTGGTATAAGTTAACTTACTCCCCTTTTATACCTTTTGTAGAGAATTAGGTCACCCTTTAAAATTTGAAACTAACAATAGATAGCTATTAACCTATTTTCATAATCAAGTGTTAACAAGTTTACCAGAATCTGAAAGCGGCGATGTAAACCACAGAGTGACTGGTGAGACCGACACATTATGGAAAGAATAACCAACGAAGAAATCTGTTACTGTACATAATGAACGATTCATTGACTGTAGTACTTCAGTTCACTTGTCCTCACTGGGAGGCATTTGTTTAAAAACAGTTTGAGAAGCACAGACTCACTCATTATAAATGTAACTAGCTTAGTTCTAACAAAAAAAAATATTTTTTTTTCAAACATAATAAAAATTCATTATTGGAAAGAAATAAACAGCAACGATCACAAAATCTAAAAAGAGTCTATTCTGTTAACTTTTGTTACAGACTCTTGAGACTCAATATCATCCCTAGTCTATTTAAAATGTTTGTGTTAGTCCACAATTTGTCTTCATTCTGTAAAACATTCTAGTTTTAATAGAAGAATGCCATGTTATTTCAACATAACTTAAAGGATTTATTTATATACAATGATAAACAAGTTTCTCTGGGAATGATTTATTTGATCTCTCAATTTCAACAATTAATAAAGTTGGCGGGTTTCATATAAACATATAATAATCATGGTAATTCACAAAAGCTAAATATAAATACAAAATATGTATTCATTGTCTTTTTAAAATTGAAAGTCTTGGTGTACAAGTAATTAAAGTACTCAATTTTTTAAAATTGTAGCGTTTAGAGATTCAGAAGATATTTAACTAACTGTTTAGCTTCCTCGTCGCTACTTTCATCCATATCTGTTAAACCTTTCTCTGCCTCGTCGTCGTGGTAACCAAGTCCTTCGTTAGCGTTGTTGATATGTTGTTCAGGCCACGGAGAATCTATCAAAACTTTGAAAGGTTTGGAGAAACTACGGCTATTTTCTGGCACCAAATCTAAATCCTGACTATAGGTTGGTTCTAACATATTTTCATCAATCATAACTGGTTCCCAGTCTCGTTTACCAAATGCATTAAAGGCGCTATTCTTGTCAATGCGATCAAAGGAGGATTTTCCTAAATTAAAAGGATAATTCCTCTTTCCAAATCTTGAAAATGCGCTACCTCTGTCTATTCTATCAAATCGTCGCTTTCCAAAATGGCTAAAGCCGCTACTTATTCTGTCGAATCGTCGTTTTCCAAAACTGCTGAATCTGGAGCCGTCAGCTATTGAGTCGAATTTCCTTTTGCCAAACTTTCCAAAACCCGATATAGAGGATATTCTATCGAATCTCCTCTTTCCGAAGGGATTGAATTGCGAATTCTTAGAAATTCTATCAAAACGACGTTTCCCAAAACGGTTGAATGCGCTTGAGTCACTGATAGAATCAAATCTCCTTTTATTCAAGAACTCGTCAAGTTTGTCGGATGAAATCTCATTCGAGTTGTCATCGCCCTCATTGTCCAATCTATTGAAGGTGCCAGAGAAACGTTTAGAAATGGGACCAGATAGATCAGCATTGTTGGCAACCATGCTGAGCGTAAGCTCCCCTTCAGCTGTTCGTTTTTCGGCTTCCCTTTTCACTATAGCAGCTTCTTTTCTTTCTGTTTTTGAGTTGGACTCAAGAGCTCGTTTTTTCCTCAAGGAGGAATTGCCTTTATTGGATGCTTCTTTCATTTTAGCATTGCCTGCATCTTCTAAATGATTCACAGAGGTCACTTCAAAATTTTCAGCCCCTTCTTCATCTTCTCGTTTCCCAAAACTAGTAAAGCTAGAGGTGCCTATTCTGTCAAAAGGTCTTTTACCAAAACTGGTGAATGCAGAACTACCTATCCTGTCAAAAGGTCTTTTACCAAAAGTGGTGAATGCAGAATTACCTATCCTGTCAAAGGGTCTTTTACCGAAACTGGTAATTGCTGAGGTACCTATCCTGTCAAAAGGTCTTTTACCGAAACTTGTAAATGCAGAACTACCTATTCTGTCAAAAGGTCTTTTACCAAAAGTGGTGAATGCGGAATTACCTATCCTGTCAAAGGGTCTTTTACCAAAACTGGTAAATGCAGAGGTACCAATTCTGTCAAAAGGTCTCTTACCAAAAGTGGTAAATGCAGAGTTACCTATCCTGTCAAAGGGTCTTTTACCAAAACTGGTAAATGCAGAATTACCTATCCTGTCAAAAGGTCTTTTACCAAAACTGGTAAATGCTGAATTACCTATCCTGTCAAAAGGTCTTTTACCGAAACTGGCAAATGCAGAATTACCTATCCTGTCAAACGGTCTTTTACCGAAACTGGCAAATGCAGAATTACCTATCCTGTCAAACGGTCTTTTACCAAAACTGGTAAATGCAGAGGTACCTATTCTATCAAAAGGTCTTTTGCCAAAACTTGTAAAGCTAGATGTACCTATTCTATCAAAAGGTCTTTTGCCAAAACTTGTAAAGCTAGATGTACCTATTCTATCGAAAGGTCTTTTATCAACGTTTTCCTGAGACGATTCCTTAGAGTCTAAATAGTCATCTACCGGGTTGTCATTGGTTGGAACTTCGCCATTTTTAGTAGAATCCTCCGGAATCCACAGTGTTAAAGGAATGGTCCACATTTCACCTGGCTGTGTGTTTGATACGCCACTTTCTTCTTCAGTGATGGCATTGGGATCCACTATCCCGTACGCGTTGAATCCGCTTCTCCCAGGTATGGAGTCTAGCTGCGATTCGTCCCCGATGTCAGACGCATCGCCAAGAGCTGGTTCAATCTCGCTATGAGCATCGGCATTTTGGAAATAGCTTTTTCCTGAAGCTGATCCCGACGCACCAGGAGAGTCTGCTTTTGTTGCTTGCTGCTCAATGTTTGTTATGGAGATTTCTTTGGCAGACGCTGTTGGGGTGTCAGAGAGTGACTTTGCTGTCTGAAATGAAATGAAACAAGAGATTATTACTACTGGCAGTTAATAGATAGAACGGTATCAGTTTATAGAACAGCGCGTACACATATAAACAATTCATTATAATCAACAGCTGATGATAATTTCGTTTCTTTAATTCGCAAATGACATTGTATGTTAATCTGTCTGACTATTGTATTTTCTTGTGAGTCACGTGATGCTATTAGGACGCTTTTGTCGTCATTTCCGTTTCGTCTTTCCAAGAACGGTAAGTCTCTGAAAAAGCTCATCGGGGCGGAGTGTCTCCCCGTAATCCCATTGACCGGCCGCCCAGAATGATTTCTCTCAGCAGATAGGCGTGGACCTGGATCTCTTCATCTTCTCTTTTAAAGTAACGTCTTTAACTTATAAGATAAGATAAGATAGCCCAAGACAAAGAATATAATAATGTGGGCAATACTATATGGTCCACAAAACGAAATCACAACATGGGCAATAGAATGAAATCCTAGACTAGAACAATGAGGCCAATAGAAAGATATCAGGTGCTAAAACAATAGGGGCAACAAGATGGAATCACGGACCACAACAATGTAGGCTATAGAATAAAATCACAGACCATAACAATGTAGGCAATAGAATAAAATCCCGGGCTAAAACAATAATGGTAATAGAAATGAAACCAATATCAAAATATGCATTTGAATGAAATTACAGCCGAGAAAATAGAGAAACAGAGAAAAAAAAATAGACTCCATCTGGACAAAAGAATGAAATCACTTTTCTCGACATTCCCAACGATTATCATCAATACAATTATGTATCATGTGTCTATGTAGCTCTAAAACATTAAATGACATTGTACTGATGTCAATATCTTATTATGGACAAAATCCCAAATTTTAAATCATTAAGTTATTTTGGGGTTAAAGTCTTGGTGTACAGTGACATATTAGAACGTAGTTGAAAAAAGAAACAAGACCTACATTCCTCATGATAAAAAAGAAACCCCAGCTAGATTCCCATGTTGCCAGACAGACATCAGAAAATGCTTGACAAAGCAATACGTGTGTGTGCACTAAACAACCAGACACAATGTTCCAGGATACTTGTACCAAGCTCCAGTGGTCACATCAACATCGGAGCGTTGATCTTATCGATCTGCGGTTTTATTCTACGAGATCTGCTTCCAATGACGAAAAGATCATGTGGGACCCAAGGTTACTAAATCACTGGTGCGAAAGGCAGTTCTCTCAGCTCCCCTGTTTTACACTGCACAGCACTCACTTTATCCCCTTGTCTACTGTGGAGGGCGTCTCTTGTGTGCAGAAATAATCTACACCTGTATTAGTCACGACCACAAGTTTTCATTCAGGAGTTTCTCACACATTTGAGCAAAACCAATATAATACAGAACAAGTACATAACAGTAACGACAACTGTGAGATTTACTATAGACACACGATTATTTTGATTATCGTTCTTTGCACGCTACTGACCCAAGCAAAACAAAACAAAACAAAACAAACAAAAAACTTCACTCCCGACATCCTTTTCCTTTCATTCCTATTTTACTTGTATCATTATTGAATAAAGAAGACAATATGCTTTGATTAGCTACTGTATCAGCAACAGTAAATAGATTCACTTTTAGAATGCCATATTGTAACACACACCCTTTTAAAGGGCTCCTATGTCCTAATCGAAAACGCAAAATCTACAAAAAAAAAAAAAAAAAAAAAAATACGTGCATATCTAGTTTGAAAAATACTCTTTCATATCATGGCAAAATATTTTGAACCATTCCTTCTATCAGTTTACAAACTCTTAGGGCGTGGACATGTAAGGTTATTTCGAAAACGGATCAAACGATTTTCCTAATTGGCCAAACAATGGATCTGATGATGACCGCATTTTCATTTTTTTCAATAGGTTTACGCTACTGTTTTGTGCATTTTCTAGCACTGTATACTAATCTAAGTTTTCTTTGCCTATAGCACAAACTAATTATTATTAAGTTGGCAACAGCGATCTTTTAATTAATTTCACCCAATCGTATGCTTTTTATATCATACTGTTACGATCTTCTCTACCAGGCCTTCTGCAAACACTACTTAACACAACAGCTAATCTAACACAAGAACTTGACAACAAGAGCTTCAAGTAACAAAGTGGCGGTTTAATTACAAATACATCGACAGCCAATTTAACACAATTGGCTACATCAAATTCAAATGCTTTCTTGTACTTAACAGAACTGCCTAACTAAACATTACTAGTCTCTCTAGCTCGTACAGCTACATTTTCGAAAACTCAAAGGTACCAGACAGTCCTTATTGCTTTGCTGTCCTGGACTCAACTGTCCTTTCTTACACACTCTCTAGTCCGTTAAAACTCTGGATCACATGACCACAACATGGGTCATTTTGCGTGAACTAGCAGTACTGCCCCTTGTCTATCGACAGCCGTTGACCCGTCGACCTGTGTGATTGGCCTGAGTCGTGTGTATCAGTAGGCCGCACACACATTAACCCTTTCAGTCCGCCACTGGAGTTACTACAATACTTTAAAACTTCCATTAGGTGTATAGCGCACCAAAAGTTTCTCCATATCGAGTTCTCTTCTTTGTCTACGTTAGTGTTTTTGTTGCCTAAAGTAAATGAATCAAGAAGTCTTAATACACCATGAATTAGTCTGAGTCTGAATATGACGTACAATAAAGAATTAAATAGCCAGAAAGATACAACAATGAAAAGTTACTTTTTTTTTTTTTAAAGCTGGGATTGACACATATAGACCTAAGAACATTCTTTCCGTTAAAAAAAAAACAACAACAAACAATTAAAAAACAACCAAACAAACAAAAAACCCAGCATAATTTAAATGTAAAATTAAAAAAAAAAACGAAACAAAAGAAGAACGTATAGACAAACACGATGACATGTGTACAAACACAAACATCAATTTTTTTCTTTTAAGTTTGTGTAAATTAAGATTCTGTAAATTAGAAATTAAAAAAAAAATTCCAATTTCTAAAACAAAATTGATCTTACTTCTGTTAAGCTGGTATCTAAATAGCTACAAAGCAGCACTGCCAGGAGAATGTAATGTCTCATTCTGAATCTGATTCTACAGGTCGGAACTTGTTAGTTTGTCTGTGGACAAATAATGAAGAGACATTAGAACATAATGACACACCCCAAAAAATATAATAAAACAGGGCATCTGTTTCTGTGGCCTACGGTTAACGAGAATGTCATGTGGCTGTCCCTTGTCAGAGCTGGGTGGACTCAGAGGCGCCCAAAGATCCTAAATAAAAAATCCCAGTCTTCAGGATTCGAACCCGGGGCTCTGGGTTCGGTATTCAAGATTTGTACCGCTCAGCCACCGCGCCTCCATTATACAGATCTTATAATTTTTATTTTTCATTTAGAAAAATTTTAATCACATTGCTACATATCAAAATAAAAAGGTTTATTTGGAGAAAAATCATATGCTTTTTAAAAAACAAGCAAACTGGTTTACACTCAATAGAATTTGGAAAAAAAATCTGAGTACAAACAATTGAGATATCAATCATTCAAAAAGTAAATATAAAAAAAATTAGCACGGATTTTCAAATATTTCTCTGTCTATGTATCAATGACTCGAGTGTTGGAGATATCCATCTATGGCTGGCTCTTTGTTATTCTATCCGGTAAACAGACTATAGTAAGTGTTGATCACCTATGTTTTTGAAAAGGTTGACGACCTACTTTTTTTGGCCATTTTTTAGCACTGTAATCTAAGTTCTCTTTGCTTATAGCACAAACTAATTATTATCAAGTTGGCAACAGTGATCTTTCAATTATGGCGTCCTTGAAATTATTTAGTATTTCTATTTCAAAATTTCACCCAATCGCATGCTTTTTATATTCATACATTCAACAGGTTTATAGCATCACCAAACGTTTCTCCATATCGAGTTCTCTTCATTGTCTACGTTGGTGTTCTTGTTGTTTGAAGTAAATAAATAGGATCTTAAAAAATTGAAATATAAACAAAGAGCAGATTACTCTGTTTACAATTGATCACGCCAATCCACAATAATGGCACATGAAATATATAAAAATACAAGACTCTTGAAATAAGTCTAATAATGCAAGTGCAAAACGACAACAACAACAACAACAACACCCATTTAAATATATAGATCTGTAAGACATTCATGCCAAGGTAAAGTACTTGTTAAAAAGACCCCTAAAAAGTTATTAAGTATCTAAAGTCCTTTTCCTCATGATGAGAGCAACACACGCCTCTTCCTCAGCCAGTATCACGACTAACTACTCATTTGTTTAATCATCTCTCGACTGACTCAAAATGACAACTTGGCAGCAATGTCTCCAGTGATCTCTAGCAAACCCATTATCGTAAATATTACTTAGATACCAACTACATGCCAACTACACCAGAGCACCTTCCTATGACATCAGGAACCATTAAATACCCCCGCCCCCCACCTCTTCAATATGGAAATAAAAAAAGTGTAGATATATAATTGTTACGTACGTGAAACATTCTCTTGGATTTATTTATAGTATTTTTGTTTTTTGTCAGTCGTCACACAGACAGACAGCCAATGAATGCGTGGCTTATTAGCCAACACGTTCAATCAGATTCCAATTAAAACATAATCATAATGCTTTCTATCCGCTGCGTGAGGGTTTAATTACATAATTAGGATGAAGTGACGCCACTTTAGGGAGGTTCGTTCTAGAATGCACTTTCCTAATGGGATGTCTCGCTAGTTGTGTCAGAGCATGCACGAGTGAGTGGTTCCCGGAGCGTTCGGTGAGTGAAATTGATCCTAGAAAAATGGTAGGAGAGATCAAAGGCGAGCCAGTTTTCATTTCATGCGAATGTGTCATGGCATGTGTGTCGTCTCTGACGTTGTGTGTCGCCTCAGAAGTTGTGTGTCGCCTCTGACGTTGTGTGTCGCCTTTGACTTTGTGTGTCGCCTCTGACGTCGTGTCGCCTCTGACGTGTGTCGCCTCTGACGTTGTGTGTCACCTCTGACGTTGTGTGTCGCCTCTGACATTGTGCGTGGTTTAACACTGCAAGGGCTATTGTGAGGCTGTTTACTGAGCATGAAAATGTTTGAGACTTTTTACATTGACTAGGCACTTATAAGACTGTTAACTTTGTATGCAACCTTGTGAGGCTTATACATCGCTTGAGAACTTTTGAGGCTTATGCATCGCTTGAGAACTTGTGAGGTTTATACAACGCTTGAGAACTTGTGAGGCTTATGCATCGCTTGAGAACTTGTGAGGTTTATACAACGCTTGAAAACTTGTGAGGCTTATACATCGCTCGAGAACTTGTGAGGCTTAATACATCACTTGATAACTTGTGAGGCTTTTACGTCTCATGTGAATTTCTGAAGTTGTTCTACGAACCCTAACCCTATGCTTAAATAATGACGAAAAAAGACGAATTCTTGTGTTAGTTTTTTTGACCCAATACTTAAATAAAATTATCTGTTTACAAACGGGTTCTCTAAATTACGGACAGCGGGAAATATCCGGACCGTGACGAGGTGCTAACCTGCCATTCGAAACGTTTTCCCTAAGGGCATAACAAAATCGAAGAGGATGGGGGTTCCACTGCACCTGACATGATGTATATGATACCCAAGACGGACAAACTCGGTTTTGATATGTACATACATCTAAGACAATATATTCTTGAGTAAAGTCTATTCACATTAAAAATATACATCTGTTCTATACATCTACATGCATCTTCCTTATGGGTTCTACTGTCTCCTGCCATTGAACTTCATAGATGGTACACACTAGCATCCACCATTTCACGTCAATAGGCTCAACGAGCTAACACAAACACACACATACACCAGCTTGGTTGATGATCGGTAACTGTTTGCTGAAAGCAGAACTGGAACTTACAAGACAGACCTCAGCAAACAGGTACGTCTGGGGGAGAGAGAGGCAGACTATAAGGGTGGAGTAGGGTACGTGTGGGCGGCTAGAAAGTGAGCTTCGACCCCGTCACCTTGAGTGTAGCAGTGACGACTCGACTCACGGATCGATACGGTAAAAAACATCACCGTGATGTGCACTTATCTATTAAATCTACAATGTCACAGTCGACATGATACGTTTTAGGGAAAGTTATGTACATTAGGATTGTCAAACACCTTAAGGTTGAAGGTCAAGAAGTAAAAAAAAAAAAGAAGATAAATATAGGTCAACTAGAATATTAAATATGATTGTAAACATTTCACACAGGCAAGAAAGAGAGTGTTGAGAGTTGTGTACAAACCCGGAGTATCTTGTTTACATTGAGGTGAAGACAATATTAGGACAGTCATTGGTACTGGAGGCCAAGAAATATAGAGCAAAGCGCAAGGAAAGGGCGAGGGGTCTTTGTATTGATCACACAACCAGTGCTCACACAGGTGTACTTTGAGGTCACTAGTCATACTCATAGGGTCTCTATTTCCAGAATTGAAACTTAACATGTCAAACATAAACTATGCAATGTATACATATAGGCATTGTCTTCGTGTCTTAGGATTGAAGATACACGCCGTTGGTCAATTACTCTACATTTAGATGTAGATGGTGAAAGACCGCATCACGAACCAAGAGATTAGGGACAGGGTTACTGCAGCCATCGGACCCCATGATGACCTGCTAACTATCGTAAAAAAACGCAAGCTAAAAATCTATGGCTATTACAAGGTCTTCGGGGCTCGCAAAGAATTTCCGTCAGGGAACAGTACCAGGAAACAGAAGAAGAGGCAGACAGAGAAAGCAATGGGAGGGCAACATAAAAGAATGGACGTGCCTGCCATTGAAAGAGGTTCTAACTAAGGCAAAAGACAGAGAGGAATGGAGAAAGACGGTCGACAGATCTTGCATGGTGCCCCAACGGTCCAACATACTAAGGGGTAAGTAAAGGTAAATAGGGTGAAAAGAAAACTTGAGTTGTCGTTCGCGGCAGAGAACGGTAGGCCTATTGTCTGCGTTGGATGTGGCAAAATAGGTAAACCAAAGCTAGCACTGCGTAGACACGTACCGCACTCCTCTTTGCACGCTGACACATACACATACATAATGACATACATAATGACATCTAAATCTGAGGTTTTTTAGGGTAATAAATTTTAAGACGGACATACATTTGCATAATCGCACTGAATGTATACGAAGAATTATCTTTGTAATATCACAGTTGTCGGGCCCCAAAAGAACTGCATGCCTCCTTCAGTAAGAGAGTTAGAATTGATTGAGACCTCACTTTATCTCACTTAAACATCAGGCACACAACGATCCAAACAGAGATCACACGATTCTAAGCTCAGAGCATTAGAGACACAATCACCGTGCTAATCCCTCCATTTACTGATGCCTGATGTGCGCAGGCGAGTGGTCAATTAGACTGGCCACGAGGGCATGTTGTTGGAAGTGCTGACGCGACATTTGTGAGTTGAAGTCAATTTTTTTCCTATTCATATACTGCTGCTTCCGTGACTCCACATTATTATCTGCAGCTATGACGAGATGTGATTTCAGAATGAGACAAAACTAACTACATAAACAAGTAAAAAAAATACTTTAAAAAAAAGACAATAGAAACAATGAAACTGATGACTGTTTCGTGAGAGCGAATATTTGACGCTAATAAATGATAGATTAAAAAAATGGAGCCATTTCTACCCCGCCTTAATTCCCCCTCCCATGGGAAAAAAAACAACCTAGTTAAGCGTAGGCTTACATTAAAAGCGTTAAGTTAAAAGTCACAGTATGTCAAATTCTAATGATTGGCATATAGATCTAGACTTAGAAAGCGATAGTTCTGGACGTCTATTAATTTAATAAAATATTTAATGAAGAGGGCCACCATGTGGAAATACCCGAAGACGTAGTCTGTTCAAGATAAATATTTTTCTAGTCGTCTAGACAAATTTAAATTACTTTTTTATATTTTGAAAAAAATTATAACGGTCAAACTAAAGTTTTCTCGGTGTGGTCAAATAGTTAGAAGTTCTTTTCCAAAGATATGCATAAACTGTCAAATTTCTAGGAAAATCTTAAGAGCCGTTTTCGAAAACCGGTGCACCAACCCAACAGGTGCCAATGAATTTGCAAACTGAATAGAGGAATTGTAAATATTTCACGCCTTAAAATACTTACATAGAATTGATTTATTTCACGAAGTTGATGCTATTGCAGTTCGAAGAGGATTATGTAAAAGATTCTCATTAAAATACACATACCAGTTAGAATGGTTGACTTGCTAGACTTAAAGCGAACTAACCACTAGACTTTTCAGATGGACATCGAAAGGTCACTGGTTCGTGCCCTAGTCTGTGCAGTCCCTTATTTCGTTGTATTTAATTGACCATTTCCCCCCCTAATGCTGCCTTTATTGTATGTAAAATGTATGCTAGCCTAAAAGTTTAGCTCTTTGTGGCTTTTTACTTTCTTCAAGTTGGCATTCATCTAGCAGCTTAATTGATATGATGAAGGAAGGAAGCTGTAATGCTAGCCAATGACAGGAAGCTGGACTATGTTCCACAGACTGCTGAGACTGCTCTAGGCTGTAATTAGTTACTTGACACGAAGTTACAATACTAGTGCGAATACAAGCAATACCGAGAGTATAACTATGAAATTAAAACCCGTCATTTTAATTACACCGGAAGTTATTTAGGGGATAGAAAGGTCGAAACTAGTAGATCTGTCTAGAAAATATAGTCAGTGATCTACTTGATGACCTCGATCTTGAGACTTGATGACCTCTATCTTGAGACATACGGAAATGATTTTAATCTTGTGCACTGTCCAACACACATATACAAGTGAAAGGACTGAACCCTTAGCAAAATACAATCGCAGAAAATAATCACAAGGGAATCGACATGTCTATTAAGAACTGTTGGCACAAGTCAATCGGATGACATACGAAACGATGACATCATGGTAGATGTAGAACTAAACAAATAATGGCCCAATAAGGGAATTCCCTGGTTCGTTGTCTTTCGGTCACATGATAAGCATGCAGTTATGAGCACCAGGTAAGCGATACGAACTCCTGCTAACCATGCAGCTATAAGCACCTGCTAACCGTGCAGCTATAAGCACCTGCTAACCATGCAGCTATAAGCACCTGCTAACCATGCAGCTATAAGCACTTGCTAATCATGCAGCTATAAGCACTTGCTAACCATGCAGCTATAGGAGCCTACATTATCAGTCTGTCAGGATACAAAGCTAGAAAAAAAAAGAGACTAGTGCACCGAAAGAGAGAAAGCCCTTCAAGACTGCCATACAGGGGTGTAGCAACTACGACAGTGCGAGAGGGCTGATTGCGGCCTCCCCATGACTGCTAACAGCCCTTAAAAGAAAAATAGCGAAATCTGGATTGTAAGAATTCAAACGTCTCGAGTTTATATCATACATTTAAGTTGTTTCTGAATCGAATCCAATGACACTGACAGACTACTTGTGAATGGTATTGCTAGCATCAGAGCATGTTTAGTAAATTTACTTATACATAGATTACATACAGAAAGGATTCGATTTGTATTAACACACAACCTACGGAGTGAAGCGTACCATTATATTCTTGAACCAGGGCCCTCGGGTAGCTTGCTACACTACTATCCATATAAAAACAAATATTGTCAATGTATACGAATGTCAGATTCATTATTCTAAAGTGCATCAGAAATAAAAACAGTTTTAATCAGTTAATGCAACATTTTCAAGTCAGATATTAAACGAGTTCGCTTGATCTCTATTAGCAGTCTTTTAAAACATCCTTTTAAAATATTATCAATTATTCGGTGTTATAGTTTTCAACCGACCATCCTAGAAAACAAAACAAAACAAACAAAACATCAATCACAAACGTACTCCCACACAGCTGTATCTTCTATCTGATGTTAGCACGGGGCTCGATGTCTGTGATATGAGTTCAAACCTTCAAAGGGAAACGCCATAACTTTGTGCCAGATAGCACTGCTGGTCAGCACACAACGTAACATTGCGTGACAAAGTTTAATGTAACAATTTGCAGTCACATGAGCTGCCAGGAGCTATGTGCATTTTGTGATAGAATCTAGTTAGTTTATTGCATTTGGCTGCTACGGAATTTATCCAAAAAGTCTGGCAATGCAATGGCTAACAGATTGTTTTAGTTGAATAAGCGAGAGAGCAAAAAAGCAAAGAATGATATCTAGATCTAGCATATTTCTCCCCCAATAAAAACTAAAAATGTTTGTAAAGATTTAGTGATAGCTCTAGATTTTTACAAAGATATTAAGCCGAAGTGCTGAAGAAATCTGATTAGATACAGGGGAATGAGAAAAAAGCCCAACAAATAAGTGAAAGAAAGAGCAAGACTAGCAACTATAAGAGAGAGAGAGAGAGAGAGAGAGAGAGAGAGAGAGAGGAGGTAAAATGGGAAATAAATGCAAATAATATAATCTTGATATAGATGCTTTTGAGATTGTCTAGAGTTAGACCTTTTGATAAACTTTATTTTTTTAAAAATAATTACAAATCTCGTCTTTTTATAATTGCGAACTGAAAATTAATCAATGCTATGTCTCTAGTGGAGTCTTGGACGCTGCAGAGATAGAGAAGAGGATCCTAGCAATGGAATTGAGATGCTACAGAAGGATCCTAGGTATCACATTTAAAGACCGCATCACAAACCAAGAGATTAGAGACAGGGTTACTGCAGCGATTGGACCCCATAATGACCTGCTAACTCTAGTAAAAAAACGCAAGCTAAAAATCTCTGGCCATATTACAAGATCTTCCGGTCTCGCAAAGACCTTCCTTCAGGGAACAGTACCAGGAAAAAGAAGAAGAGGTAGACATAGAAAGCGATGGAAGAACAACATAAAGGAATGGACGGGCCTGCCATTGAAAGAGGTTCTAACTAAGGCAAAAGACAGAGAGGAATGGAAATAGGGGGTCGAAGGATCTTGCATGGTGCCCCAACGGCCCAACAGACTAAGGGATAGGTAAAGGTAAAGGTAAATGTCTTTACTGGCCCTTCTATACCATATCAAGAGATATAATATGATCTGTCTCTTTTAAAGTTTACAATATATGAATTATAGAAATTACCTTTTTTTCCCCAACATACTCTACTTATCATGTTCTCTGTGACTTCATCATCCAAGTCAAATATTTGCATTCCATGTTAACAAATGGATAAAAAAGTGAAATATTAATACGCTCTGGAACAAATTTACCTTGTTATTATGTCGAAGTGCGTCAAGGGAGATCAACTATACTACAATTCAGCTCGTTAACTTACTTGGATGTTCTCTTTGGAGCTACAGTTAATTCCCCTTGATATGCTAATATTGCCAGCGATGTAAATCAGTTGTTTTTCTTTATTCCTACCGAACATAACCGAGTCTCTTCATGTCGGATACTCTGGAGTCATTTCCAATACATTATGTGCATTGACTAAACAATATACAGACTGTATTGTTAATCTGTTAGCTAAAAGATTTCAATAAAATATTACTACTAATACTAATAACTCGAAATTAGAAATTGAATAATCAATGTTGAAAGATACAATATATTTTCGGTACTGCGGCGGTCATATTGGACCCTGATTTGCATAAAATTGAAGCACAACCTAATTGTAAGTCCCCATTAATGCATCTATAATTCTATATAGTATAAATATTCCACCTTTAATAATAAAAAGATTGGGGCCCTAGAGGGGTGTTCTACCTTTGAGTCACATTTTGCTTTCTTCACGTTGAGACAATAGAAAGAGATTTCAAAATTATGGGATACACGAGGAGGCATTGCAAATTACATAATTAGAGCAAACAATTTGTACGGTAGAGATTCATGATTTATAGCTGTACATACTGACTCTGGAATATGGTTTAAGTCTAACGACATTTATTACAAATATATGGTATGTTTGTTCATAATTGACAAATTGGGCACTCAGTGCTTTTTTGTGGGTTTTTTCGGTTTCTGAACTCGTGAGATGTCGGTTTTGTCGGTATCTGAACTCGTGAGATGTCGGTTTTGTCGGTATCTGAACTCGTGAGATGTCGGTTTTGTCGGTTTCTGATCTCGTGGGATGTGGGTTTTGCCGGTTGCTGAGGTCGTGTGATATGGGCTTTCCCGGTAGTTGAGTTCAAGCGATGTGGGTCTATGCTGGAAGTTTGAGCTCGTGGAATGTGTGCTTTACAGGAAGTTGAGTTCGTGGAATGTGTGCTTTACAGGAAGTTGAGTTCGTGGAATGTGTGCTTTACAGGAAGTTGAGTTCGTGGAATGTGTGCTTTACAGGAAGTTGAGTTCGTGGAATGTGTGCTTTACAGGAAGTTGAGTTCGCGGAATGTTGGCATTTGCTGGAAGTTTAGCTATTGAGATGTTGGCTTTGCTGTAATTTGATTTCGTGGAATTTGGGATTTGCAGGAAGTTGAGCATATTGAATGTGGGTTTTGCCAGTAGTTGAGCTCGTTGGATTTGGGCGCCACTTGTCTGCCGTGAAGAATTTATGGAGTGTAGTGGTACCATGCGTCCCAATCAAGTATAGGTTATAAAATTGTGCGTTTATTTAGGGCTTTAGTTATAAAAAAAAAATACATTTTGAAAATTGATGATTAGGAAGAAGTTTTCAAAATATTTTTGTGACTACTAATCACTTCCGGTAATGGAGAATTTCATCTATGGCCGATAACTGTAGATAGATTTTTTTAAATTTTTTTTAGGAAGTCTTGATAAAGTGTGTGTCTTGACCTCTTTAGGGGGCACGCGTTTTAACATTCTACATCATGACATTAGATAATGGCGTATTATTTAATGTAAAAAACAAATTTAATTCATTTGTGGCCCCCTCAAGTGGATCCCCGGGGATTTTCACATTTGGACCCCTCCTCCAACCCTAGCTACGCCACTGTGGGGGGGGGGGAAGCAGGAAGTGTGGGAATTATAAAATAAATTAATACATTCGATTCCTGCTTAACAGCAACAAAAACTTGTTTACACTTCTCTCAAGACGGCTGAACGCTAACAGTAGCTCGCAGTCGTGACCAATCTTAGGTTATTTACATGTGAAGAACGTATCATTATCACACTCTTACAGCAGACGACTGTATTTATAGCGACACCTAGCGGGTGAATTGTCGTGTCGTTCTCTCCCCTGGGGGAAGGGGCAATCATTATCCAATATCTTGCGTACTCTCGAAAAGAAAATCTTTATATAAAAAAAAAAGAGGAAAGACAGCAAAACGAGCAGACGGAACGAAACAAAACAAAAATTATCTGCCGATTTTATTGACACACAACGAAGCGTAAACAAGAAGTGGAATTATTGAACCAGAGAACCGCATTGATTAATTACTGCTTAGGGCTAGTGCGATCAAACGAGGGATGATAATTTTGCTTTTTGCATAATAGAAAAACAGATTTGAAGATCATATTTCTAATGTGGTAAATAAGGTGAGAAAAATTTGTTGATTGATATGTGAAGTAAATACGTTTTGAGATTGGTTTCAAGTGCGTGCGTAGTGAGCATTGGCCAATAGAGAAAATGTTTCTCCCTCACTGATTATGTGATATGGAGAGATTTTCTGTTAATAGGCCGCCCTTAAATGTCTGGGTAATTGTCATATCTTGCAATTAACAAAGAGATATTTAAACAAAAATTGATAATCCACTTTGACAAACACGACCACGTTAGAATCTAGTAGTACAATGTCTATATCTAGTATCTTAACCAGGCATGAATCTAATAACACCAGTGCAGTCTTAAGATTTAAAAGGGCCTTGAGCGAATTAAGATATGGTCCTCTATTGGGGCATAACCTTGTGTAAATTTATTTGCATAACCTTTTGTAAATCTTGTTGTATAAACTAGTGCTTAATCTAGTAGCATAACCAGTCGTGTTAAGACTCTTTAAATGCATTCATCCAATGGAATAGTCCGAGCTATTCATTTTCCTGTAACTCTGTTCTGCTGTCCTCCCCAGTCTGTCAGATCTTTCTTCCTTAAGACTGTTCTGTTCTTCTAGTCTTGTTTGAAACATTTACGAAACTTGTCTTTGCAATCCTCTACAGGCAAAACATTAGCTACTCTGGTTTTTAGCTGCATAGTGCCTATTGATCATACAGAGCTAGCGCAAGACAATTTAATCTTAGCATACCAATAGGCTTAAAACTCAATCTACATCTACTTGGAAGAGAATACATATATAGATAAATGCACATTCTTAACTAAATTTGTCGTATATTTCTTAGTTAAAATGAAACACCCACTACCAATCGGACAACAGGCATCGTATTTATAAAATAAAAAAAAACTTATAGTCTGAATTTCACCAGAAGGCTTGGGGTTTAATTTGAAACTATTGCTTTCTAAATTATATAATGACTTCAAGTGTAGTATAATGTCATTTATAAAATTAACTTATGTATTTTTATCTTTACTCTACTTCATGAAGCATTGTATGTTTTGCAAGGTAATCATATAATAAAGATATTGCTTACAAGAAAAAAAACTAAATTTAATTTCAAATATTTTCATGTATTATTATTTTTTTCTTTGGAAACATTCAAGAATAAAGAGTGATCCAGTGAAATCATAGAAACATTTTTGTATAAGCCCTGAGACATGCAAAGAAACATTAAAAGACCTTTGCAATGAAAAATACTTTAAAAAGATAGCCCTAAATACACATACCGAACTTTTAATTCACATTCTATGTGATGTAATGCAAAGAAGCTAAAGCCTTTTCCCAGGCTATATAAACATAGAGTTGAAGCTAGGTGCTAAAACAAATGTGATACATACATATATTAAACATAAATGAACAGCAGCACCAGGGACAAAGAGAAATGCGACGAAAATAAGAAACTGCGCCAACCAAGGTTCGAACCAGTGACCCTGAAAACGACAACACCGCCTAGTGATAACGCACTAAGCGAACTTAACCTCTTCTTCTGGTCCAAAGTCGTTTCGCCCGTATGCAAATTACCACCCCAGTGGTCAATAATCACATGCCTTAGCTAGCCCCTCCCCCCATCTCGCCACATCCGTTCACCAACAACTTCAATAGAGCCAACACAGACAGCCGTTAGGCATGTCTTAGACAAACAATGGCTCTATCAAATTGTGTATCTCTCATAATGACAAGTGGACAATATAAATACATTCTACATACTATTTTCTCTCATTTAAAAACTTGGTCCCTCAGTACGAAGATCAGCTGCCACGCATTTTGAGTCAATATATGACTGAATCCTTGTTTTAGAAATATATTTGGTAACCTTGACATTCAATTTAGCGTCCTTCACATTGTTTAGTTTATCCTGAAAATCTTGAATATGTTGGATGCGAGCACATCAGTGGGACAAGAAACATGTTTACAAAATAAATTTCATGCGAATCCGAGTAGCGGTTCCAAAGGTCTCTTGGTGAACTCTGTGAATCAGTCATTTGGTATTTTGAAAATATATTATAGATAATGTATTAGTTTAATGTTGGAAGGCGTCACAGGCATGCCCCCCCCCCCCCGAAAGCGCTATAAAAATCAGCTCAGGCGCCATTTCATCCTCACTGGCATAGAGGAATGTAGCTGGCCCCACCTCTGAAACAGATAGCTGGAGAGACATTAGAGACCCAGAGAAAATGTTGAAGACAGGGGCAGAAGACGAAAAGAAAACTCAAATTGGCCCACAGCGGACATGGGCTCTGCCAGCATCAAATGTGGAAAAATATGTAGGTCTCAACTGGAATAGCATAGTCTGCAAACTGCACCCATACTTAATCTTCGGAATCGAAGACTTTGACATTATTAATATTATTATTATCAAGTATTCTGTAGTTTGTGCAATTACCAGATCGCACGCTCTATACGAATTAAAATAACGACACAGGAAAGAATATAACAATAAAAGATTTCGAAATCTCTATTTTGAGATCTTAATGCATTCAGACCCCAATCATGCGCAAAAAAGTCCACATTATTTCTTTATCATCATTTCATTTGTATTTTAATTATGATAACAGTAAAAATTCGAAATCGTGATTCCATATGCATTGTTTCCATGTTTGCATGTGTGTGCATATGCGTTTATACTTCTGCCTATGTGTGCATGTTTTCCTAGAGAGTGTGACTATCGATTCTAGTCCTTACGTGTTATCATGATTTAACAGAAAAATGATAACAACTTTGGCCATTAATCGGAACTTAAAGGCAATTAAACTGAAATTAAGGGTTACAAATTACACTGGAAATTTATTGGCTGCCCTTTTTATTTTAATGATCTTCACGTGATATCCTCGTCCTCACCATCGGCAATGTCTTTTCAGCAGTCATTGAATTGTGTGTTTTGTGTGTGTGTGAGAGAGAGAGAGAGAGAGAGAGAGAGAGAGAGAGATAGAGAGAGAATACTTAAAGCTTCTTTTACTACGGTCTCTTTTTAAACTCGATTTTGTTTTTCATATTTATTATTTTATTTTATTCATCATCTTTTTTTTTTCGCAGTTTTTTTAGTAGTTGAAAAGGTTTTAAATTGTCAAAACCAAAGACAACAAATTTCATGATCTCTCACGACAAGTAATATCATACTGCCCCAGAAATTGTTCGTAGTCCATTTGGTTGTCCTATCTTGAACTCTACTGTTTATTTATATTTTTTTTTTTAAATGGTTTCACATTTTTAAGAAAAAAACAATTTACTTTTCCTCTTGTTTGTCTCCTTTGGTTGCTCTTGTGTAGATCATTGGAGAAGCATGCTTGGATATAAGAGACGAATCAAACCTTTAGAATGCAACTCTCTGAGGGCCTGCTTTGCAAGTGATACTCTGACCTTTAACCTTTCAGAAACTACTGAGGGGGTAATGAGTTTATAGCTGGGAACTTCTATGTACAGTTTATCTTATGTTGCCTTGTCAAAAAGGATCAAATTGTTGAGTTTATCGCGGACTTATCCTTTGGACCACTTCTTCTTTCTAGCCTTACCGCCTGAACCTTCCTTTTTAGGTTTGCCTGCTTCTTTTTAGCTTTACCGCCTGAACCTTCCTGTTTAGGTTTGCCTGCTTCTTTTTAGCTTTACCGCCTGAACCTTCCTGTTTAGGTTTGCCTGCTTCTTTTTAGCTTTACCGCCTGAACCTTCCTTTTTAGGTTTGCCTGCTTCTTTTTAGCTTTACCGCCTGAACCTTCCTGTTTAGGTTTGCCTGCTTCTTTTTAGCTTTACCGCCTGAACCTTCCTGTTTAGGTTTGCCTGCTTCTTTTTAGCTTTACCGCCTGAACCTTCCTGTTTAGGTTTGCCTGCTTCTTTTTAGCTTTACCGCCTGAACCTTCCTGTTTAGGTTTGCCTGCTTCTTTTTAGCTTTACCGCCTGAACCTTCCTGTTTAGGTTTGCCTGCTTCTTTTTAGCTTTACCGCCTGAACCTTCCTGTTTAGGTTTGCCTGCAGTGGTTTAGAGCCGCCTTCGCTGTTTTGGCCTCCGCCTTCTTAGAACCCATGATATTGGTGGATCAGTAAAAACAGTGACAACATCAACTATGTCAACAGGTACTGACAAAACTGGAGATAGTGAATTTCTAATTCACCATAGAGCCATTTGTGGGAGAGGAAACTGTTACACCTTTGGTCAGCACTACACACGAAACAGTTACACCTTTGGTCAGAACTACACAGGACTCATGACTAATCGCTTAAGCAACTATGTGCCATCTTACCAGGCACGACAACAAACAGAAGCCAATGCAAACCCAGAAGACAAACCAGGGTTTGTCAGAATTGGGTCGTTTGTGAGATCGTAATTCACTAACTGGGTTGAGCAGTACTAGCAGTTCTTCCTCTCCAATGTACCTTATTCACCAATCGTAAACAAACAACATTTAGCCACGTGGCGCTCTATATCTTCTATATAATTTACGATCTCATGTTTAATTCATGATGGTTGTCACGTGACAGTTTTTGCCATTGTTTTATCAATAAGATCACGTGACTAAATGTTGTTTGTTTACGATTGCTGAATGAGGTCCATTCCTGCCAGGTCCGCTACCACATCTTCCCCTAGCGCCAATATCAGCTCACTGAACCACTCAGACACCAAAAGGAGATGAAGAAACAGAAACGCAACGCTCGTATTAAACATGCTCGTCAAACTCATAGATCTACACAGGCTGTTCATGTGGAGGTTAATGAAAAAGCTGTAGAAGTGCTACGTTCACATGATCCCTTGAATCCCATATATACCAACACAATACAAATTAAGACTTTTTTTTAAAATTCAGTACTGAAGAGATTACATTGCCAACAACACACAATTATTTGTTAATGTTTAATACCAGTAGATTAATTTCAATTTGTTTTTTTTTTTTTTTTTTATCTGGAACAAAGGACTACAAAATTTTACTGATGAGCTATATATGTAAAGCATAATACTGTTTTAAGATTGGTAATAAGGCACCATCATAAAATAAATGTCGGATGCTATAGGTAATTAATTGTTTTGTTTGGTAACAAACATTGGAAAGAAATCGTACTTGACAGATATGATGGTATAAGTTTAATTAGCCCCCTTAAGGAGGCTTTAGCCATGAGTTGGAATTTCAGTTGTCGAACATTTTTTTTTATGCATTTAAAAAAGCGATCACTGTATCATACACAGAGATACCTCCTTCTCCCCCTCCCCGCCAATTGGCCAAAACAAGTGATAGAATCATAGCGCAATGAGAAAGCTAAACAAAAATAATTGTTAAAAATATTTCTAATCACACATATTTATTATTGTTAGTTTACATCTATTACAAATTTAATAACATGACTGATTGACATTAATTGATACAGTTGCACTTCATATGAGATTTTTTTTTAAAGTAATTTTTAAAAATGTTTTTCTTGTTCTATCTAATAATAATAATAATAATAATAATTTAATGTATACAGCGCGGCTAACAAACATGATAATGTAGGCTGAAGGCTTTATGATGACATAATGGACATAAATACGAGAGTTAAAATTATTAGACTCATGAAAAAAGTTTTGAATAGAAGCATTGAGTCCATGGAGAGCAAAGATCAGTTCGCAAAGGTTCAAGGGCATTTCTTAGTTGAAGATGTAGGCACCGATTCAAAGTGTGACCACCTTGTAGTCGATTCTTGCATTCCTATGGAGTGTACGCAAGAACGCAGCAGCAGAATCGCGTCACGTTTTTCATACGTTTTTTTGTGCAGCGTTGTTTTGATTTCGCCGCAGCGATTTTGTCGTCGGGTAGGCTATGCCTGCTAGCACTGCAACGCAGTAGTCAAGACGGGAGATTAGTTATGTCACAGCAATCTTTTTTTGTTGACCTAGTTGTCAAATACGTCGAGTTTACTTATATGCAGAGGCATAGCTAGGGTGGGGGGGGGCAGGGGGAGAGTATGACAATACCTCCGGGACCCAACTTGAGAGGGGCCCCAACTTGAGAGGGGACCCCAAATGTGTTTTTTTTCACATTAAATATTACGTAAAATGCAGGGCCCTCTCCCAAAGTGGTCAAGCCCCCCGAGCCCCCAAAATGATGACCGATTCCTAGCTACGCCACTGCTTATATATGTGTGCCAAAAGATTGAGTCAAAGAAATCTCAAAAATTGTGAACTACGAAGAAAAATGAACGTTGCAGTTCGTGATGAATCTGTACTCTGCATGAACGTGCACGCGGATGAATCTGTACTCTGCATGAAGGTGCACGCGGATGAATCTGTACTCTGCATGAAGGTGCACGCGGATGAATCTGTACTCTGCATGAAGGTGCACGCGGATGAATATGCTTATGACGGGCTTGTGGGCCTGTGGTAAAGCGCTTCAATACCAAGCCACAGATCCTGAGTACCAATCTCGATGGAATTTTCGTTCTTCGGATTTTTAGGGCGTCCGTGAGCCACTCATGAGTCACCCATAATTCACTCCTAACTCTAATGGGAGTTATTATATGCCAGTCTAGAAAATGGGAATTATTAAATGCCATTCTAGAATAAGTCATATAACGTACAATTGTGAAAAAATCAATAGTGTTACCCCAGCGCATTTTATCCATCCAAAATTATTGGAAGAAAAACTCGAATCCATAATTATACCTTTTATAACTAATTGTGAAACTGTTTTTTTTTTAAAGAAATTAACCCAATAATGAGTGGGAAAATATGTTTCCAGTGCTGTTGAAACTAACCAAGTCCTAGCATCCATCCAACAAGTACCGGTTCACTGGAGCAATGAAAAAGTGTATCAGTATGTAAGCTAGTCTTTATATTTATGTTTAGCTTCTGAAAGGATGTGAATCTTTAAAACTGTTGTGGTCACATCTGATATAGTGTCAGATAGAATGGCAATTATCTGTCATCCAGTAAAATGAGCTTGGTCATCAATGAACTCTTTGGCGTGGATGGCGATCGGTCAACTATAGTGACGTGGTCGGGTCATCGGTCAACCATGCTAAATAGGATTAAAAGTAATGAAAACAAATGGGTAGTTAAACTGACGGCCATCTAGAGAATTCATGGTATGAATAGATTCGCCCTGATTGTTTGTCCAGATTTAATACCAGTAGGTATGAATAGATTCGCCCTGATTGTTTGTCCAGATTTAATACCAGTAGGTATGAAGTGTTGGATAGCTCGACTTAATCCTAGAGAATTACTAGATTTTGAGACCTGGCGTTGAAAGTATAGGTACCCATTGGAGAGAGAGAGATGAACGTGGAGGGGGTTATTAACAGATGAAAATAGAAGCTTCGATTTTTTAAAATCATGAACTTGGCAGAGGTTGTAAACTTTTTTGAAGGGTTGATAATTACTATGTTTACTATTTTGAAAATTACATTCGATTACATTCATAAGTGAACATTCTGATTGTTTTATCTCTGCAAAACTCTTTCTCTCACTCCCTATCGCGGTATCTTTTTGTCTATCTGTCCATCGGTCTATCTATCTGTCCATCGGTCTATCTATCTGTCCATCGGTCTATCTATCTGTCCATCGGTCTATCTATTTATCTATCTATCTATCTATCTATCTATCTATCTATCTATCTATCTATCTATCTATCTATCTATCTATCTATCTATCTATCTATCTATCTATCTATCTATCTATCTGTCTGTCTGTCTGTTTATCTATCTATCTATCTATCTATCTATCTATCTATCTATCTATCTATCTATCTATCTATCTATCTATCTATCTATCTATCTATCTATCTATCTGTATTTATAAATTAATTTATTTATGCATTGCTTACTGCCTCATTAGCTACTTTATGTCTGTTTAGTTCTTAAGCTGCCCTGGTTCTACGTAGTTAGTGAGATAAAACTCTATAATAATATTGGCATGTTTTACGACAATACTTTTATTTACAGCGATTCTTTTTAAGTCTTATGTTCACAAAACATGTTCTTTGGTTCTGATGAAGTGGATCTACTTTGAACATCGTGAAAACAACGCGGATATAAGCTTTTGTCTTTGATCGGTAAAAAACAGTTGAGACACCTGTCTTTGGCCAGGAACAAACAGTTGAGACATCTGTCTTTTTGTCGGTAACAAACAGTTGAGACATTTGTTTTTTTGTCGGTAACAAACAGTTGAGACATCTTTCTTTGGCCAGTAACAAACAGTTGAGACATTTGTCTTTTGTCCGTAACAAACAGTTGAGACATTTGTCTTTTGTCCGTAACAAACAGTTGAGACATCTTTCTTTGGCCAGTAACAAACAGTTGAGACATCGTTCTTTGGCCAGTAACAAACAGTTGAGACATCTTTCTTTGGCCAGTAACAAACAGTTGAGACATCTGTCTTTTTGTCGATAACAAACAGTTGAGACATTTGTTTTTTTGTCGGTAACAAACAGTTGAGACATCTTTCTTTGGCCAGTAACAAACAGTTGAGACATTTGTCTTTTGTCCGTAACAAACAGTTGAGACATTTGTCTTTTGTCCGTAACAAACAGTTGAGACATCGTTCTTTGGCCAGTAACAAACAGTTGAGACATCTTTCTTTGGCCAGTAACAAACAGTTGAGACATCTGTCTTTTGTCTGTAACAAACAGTTGAGACATCTTTCTTTGGCCAGTAACAAACAGTTGAGACATTTGTCTTTTGTCCGTAACAAACAGTTGAGACATTTGTCTTTTGTCCGTAACAAACAGTTGAGACATCGTTCTTTGGCCAGTAACAAACAGTTGAGACATCTTTCTTTGGCCAGTAACAAACAGTTGAGACATCTGTCTTTTGTCTGTAACAAACAGTTGAGACATCTTTCTTTGGCCAGTAACAAACAGTTAAGACATCTGTCTTTTGTCTGTAACAAACAGTTGAGACATCTTTCTTTGGCCAGTAACAAACAGTTGGGACATCTTTCTTTGGCCAGTAACAAACAGTTGAGACATCTGTCTTTGGCCAGTAACAAACAGTTGAGACATTTGTCTTTTGTCCGTAACAAACAGTTGAGACATCTTTCTTTGGCCAGTAACAAACAGTTGAGACATCTGTCTTTGACATGTGATGTAGAACGTTCAGAGAGATGATTTATTGTTTGTAGCCTGAGCTATTGAAAAAAAAAATCCCTTCCTTCTGCATGCCATCCATCATCTCCTGTAATACCCATCCTATTAACCTGTCATTTTGCTCGCATGATCGAATCCAATAATACACAGAATATTGTTCAATCAGGCGTAGCACTCTAGCGTTATCTACTCCCGTACCGCCCCCTTCCCAGAAAAAAATGTATGCTTATTCTTGAGCGGTGCACACTCAGATGAAAATACCTAGAACTAGGTTTAAGAAATTTCCTAAAAATAGTGCACGAACAAAATAAAGTTTGCTTAGCTGTAATGAAGATCTGTTTAAAGTTAGGAGACGCACAAATAAACACGGACAATGAATGCGACAGTAACTGTGAAGTCTTTACTATAGAAATGTGGTTTAGTACAATCATTACCTTAGCCATCTCCGGCTGGTTTAGTTATACTTCACTGGCAAAAAGACATCGGTTAAATAGACTAATTAAAAAGCATATTATATCACTCGAACACAGCTACCAGGACTTCACCTTGACATCATTACATTGTCTATATCCACAACAAGGAAAGAATCAATCGTATTATTCACTTGCTGTTTATAAAATAACTTTTAAAGTCTATTGGGTGGGACAAAAAAAAAAGAAACATTGTTCAGCTTGATCCGAGATTGGGTTTGGGAGAAATAACGGGTACAAACTTTTTACCAGACGGACAGACAAACAGAGCTGATATAAGTTTTGTAACAAACTTAACAAATTAATAAAAATAAAACATTTATTTTTTATTTAGAATCTCAGATTTGTGTAAAAATTAGAAGCCAAACGAAAGTGTATTAAAACCTTTGTAAAAAGTTAACACAATTACTGTAAGCTAATCCGTGGTCGGGTAATGAGAAAGAAATCTCAATGCTCTCTCTCTATGTAATGACATCACAAGGCCTCGGCCGAATGAGGAGACACACTTTGGTCTCATATTACGTACGACTACCTAGAGAGATCATTCAATATAGTGCGCATGAATCTCCAGGGCAGAACATGATCAATGATTGATGAACATTTCATCACCGCTAATGCACAGATACAAATTTTGCCAACTTTCTTTCTCTCATAAGGAGCTTGAAAGTAGTTGCAGAATCCCGCTTCGACCTTCATAGGGCGGCTCTCTAACTGACCAAATCGCCGAGGCTTGTGCGTTTTTTTCCCGTCCCACCCAACAGACTTGAACAAATTATTGAATGAGTAACGAATGAACTGAACAATTATTTCATTCCTTAGTTTGGAGATAAATCAAATTGTTTCTAAAATAAAGAGTAATAAAAATGTCCTGTTTATAGTTCTCTGGCATCGCTGACGTGTATACAATGTGACAATTACAATTATGATTTCAAAGGAAATGGTTCACAAAAGTTATACATGTGTTCAATGCTCAAAATGAATTTCTTGTTTAGTGAGGAGTCAGCCCAGCTTTGTTCACCTCGTTGTCCAAACTTACCTTCCTAGGTCTCTATCACGCACAGTTTTTATTTTATCCTTCCGCATGGAATTAAAAAATGTGCACTTTCTAGAATATAAAATGCAGATGTGTCGATTTCTTTTTTTAAATTGCTATCGAATTAAAACGTTTTGAAAAAGTCTTAAAATACATAAATTTTAAATCATAATAATTCTTCTATCAATGAATTTAATTACAGAAAAAAAAACACTTTGGCTCGAGCTTCAACATAAATTTAAAGAAAAATCCAACAATTTTTCTTCCAACAAATTGAATCAATTTAAACTAAAAAAAAACAACAACATGATCCCCATGTTTTGGAGCCATCCAGATCCCCATGTTTTGCAGACATCCGAAATAGAAACTCAAGTAATTGAACATTTTAAAATTATATTGTTTGTTTTTTTTAGCTCATGTCTCAGCAGCATTTTATTCATTACTGGACAATAATTAGTTTATCCAAAAGCTGTAGCCTGATCGATTAGCAAAGACAAGATTAATATCGTCCCTTTTTGTTGTAGCTCTAATCTGATATTTCATGTGAACAAAATGTTATATTAATATATTTTTTTTTTAAATGAAACTAACGTGACAAGTCAAAATGAAATAAAAATGTATTGACATTTAAAATTCATTTGATTAAAAGAGTCGTTGCTACTGAAGTACTGCTTCATAGGAAATAGTCTGACAATAATTATTTATGCTAGGCAATCTACCAATTAAACAACGCAAAATGAAGAGATTGCACGAGCCAATTATCTCTTAAAAAATACTCTGCATAAATGAGAGCACCTGGTTGCAGGCGGCTTCAGACAGCTGGAGGTCACTTTCAAAGGGTCGCGGGATACACATTTGAGAAAATCCTCTGCCGAGGACAGACGCAGACGGCGAAAAGAAAATCTAAATGGACCACCGGCGGACAATGGTTATACCTGCGCTTGGTGTGGAAAAATAAATAGGTCGCAGGTGGGGCTGAGTAGCCAGGGGAAATACTGCATTCTTCATTAATCCTCGGTCTCGAAGACAATCCTTATTATTGTGCTAGAAACGAACGAGTCTTCATTCTCTGCCAGGTTGGAGTTTCGTTGAAGACAAACACAATTCATCGTAGTCCCTTTAACAGTTTATTGTTATTATCATTATTATTATTATTACTATTATTATTTCCTTGTATTATTAACAGTTGGGAAATAGGAGGAAAGAAGAACGAAACCACCAAGCTTGAACGAGGGTTACTGGATCACACACACAAGGAAGGACGAAGCGGAAAACTTTTGCAGCATCGAGTTTTTAAAACCACATCTTGTGACAATGAATGTGGGTCAAGGATTGGTCTGTTAGTCACATTGCTGTTGCAAAGGGAAAAGATCAACTCTCGAAATAAAAAATGGACAAAATTTACCTCTAGGCCCCCAGCAAACACTGCTCGAGTAAGGTTTCGAACTCAAGCCCCTCTGATAGATAGCCAAGCGGTTTTCGCCACTCTTTCTCGCACATCTTACATTCCTTTTAGAGTTATGGTGGTCGAGTGATAAAGCACAAGACTTCTAATCCATTAGTCTGAAGTTTAAATCTAAGTAAAGAAAAGGCGAATTTTATAAGTCCATACCTGATAGGTTCTTAAAAATTGGAATTATTGAAGTCGGTTGGTCATTGTGTTGGACTCCTCATCTGCCTCATAGGCAGGTAAATATAAAAACAAAGCTTTGCATCTGAACTGTCTTGATATCTTCGTTGTGTAAATCTTTTATGAAAACATAAACCTTCACTGACTAAGTCTTGATAATAATTTTGTATAAATCTTTTCTGTCCTTGTTGTATCAATATTGAATGTACTTACGTAGACTCTGTTGCATTACAACT